>NC_143054.1:35425000-35728030 GCF_052426305.1 Pelodiscus sinensis | reverse complement strand
TAGCATAAAAATGGCTGCCGCTTTTTGTCCGCATGGAGCTTTGTCGGAAAAAAGTGCCAGTCTAGATGCTGATCTTGCGGAAAATAAAGTCTTTTCCAAAAGATCCCTTATCCCTTATCTCTAAAGGATAAATTTTTTCCATTAAAAGTATTTTCGCAAAAGCGCATCTAGATTGACAAGTGCATTTGAGCAAAAGATTTGCTTTTACGCAAAAGCATCCATGGCCAGTCTAGACGTGATTTTGCGCAAGAAAACCCCGATCGCCATTTTAGCCATCGGGGCTTTTTTGCGCAAAACAGTTCTTCCCTGTCTAAACTGGCCCTCTTGCTCAAGTATTCTTACGCACGAGGGCTTTTTCCCAAGCGGGAGTGTGAAAGCATTTGTGCAAGAAGCACTAATTTTGTACATTACAAAGTCAGTGCTCTTGTGCAAATTCAAGTGGCCAGTGTAGACAGCTGGCAAGTTTTTGCGCAAAAGCGGGCACTTTTGTGCAAAATCTTGCCAGTCTAGACGCACCCACGGTGTTATTTATATATAGTCAGTGGGGAAACCCAAACAGTAAAAAAAGGAGCAATAAAATAACACATCATCATGAATAAGTAAAGATCACTAAGCCATGAATTATCAAATTAGAAAATATAATAAAAAGTCCACTCTGCAATTTTACCTTGCAGATATTGAACTTGGCATCATAACTGATCTTTTTTGCAAAGTTAAGCTTTTCTACAATACATGCCATGTAGAATATGCTACAGCAGTTTTAATATTTTCTCCTTTTTTAAAAACAAATATATTTCTTGTGGTCATTTCTTGGACTCTTCTATTCCTTTAATGTTAAACGTTAATCTTTCCCTGTTACAATCACAGACAGTATGACATAGTAGCCTTGGAAGAAACCTTCTCTGAAAGTATTTGCCTCTGAAATTAATCCCTGGATACAGTTGGGGAGGACAGGTGGGGAGTCTGATTTAAGATAATTTATTACTAAATCATCTTCCCTAGACACTGACTGGTAATTAATATTATTAAAGAAATAATAATAATATGTTTACACAGTGCTTCTCCTCATGCAAGATTTCAAAACTCTTAGGGCTTGTCTATATGGTAGGGCAATGAGTACTAGAGGACTATGATTTCTAAAGGGCACCAACATGTTCCAGCTAATTGGCCATGTAGCAAAAGTTCTTATTGCTTATGTAAGAATAGAAAACTTTCAGTTCATGCCAGCCAGGTCTATATGGGCCAATTAATGGGTAACACATTAGGCGTACTTTAGAAATTATACCTCTTTAGTGCACATTTCTGCACCATGTAGACAAGCCTGTAGAGACAACAAGTCTAATTCTCATTTACACAAAGGTTCCTTAACTCTCCGGGGTGTACAAGTAATTACAGCAACCATTCTACTCTAGCAAAACTACACAAGAGATATTTTTGAAAGGGAAGTAAAAAAAATCTTCAGTTGAAACTGTGGGAAAAGAGAATTAGACAGGAGAACGTAATCATCCATGTTAGTATTTAGCCAGAAAAATGGGTTTAACACCTTTCAAATCACTGAGAAACTGTTAAGCAGTTCTTGAAAATTTGTAATGAACAAATTGAACATTTAAAAACATTACTCCCAAATTATTTCCTCTTATCATCCCAATTCATCTCATCTTCTCCACTTCTGTTATACAGAACACTAAGGTTTTCAGGGCAAGGTTTTATAACTTGCAGAGGTTAGAGCTTAACTAACTGATACTAATTAAGATTCAATAGGAAAAAATATTGAGGGTAAGGGATATGAATGAAGGATGGATGGAATGCAACTAGTAGTAATATGTGACATGGGAATCTAGAGAGTTTATATTATATATCCCCATACTCTGGAAAAAAATCCAGTATTTTATTATAGTATAGAGCCTTTTTAGAGAGGCACACTAAAAAAAGCTAGAGATCTAAAAATTGGGTTATGCCAAGTCTAGATCTGAATTTTATGGCGGTCCTATAGGAGTCACCCAAATTAAGTCCATGAGAATACTGGTGTATTATAGTTAAGCACATATATAGGTCATGAGAAGGATTAAAGTCTAAATTAGACATAATATAGAGATTAATTAGATGTCCTCATTGTGGGCCTTGGAAAAACCAGGATGCAGAAGTCCTCTAAGAAGGAGAAAAGAACAATAATGTATTTGATAGAAAATAACTGCTTTTAACAGCATTGAAATGCAGAGTCACAGAGTAAATTCCAAAAGCAATGAGGTGTAGAGGGAGAGAGTAAGTACTTCAGAAACATAGAGCACTTTTAAAAACGTTATTTGAAATATCTCCAAAAGCCTTCGATGAAGCATATGACTGGTTATTTTTTCCTTACTAAACATGTGAAATGTAAAAGAAAGAGATAATGTTATTGCACTGAAAAATAGTTATATTAGTAACAGGTTTTATATTCACTTAAGTTTTTTGTGGCTAGGAAAGGTAGTTTTCACACTAGGAAACATACTTTATTCTAGAATAGCATTTTACAAAGCATGGGACTGAGATGGGGAACTCCTTGTTACAATCTCAGGTGTTGTATAACTTCAGTCATGCAAGTCACTTGAATGTGTCTACTCTTACATGAAATCCATATGACCTATATCTTTTTTTTATAAAGGCTGGATAGGAGGCTATTTCAGGGGAGCTGAACTACAGAAGAGCTTTCATGGAAATATATTTTTAGGTTTCTCCTTAATTAATCTCTACAGTAATGCAGCTCCAAATCACCTCCAAATCAGATGTTTAAATTCCAAAATTCACTGCCAAGTGTACATGTCTGTTTGGGACTGTATCTTGTAAGTAGAGGTTATTAACTTGGTGGATTGAGAATTGTAAAGGGATAGTGGTGGTGCTTTATAAGACTATTCTCCGTAATGAGACCAAGCCAAGGTCATTGTCACATGGCTAATTCCCACAGCAGGAAGACTGCCAGTTCAATAAGGTAAAACTATCTAAACTAGCATCAGATTACTATTTTCCTCTGGTCCTGAATCAACAGTGTTTGTGCTTGTTTCACCTTTTTGACCTCATTCTCCTGCTGATGTTGTCTAAAGCATCTTTCTCATGTACTGGCTGAATTACTTTAGCACACCAAAGTACTGGTCTGAAAATTGACTTACATTATTCATGGAGCACTAGTAGTGAATAAAGTTTTATCCCTTGCTTTAATTTTCTTACAAAACAGAAATGTATATAGTCCCTTTGAACTATCTGTGCCAATGATTGTGACAGAGGCATTACATTTTAAGTTTTTTCTTTTTCTGGCAACATTTTCAAAAGTAAATGTTGAAATATGTGCTTTAAGAATTTAAGGACTAAGGTCCTTTGGCCTAGATATAGAAAAGTATTTAAACACCTAACATATTGCTTTCAAAGGAAGTTAAGTGCGTAACTGCTTTTTATATAAGTCCCAGAAGCCTAATTTGTGCTCATAAGAGATAGAATTTTACCCTTTTCCTTTTTGGGGAATTGAAGGGATTACCATTCCCTATAAAAGTTGCAATGCCAGCACTTTTAATCAAGTATAATAGAAAAAGAGGAAATAAAATATTATTAAATTAACCATGATATCATATGGTTGGTTGGTATTAAATCAGGAGCTGATCTATAATTGAATATACAGAACTTGGGAAATTCCAATATATTGCAACTTGTTTTCTTCTAGAATTAAAAAAAAATCAAATCTTTTCACAGATCAGAAAGTTGAGAAGAATTTGCAGTCACTTACGAAATCCTAAAATATTTTTGACATTTTCAATTAAAATGGAATATTTTGGCGTTCATGAACAGAAGCATTTAATTTCAATTTGTTGAGCAGAATTTAAATGTTTTATTTTGGCTCAGTTTGATATTGTAATGAATCTGCCTGATAGGCCACACTGCTTTACAGGCATTAGAGTTGTGTTCCTCATGTGCCCATTATCTTCTATGGATTGGGCTTCTCAGCCAGACTATTTCTCAGACAGATTATTGTCAGACAGATGCATTTCATGCAATGAATCACAGCCACACAACTCTCTGAAGTCTAATTGAGGTTCAACCATACTGGAGACTGTGATACATCATGGGAGATGTAAAGGAGAAGAATGGAGAGAAGATGCTTAGGGAGAAGAATGGGGTCAACTTCTGTGTAGCATCATGACTGCTCCAGGGGACAGAGATTAACTGTAAAATGACCTTAAACAAAAAAAATTCCACTCAATTTGAAAAATCAAAATGTTTAAATTTGGGAAGACCCAGCCCCAAATTACATATTTTGAAGAAGTTTTCCCAACAAAAAGATGAAACTTTTGTGCGGAATCTTTTTATTTTTGTGGAAACTATTTTTTACAGAAAACATTTTTATGGAAAATTTCCATCTAGCTCTAGTTAACTCATTGTTATGTATATCAGATTCACTCACCCTAGCAGCTGTAAAGGGATGTAGCTCTGCAAAAGTCATTGAAGCTATGCCAGATCACACCAACTGAAAATCTGATCTACTCTTTGCCTACACTGAATATTGCAGTGCTACTTGGGGAAGAAGATACCACCTTCCCCAAATACACCTTTGTCCTATGGAAAAGGACATTTTATATGACTCATACATTCAACAACAAATGTAAAAATATTTTTACAGCAAATAGTTTTACTGCAAATACAAGAGGAAAGGAATTAGAATTAAATTGTGCATCAATTGGGCTTGGTTTTATTTTAAAGAATGCAAAGCATTGAGTATGTACAGATATATAAAGAACATTTCATATATCCATTCCATATATATATATATATATATATATATATATATATATATATATATATATATATAAAGAAAATGCTAATTACAGATATGTAATAAAGATGATAAGAGCAGGGCCAGTGGATCTGCAACTAACTGGACTCAGTCATCTTCCCCAAAGCAAAGACAATACAGCAGTTTTGTGGGCTGGCACAGCTCAGAGCTTTCAGTAGCAGCCACAAAAAAAAATTGCTGCTGGGTCATAACCTATAAGAAATTAATTCATTCCATTCACTTCCTGCAGACCTTTCACACTGTGTACTTGGGCTGTGCAAACTTTACAACCTTCTATCTATCACATTTTTGTTTGCATTGCTCCCTTTCCATTATAAAGAAAGGGTTGAGAGGAAGAGCTTCAGGGTGCTTAGAAGATTAAGTGGCATTTCAGAAACAAAATAATGTATTCATCTTTAGGAAAATCAAAAGTAGAGGCCACAACAGTGCAAAAGTCCTAAAGAAACAATATCATCCAGTCTGTGGGGAATTCACTGCAATAATGACTTGTAATGTCTTCATGGCTTCCCTACGGGAGAAGAGATTACAAAATAGGGTCAGTTTTCCCTGTTGATCAGTGTAACAGGAATTACACTTACAGAAGGGGATTCTGATCCAACACCCATAGAACCTGGATCAGGCCATTAGAGGAGAAGAGATGTGTTTATGTTAGAGTTTTACAGTGTAGTGGCATTTGCCAAACACCTCTGAGATACTAAAATGATCTCAATGACATTGGTCACTTGACCAATACATCTAGGCCTTTGATACCTTTTGCCTGGTGTCATTCTTACACACTAGGGCTATATCTACACTGCTTCCTTCTTGCACAAAAGCCTATGCAAAAGCTTATGCAAATTAACCATGGATTAGCATATTCCTGAAAAAATGAGGAACAACGGCTCTTTTGCAAGAGGGGATTTTTGCGCAAAAACGGCCCCTAATTATTTATGCAAATGAAGTGTGGCAATATGCTAATCTGTGCTTCATTTGTATAGACTTTTGTGCAAGAAGGAAGCAGTATAGATGTAGCCTAAGAGGTGTTTTAGTCATGTAACAGTGTGTGAATGAAAGTGGGGCTGGAGAAATGCACCTTTTACTCTGTTCCTTCAGAACATGATGAGAATATTTCACATGGCACTGTTTTCAAATGTGTCATTCTATTGTTTTCCCATAAGTATCCTTTGCCTTCTTATATTATTCCACCTGTCAAATAATGTGCAATGATGATAAGCAGACACTTCATGGAATTAAATCTTTTCTCTGCCCTGTGGATTATATAATGCATATTTCCATTTTGATGAGTCAGAGGAAGGGAGCCATGTAACTCCTGTACTGAGCTAATTTACATTTGACCCACTTATATGTGTAGCATGCTTAATAGCCAAAATGCAGCCAGAGGATTGTACAGGTGATGAATTAGCAATGCTTCATCAGCATCCTCAAATAGCATTGTTCTAAATCTCACCCCCAAATTCACATTTCATGCAGCTGAGGACACTTACCACCATCAATTTCATAACTTCTCTGTAGATGCAAGTTGTGAACATGCCTTTAGCCAATACATTTTTATGATATGTACTTGGAAGAAATGGATTGCTGAGGAGGCTAATAAGGGGTATCAGCTGCTTTCATTTAAGGTCACTAATTTGAACACCAGCATTGTTTTATAGTCACGTATTATGTCACCAAAAGCTACACATCTATCTATTGTGGCCCTAACTTTGGTGACATAAT
Organism: Pelodiscus sinensis; assembly: GCF_052426305.1. NCBI lineage: Eukaryota > Metazoa > Chordata > Testudines > Trionychidae > Pelodiscus > Pelodiscus sinensis. The sequence continues at coordinate 35,721,498 of NC_143054.1, read as the reverse complement.
ACGTGACTTTAAAATGTGCCTTCTCTGTAAGACATCCTCAGCTCTGCGTGTATGTGTTTGCTCTTGTAACGGGTTGTCTAGTAACAGGATTTGGAAAAAATGGATGAAATCTCTAAAAGTTGTTTTTCAATGGTTTTGTTTGTTTGTTTGCTTTTTGCCACAGTTAATAAATGCTTTAGGAAAAATTATTACAGAGAGTTGCCTCTTGAAGAGTTAGGGCCCCATCCTGCTAGTTGTGCTGCACTGGTGGTCCCTGCAGCTGTTCAGAAGCCTGGTGAATTCAATAAGGCACCACACAAGAGCAGGGATCCTCTTGTGTAGGACATTGTACAGGACTAGTGGGTAACATTTGGAGACAGTGTTCTCTTACTGAAGTGTGAAACACGTTTTTCTGGCTTCAAATGCAAATCTCATTTTGTTCACTATTGTTGTGTCCATTTATGTATTGCCATAGAATAGAAGTTAAAGAAGTACAAAATGTTTATTACAAAAGAAAAAGGTATTTGGTTGTGGGATAGTTCCTGCCTTTGCAAAACAGAACCAAACTAGTTCTAAAAATGTCATGTACCTTCACATTCACAATAAAAATAAGAGCAAACAAATTATACTACACCTACTGCTACTACTGCTATATTTAACCTGATAGACTTTGAAAGTTTTGGACATTCCAAAGTTTTCTGGAAATTTTAGTTGCTCTACTTTACAATTGTAATAAAATTGTCAACAGTTTTCACCTCCTCTATCTTCAATTGCCTATTGTGATTCCTTCTTCCCCAACCAAGAATTGTAATTCAGTCTTTGACAAAAGTTGAACCATAGTATCCCCTAGTTACTATAAACAGTGGTGATAACTGATGCTAATTACTTAGGTACTTATTCAGTGAAACATCCCTATTCAGACAAACATATAAGCACATGCTTAAGTACTTTTCTGAATCAGTATCTTAATACAGAAATAAAAAGTCCACTTTTCCTTTTTAATGTCTTTTATTTTGAAGTTTGGAAGGTATTTGTGCTCAGAGTTTTGCTTGAGTAAGATTTCAAGTTTGACCTCATAGTTATATAAACTATACTTCCCAATAACTATTTATCAGCTTAGGACATATGTTTGGATTTCATGCTGAATTGTGGCAGTTGATAATAACATATTTGTTTTAAACAGTACACGGTCTGCTAATGGATCAGCTGAAGCAAACGTATTAAAAGATACAACAAATTTATCTTCAGAAACAGATGGCAAAAACCAACATGAAATGAAGACTTCATTGCCCAATATTTTAGATGAACCAGCGAATAAGGTATATTGTCTCTCAAAACAGCAAGCAGTTTCTTAGGGTATGTCTACACTACAAAGTTAATTCGAACTAATGGACGTTAGTTCGAATTAACTTTGATAGCGCTACACTAGCGCTCCGCTAGTTCGAACTTAATTCAAACTAGCGGAGCGCTTAGTTCGAACTAGGTAAACCTCATTCTACGAGGACTAAGCCTAGTTCGAACTTACTAGTTCGAATTCAGGGGTGTGTAGCCCCTTAATTCGAACTAGTGGGAGGCTAGCCCTCCCCAGCTTTTCCTGGTGGCCACTCTGGCCAACACCAGGGAAACTCTATTGCCCCCCTCCCAGCCCCGGACCCCTTAAAGGGGCACGGGCTAGCTACGGCGCCCGTGCCAGGTGCAATCCTGCCAGCACCCAGCTAGCATACCCTGCACCTGGCACGGCTCGAGCCAGTCACCCGATGCCCCCCAGCCCTCCCCCTCTTCCCGGGACCAGGCTGGTGGCTCCCAGGAGCTTGCCCGGGACACCAAGAGGCGAGCACCCGCCTGGTCTAGTGCGGACATCGTGGACCTCGTCCATGACCTCTGCACTAGGCACAGGAAAGTGGCCGTCTAGGTCAGGAGAGCTGCCAGCCTGGCCACCCAGGAACAGGTGTGCATGAAAATCAAGGTGGTCCACTGAGACCCCTGACCCAGAGCCCTGAGCTTACAATGGCCATACTGGGTCAGACCAAAGGTCCATCTAGCCCAGTAGCCTGTCTGCCGACAGCGGCCAAGCCTAGGAACCCTGGAGGGCATGGATCGAAGACAGTGACCAAGCCATTTGTCCCGTGCCATCCCTCTCCAGCCTTCCACAAACTTTGGGCAGGGACACCACTCCTACCCCCTGGCTAATACCACTCCATGGACCCAACCTCCATGACTTGATCTCACTTCCCTTTAAACTCTGTTCTAGTTCTAGCCTTCACAGCCTCCTGCGGCAAGGAGTTACACAGGTTGACTCTTTGCTTTGTGAAGGAGAACTTTCTGTTACTAGTTTGAAGCCTGCTACCCATTCCTTTCCTTTGGTGTCCTCTACTCCTTCTATTATGGGAACTCATGAAGAACTTTTCTTGATGCACCCTCTCCACCCCACTCATGCTTTTAGAGACCTCTATCCTATCCCCCCTCAGTCTCCTCTTTTCTAAACTGAAAAGTCCCAGTCTCTTAAGCCTCTCTTTATATGGGACCTGTTCCAAACCCCTGATCATTTTAGTTGCCCTCCCCTCTCCCACCCTCTCTCTTCCCCTCTCCCACTTCCTTTTCCCAGTCTCCCCCAGTTTCTATTTTTGACCACACGTTTTCTTTATTTTGTACATCAGGAAGGGGGGCTAGGGAATGGTAAGTGGAAGGAGGTGAGGGAGGAATGGGGTACGAGACCCCAATGGGGAGGACTGGGCTGGCTCTGCGGGCTTCTGGGGGTGGAAGCTGTCCTGCAGCCCTCCAATTGCCCCCCTCCCCAAATGGCAGCCTGCAGCAAGTGCAGCCGGTCTGATGGCCAAGTGCTGTGATGTGCCCAGTGTGGGCACTCAGGGCACTCCAAGCCAGGACTGCTTTGCAAGCGGGGCACCCCTTAGAACTGTCTGTCCGGGGTGGGGGTCGGGTCCCTTTAAGCACAGCCCTCGGCTAGCCTAAGGCAGCAGCTCCAGGCTCTAAGTCCTCATCTGATGCCCTGCCGGCACTGCTTCCGGCCATCCTTAACCCCGGTTCAGTGTCCACTTAATGTGGACATGCTAGTTCGAATTAGCAAAACACTAATTCAAACTAGTTTTTTAGTCTGGATCCGTTAGTTCGAATGAGCTTAGTTCGAATTATTCGAACTAAGTTAGTTCGAATTAGCGCTGTAGTGTAGACATACCCTTAGAGTTTAAGTTAAATCCTGCCCAAATTAAGTTGATGGGAGTATCCCACTGAATTCAACAGGTCCAGTGTTTCATCCCCAAAATATAATTTTATACCAGGTTTTCAGTGGGCTTCCAAAATATATCTGTAAAATAAAGTGTACTGTTGCATTGTTTGTTGTTTGACACTTTAAAATGTAAGTAGGATAAGGGCGATAAAAATTGATGCAACGGCAAGTTTTGTAACATATTTAGAAGCATGCAGAAAATGCAAGGCTTTCTTATATTTCATTAGTTTTGGCCCTGCCATTCAGTATTTTAAGCATACTCTTGCCTTCTACTTGTTGAAACTCTCCAGTTTAGCACTTTCTGTTGCAGGAACATCCATGGTCTGGCATGATTTTAGTTAGCAGGATGTCCACTTATCATGGGTGTAGCCAAGTTTCCCATGCTCCCATAAAGCATCTGGCTCTCAGTATTCTGTGCTGTCAATTATCTCTAATTTACATCTAAATGTCTTTTAAGAGCCCCCAGTAAGCAGTAGAAGTGTTTGTAATGCTACCAGACAATATTGACCACACATGGTCCGATAAATTCACTGGTTTGGCACCGGTCAGATCCTGAGGGTGCTCTACTACAGAGATTCAACCTGATGTAGAATAGTAAATGTAAATGAATAGGCAAATAAATTTCTTGACTCCAAAATAGGAATAAACAAACAGATTCAGATAAAAGAAAATGTATCAAAACCTTTCACCCGCTTGAAACCAAACATGAACTGAACTTTTTTCCTTTCCATAGGAAGAGACAGAGGAAGAAGGATTATGTTAGGTACAGACAACCTAGTAATATAAATCCATGAATTCAGAAATAAATGAGAATCCAGTAATTTTTTTCAGATAGAGGATGATACAAATCTATTTTGTTACCTATATTAGATAGCAGGCGGTGTTTCTGTGACTGTACATATATTGGATAACAAGGACTTTAGGCCACCACTCAGAAAGGAATTTTAATAGTTGAGGCAAGAAGAGATAAAGGAATGGGTGAAGTTTACAGCAAATGTGAACAAAAACGATAAATAGACTCTTAACCTGGAGTCAGATCCAGGAAAACGGACACCCTGCCCGTTGTAGATGAGGGCCATCATGTCTAAAGTATGCAATTTTTTGGATGAAATCAGCAATATATTTATATTGTTATCATCATTAATAAGTCATGGTCTTCTATAAAAAGCCAGTTGAGTTCCAGATCAGCAAAACATTTAAGAGTGTGCATGAGTGTTTTGTTGAACCAGGGCTTAGATTAAGATGTGAAATTAATGTGAACTTTTCTCTCTTTTCCTGTTTAGGATTATGCCAATGATCCCCCCATACTACTCTGCATGTAATTATTTTACAACATTTTAGAAGATAATGGACAGCTACAATGAACTTCTTTGTGCTCAAGTTTTTTAAAGAGCTAATTGAGAAACCAGTGAAATGATCCATATATATTTATGCCAGACTGTTCTGCAGTTTTGGTGTAAAGCCCTTCCTCAATTATTACGATACCACATTACACATTTGTTGAGACCCTTGGAAGTACATATTACCATTTAATAATCTTGTTTCAAATTATGTTTCTTTTTAGTCTGCCCCCAGTCTCACAGTGCCATTAAAGCAATTAAGCATGAGGGTAATATCTGTTGCAAAAGTGTATCATCTTTGCTTTTGAAAATCCAAAAAAATCCTTTTCATCTTCTAGTAAAGAGAAAACACAGAATTCAGAAACAGATTTTTTCTTCTGAATTCTAGAATACTATTAAGTGAAATGTAAAGAAAAGAAATAATCCCTCCACTTTATTTATTCATACTTTATCCTATGTATACATTTTGCATTTTAGCCATTAGCACATATATTTAAACATAATTGCTCCTTTCTGTGGTATTCATCTGAATTAATTGTACTTTTACATGCCAATTATTAAATATTTTTCTCTGTCCTAGAATTAAGAATAGGTATATAAAATTAATCTTAAAAAATAAAGATTCAAATAAGACTATTGCACTCAGACTAAGATATTGCAATATTTCTGATTGTGCTTTCTGCTGTATTCAAAATTAGTGATCCCTGCACTGGCTTTATTTTTAAACAAAGTGTCTTATTGCTGGTTATCTATATATACAATTTTCAAGGTGACTTTGCAGCTTACCAATGTGTACAGCATCTTTTAAAATGTCTATGAATATTTTTCATATCAATGACAACTCTAACTGCATTTTCAGAAAAAAGATGTCTCATTTTTAGTGCTGTCAGGTGATCTAATTTTACCTGTTTCAATATTGGTCTGCAAATCAAACTGTTTCTTTTGCTATTTCTTCTTTCAGATATTCCTCTGTCTTTAAACTAATGTGAGACTATCCCAGGAGGATGAATTTTATACATTATATTCTCATTTGAAAAGGAACACAAGAAAGAAAATACTTTATTTGGAATGTTTTTCATGCTAAACATCAGAACAAGAAATACAGAACAATCAGACAAATATAGCTTATAAAAAACCCCATAGTTTCTCCTTATGAATACAGAAGTTAAAATGATATAATTGTTAAAGTGCATAGGAAAATACCTTTCCTAAGGCTTGAGAACAAATAGAACCATGAAAGCATGCAGGTAGCTGAAAACAAATGACTAGATACAACACAGATTCAGCAAAGACTGAGAATCACAAAGATATTTCATTGACAAACTATTTGTGTCACTGTTGCTGTCACTGCCAGTGGCTAATGCAAAACTGTTTACAGGACTAACAATGAGATTTTCCAGACTAGATTTTCAGAATTTTTGCTTGCTTTCCTTTTCTTCAACATCACAACACTTTTTCAAAGGGATGGGTGAATAATGTTACTGCTGTATAAGGCAGAATCACAATGTACTCTGTAGTAATACAGATTTACTTTAAGACATTACAAGATAACAGGAAATTTCTAATGATCTCCATTTATCACTGTGAAATGATAAACTCGCCTTCATCAGAGGAGAAAAATATCAAACTATTTGCTATAACTATTGCTAGTCTTAAACTCTAGCTTTGAAAGAAAGGAAATTTGAAAGCATATTCTTTAAGGACTTGTGTGGTTTATCAATTTGCTGTAAATTTGAATTATTGACAGCTAATTCATATCACCTACTTTAAGAAGATAGTGGAACTCTCATAAATCAAGAAATGCTATCAAACTGTATAAATTATAGCTGAGGCTGGTGACATTCCTATTATTTAGCTTGCCCAATAATTCCCATTATAAGACCCTGTTTGCAGTTTCTAATAACTTTCCCAAACTTTAATCATTTCAGCTGAAATTTCTATGCCAATTGTCTGCTTCAGGCTCCCCCCCCCCAAAAAAAATATATATATATTTCAGCCACTTCAAAGAATGAGGGGCTAGGGAAAATACATTATTGTGCCTATATTAATAAATTATGTAAACCTTTTCTTTGAAAAGTCTAGTGCTCTCATGTTTTGAAATTTGGGAAAGGTGAACTTTGTGTCAGGGATGTGCTTTTTGCAGTCCCCTGTGCAAATCTGCCTAAATGTGGGTAAGTTATAACCCTTTGAAAAATCACAGTTCACACATAAATGACAAAGACTTGCTAGACCCTCACAGTAATGCAACTATACTATATGTTCAGCTTCCAGACAGAAAAAAAAGAAAGGGTGCTATGCATACAAAGGTCATTCCAATTGTCATGAAATACTTCAGGATATTTGTCTTGTTAAACAAAAAAGTTATTTAACTCTTTTTGTTAAAAATGAAGATTTTTGAATGATAAAGATAAATCTTACAATCCAATGACAAAAGCCATTCAAAATATCCGAGTTGTACATAACAACACTTGAAATGTTTCAAGATGTTGTCAAGTTTTGCAGCACTTCAATTTTGGAAGTTGGTCACGTCCTCTCCCACCTATAACTGACAGTATCACACACCCTACATGCTATTGTAGTGGTTTTCAAACTGTGGATGAGGGTTCCAAAATGGGTCACAAGTTAACCCTGTTTTAATGGAGTTGCCAGGCTAGCTTTAGACTTGCTGGTGCTTGAGGCTATAATCTAAAGTAAGCCAAAATCCAAGTTCCATCACCTGGGATTGAACTCCAAGGTCTTAAACCCTGGGTGGTAAGGCTTATTTTACCAGCTCCAGACATGGGTCTGAAGCCCTTGACCTCCCCCAGCAGTGTGGTATGGCTTGGACTTTGCTCCCAGCTGCCCCAGGGCAGTGGGGTGCGGATAAGTAATATGGAAAAAAATACATGTGGTAGCATTATATGTGAAGTTATACACATAAACTGAGATCAAGATTAAAAGTATGTTTTCTAAATAAGTCTTGAGAGTGACCCCAAACCAGTTCCTCAGAGACAGAAGGAAACCTGATGCCTTAGCAAGGCATAAACAAGGTGAACGGGCTATTGCCTGCTAAGTGGCCATTCTTTGGCAAGAAAAAGGACTGGAGCAAAAGAAACAAACGTATCTTTAGTAAAGATAGTTTCCTTCCACAGACTATCACTTGCCTTTCTCCAAGCTGAAAGTGCTTCTGAAAGGGAGAACAGAACTATAAAAAGAAGGGATAGACACCACAAGATATCCAGCTCTCCCTGCCCATTGCATTTACTGCACCTAAAGAGACAAAGGAAGCACTCTGGGGAAGGGGTCGTGACCTCTAAAGGGTTTGGTCGGTAAAACTGCTGAAAGCATGTGGTGAGAAAACTTTGCTTTGAATCTAATGCGGTTTGTTAAGTATTTTATCTTAATTGCTTTTGTAATAATTTTTTACTCTTATGCTTTGTTACTCTCTTTCTATAATTAATAACCTTTTTTTATTGTTTAACAACTCCGTTTTGGGGTAACAAATTGTGAGCATATTCCTTAAAGGAATAATGGACTTATTATATTTGTACTCTCATATGCAATATGAGGCCTGGGCAATATAGAACATGGCTGTGTCTATACTGGGCCACTTATTCCAGAAAATCAGCCGCTTTTCCGGAATAAGCTGCGAGCTGTCTACACTGGCCCTTGAATTTCCGGAAAAGCAATGATGCTCTACTGTACAAAATCAGCCGCTATTCCGGAAAATCTATTCTGCTCCCGCTCGGGCATAAGTCCTTATTCCGGAACACTGTTCCGGAAAAGGGCCAGTGTAGACAGGCCAGTAGTCTTTTCCGGAAAAAAGCCCCGATCACGAAAATGGCGATCGGGGCTCTTTTCCGGAAAAGCGCGTCTACATTGGCCACAGACGCTTTTCCGGAAAAGGGCTTTTCCGGAAAAGCAGCCTGCCAATGTAGACGCTCCTTTTCCGGAAAAACTGAAAATGGAATAGTATTCCGTTTTAAGCATTTCCGGAAATTCATACCAGTGTAGACACAGCCCATATGTTTATGGGAGGAAATCTGAGGCTGGAGTGTGTTTGAGTCAAAGTATATCTGATGGCTACAGCATGCACAGCTTTCCCTGGGAATGTCTTACATGATTGAGGCTGTTTATGAGCAGTCCAGGTTTGAGACTACAGCTGCAAGGCATTGTAAAGGGCACTCCCAGTTATGAGAATGGGGTGACACAGCACTCAGAGACAGAGACAGAGGGGGATCGATGCAAATATAAGTAAAGTAGAGAGTCATCTCTGTTGTAAATCAGTGTTTCTCTCCTGACTTCAGTGGTATTACAGCCTTTTATGATAGATCCTAAGCTAGAACAAAAGGAAGCAAAGTCCAGCTGTACAATCTAGTAAAATCTAAAGATCTGTAGTTTCCCATCTGTACTTTTTTGAGTAACAGCTAGAAGATTTTACTAACTTTCAAAATATTGGCAATATCTATGTTCTTTCAGTTGGCATTTTGGTTTTAAAATTGTAAGGATGCATCTACACAGCACAGTTATTTCAAAATAACGGACATTATTTTGAAATAACAATGTGAGTGTCTACACAATTCTGTTATTTTGAAACAATTTCAAAATAATGTACACCTTATTTCAAAATCTGTAAACCTCATTCCATGAGGAATCATGCTTATTCCAAAATAACAGCAGTAGTGTGGATGCTCCACTGCTGCTATTTCGAAATAGCTCCTCCTCAAGGCTATTCATACTAATTACTCCTCAAAGAAATAGCTCCTTCTAAGGATCTAAATTGAGGTAGCACATCCACATTAGGGAAGCCTGCCTCAGACTAATTTTGAGGCCTCCCTATAGTGTTGAGGTGCTATTTTGAAATAAGCTATTTCAGAAAAAAAATCCGAAATTGCTTATTTTAAAATAAGCATGCTGTGTAGATGTACCTTAACTGAGATAATACGTCTGTTATCTTCACATCAGGGTTCGGTTGGTTACAGTGTCTCCCATATCAACATTAATCTTTAGAATGTACAAATTCTGTTACATAAAAAACATTTATATACCATTTACCCCACACACAGCACAATTTCCTTTTGTGTTTCATGGGAGTTGCTCCAGCTGAACTGACTGTTCATGAAAATATTATTCCTTTCTACTTAAATACAATGTTGCTAAGTTCTCTTTGCAAATAAGACTGCACATGACAAGTAAGATGCTGAAGAGATCCCCGGAAGAGAGTTCATTCATATATCCAGCCCTTTCCCATTACAAATTTTAGACTTTGCTTTTGAAATTTCTCTAAACCAAAGAACAAATATGGAACCCTTAATTCTGATCTAACATATATCTGATTTACATTTGACTTCCGTGGTTATTAGGTACAGGCTCACAGATCCAAAACTGAAGCCAGAACCATGCTGTTGGGTTATTTTGATTTTCTTTCTGGTTTATTCTAGGGCTGTAGATCAGCTATGTGATGCTACATACACATACTACATAGATAACTTTAAGAGCACAGTTTGCAGCGTGCTTGTAGCCATAGGATTCTGAAATGAAGGCATAAGACCTCCAGGATTTTGGTAGAAAACAGTCCATTTTATATTTTCCCATTAATAGTAGGATGTGTAAGGGAGATTGTATGTAAATTATGATGGAATCTCCTTTACACACCTCACTATATATACAATGTATATAAATAATATTTTAATTGAGTTATGAACATATATTTTTTTTTAAATCAGCCTTAAACTATTCTGGCTTAATAAGTTGTTGGCATATCTTCTCATGAAGATAATTTTCCCAGGTTTATAACTGAGTACACTACATTGCATTTGCACTTGTGTTTAATGCCGCTATGTCATGCTGGCTGTTTAGTTGTTTTAAAGAGAGCACTGCTAGCAGCTGATCATTCCCAAGCTCTACAAAGATTCATGTATGCAAAAAAATTATTCAAGAGCGCATACTCATCACTTCCAAAACACTAAAAAATAAAAGTTAATCACTGAAAATGTATGAATAATTGAAAAGAAAGGGTGATGATGTGGGTGTGATTTGCTGATTTAGAGTCAGAATTCCAGTAGCTATGTTTTTGCAGAGGTTTGCACTTTGTTGTATGTTGCAAGAAGTGCATAAATGTGTTGATCACAGCCCTGCTAGATACATTAATATTTTATTATTGAGTTTGCAAAAATAATACACCATTTAAAACTCACAAAACAAAACTGAGATTTGGAGGCAAATTGTGGCTTCAAGGCACTGATTCCCAATGAGGATGGTACAGCACCACAACTTTTCCTGTAGCAACAAGAAGTGCAGAAAATGCATGTAGTGCACTGTTACTTAGATTCCCCCAGCAGCAAGCTCACTAGCCCTGTCCTCATCCAACCCAGTCATAGGCTCTTTCCATTATCACTTCCTCTAAGCAATCACTCTCCCTTTGGGTTGTGATATGAATCTTTCAGCGGTACACACCTAAGTAAGTCTTCCCATGCTGTAGCTCCCAGAATCGTGCAGTGTACTAAGTCATAAGAGCTGCCATATTGTATCAGACCAAGGTACATATTGCCAACATCCTGTCCCCAGGATGCACAGACTGGGGAAATTATTGCATGATCCAGCAAGCTCTGCTCTCGGTTTCTTGAAGTCAGTGAATTAGGGTCAGCCTGAGCATGGGGTTACATCCCTAACCAGTTGAGCTAGCTTTCATAAACCTCTCCAGTTCTTTTTTGAACCCCGGAAAGTTTGATCATCACAACAGCCCATGACAATAAGTTTCACAAGTCAGTTGTATTTTGTGTGAAAAGAACTACTTTTGTTGATATTATATTTTATATTAATTTCATCAGGTGATCCCTTTCCTTTGTATTGTGGGAAAGGGCAAATAACACTGTATCTAGTTTTTCCACAACATTCATTATTTTTCATTTCTCTATAAAGTTCCAACCTTAGTCATCTCTTTTCTAAGATGACCAGGCCTGATCTTTTTCGTTTCTTTTTGTATGGAAACTATTCCATACTTTGTTCATCATTGTTTCTCTTCTCTGAACCTTTTCCAGTTCCATTATATCCTATTTAAGATGGGACAATATATATAGATGCAATATTCAGGGTATGAGCACATCATGGATTTATATAGTAACATTCAGATATGCTCTTTCTTATTTTCTATCCCTTTCCTAGTACTTCTGAATATAGTTAGCTTTTTTTTTTAACTGATGCTATGCATTGAGCAAAAGTTTTCAGAGAATTATCTATGGTAACTTTAAGATCACCATGGATAATTATCAACAGATGTGTAATATCTCAACACATGGGATTAATTACATTATTGTATTATTCAGCTTAAGAAAATATAATAGTGGTTATTAGCAAATGCATAGTGTATATATATTAAAGTATTCGATTCTTTAGTTATTAATTATTTAGCATCAACTTTGTACTGGATAAAAAGATAGGCCCTGCTTCAAAGAGCCCATATTCTAGGAGGTCAGAGCCTCAACTGATGTAACTGTGAAAGTGATTGAAGGAAAATAACTTGGAAACTGAGGCATTGGTCAAAATTTTCAAAAGTCAAGTAACTTAAGAACTAAGACAATTTTCAAAAGTGACTTAGGGTAAGAGTTTCAAAGGTGCCTAAATTAAAGTTGAAGATAGGTATCTTGTGGGATTTCCAAAAGTACTTAGGCATTTTTGAAATACCAATAGGTGCTTTAGACACCTAAATACCTTTTAGAAATCTTGCTCAGTACAAATAATCTTTTTTTCCATACAAGTTCAGTGCATCTATCATAGAGGCATTGGAATTGCTACATTGTAATAATTATAGTAGTGCATAAAAAGTATATCCAAACCCTGAGAATATACATAAATGTCTCTTTATTTTGTAATTAATAGCAATGGAACAAAATAAGTGACCCTTTATTGAGCACAAATCCTTCTAATGTTAATGGGATTTATGCTTAATGAAAGGGCACTAATTTTCATCTAAAATAATTTACACATTTTTCGTACTCATAAATTGTTACCCTAATTAATACTTGCTCATGTTAATTATTGCATATAGCTATAGAAAAAATTGGACCAAAGCATCTCAAAATAAAGAATTAATAAGCCTCAATCTGATTCTAAAATCATAAATAGAAAATGGAGAAGTAAATTATTCTTTGCAAATAGTTTGTGAACGGCTCATTCTTTACCATGACAGTTTTTCCTCTGGTGCAAGTGCTTTGTCAGTGATAAATGTTGTTGTCAAATAACTTCAAGGACATATCATGACTGTCAATTTTTGCTTCATTATATAAATCCTTAATTAATATTCCTCAGATCAAGCAATCACAATTGAAGTTTCTTATGGAAAATGATGTGTCTTTTGTTTACCTCAGAAATTCCCTTCTAAGTAGATGTCAAGTAACCTTTGACAGATTACAATCAATGTTCATTCAGCACTAGCTGATAAATCATGAGACAGACTTTGGTTCTGTCTTGCACAGGTGCACTAGAAACGGGGCAACAAGGTTAAAGCAGACATAAGATCAGGCTAAGACATAATCTTAACTCTTCAAACTTTCATCTGGAGACTTGACTAATATGGTTGGTGTACCCCACATCCAAGGTCAGACAGCTTGAGAGTCATGGCCTTTTCCTAATTACTGCTGTCAAAAGATGATGTGGGATGAGGGAAAGTGCACATGTGCTGCTTTCTTGAGCCAGCAGTAAACAGTGCTGCTTCTAGGTCCCCCTGTGAGCCAGTGTCCTAATCAGACCCAAAGGCACAGGATTAGAAATCTTCCACTCAACTGCTGCCAAGTATCTTCCTCCCATGCCACATATGTCAGACAATTAAGGGCAAAACTTTTCTCAAATTGAGTAAGCATGACATCTGTGACAATCAAAGGAGACAACATATAAAGCAATAGACCAAATATATATTTCAAAAATAAACAAGTGAAGTCATTTTATTTCACCAAACCACACATTCTAATATAACGTTGCCTGCTGTCCTTAGGAAGGTGCCTTTTCTTTCCCACTTTTGTTGATGCCTAGAGAAAGAAAACAATCTCATTTGTGCAATATCTTACCTGTTGGAAAATGTGAAGAATTTTACTCTAAAAGCTTTAAAGCTGCTAGTTGTTTTTAAATTGTACTAATAGTGTGACTCTATTGCATCACCTAAATGAAAGGTGGATGATGTTGTTAATCGTAAATAGCTAGCATATATTCTAAGTGACCATTCAAGGTAGAGTATCCTGGGAGCGTAAAAACTATGGCCAGCACAGAGATGTTGTATTTATGGCTTATTACTACTATTTCTAACCCACCTAATCCCTTTGTTGTAGGCAAGAGTAAGTCTCAGGTCCAACACTGGGTTCTCAAAGTACAAAGGACGCTACACAGGTATCTGTCAAATACAAGTAGTTTATTTCCTGACAGCTAATAGCTGCACCCCTTAACTAGAAGGGCAACATAACAAAGAAACGGCATATCTTACGTTCCTTTCCTATGAGCCAGGGATCCCGAGTCAGCTGCGAATGAAGTGGGAGGTTGTCTGAGCTTCCAAGGTACCGGTACCCTTCGGTGACATCCAAATTGCTGTGCTTTGGTGCAGCCTTAAATACAGTTCTCTTGCCCTGTTTTGCAGTTCGGAAAATTTCCAGGGGTTACTCATTACATGCTGATGTAGGGCTCAGCTGTTAGTTATCAATCTGGTTCTGATCTAGTTCTACTTGTTCTTTGGCCTTGTTTACATGATCAGTATGTTAGGGTAAACAATATTGTTATGTTCCCGTCCTTATCTACAAGTCGTTCTTGCTACAAAGGCGTATGTTCCTAGAGGCTTGCTTCTGGCTCATCAGTAGTAGGGAAAGGGGGGTGGAATGGGAAAGGGGGGAGAATGCAGGCCGCAGCACCCCTAAACTTGCATGTACAAAGTTCTTCTTCAATTGACCCCTACATCCTTCTGTTTGCCTTATGACTGCCGTGGTGTTTTAACGGACAACTCTACATTGAATGGTGATGCAAACTATCCAATACATCACAGACAATTACCCAGCATAGGCTCATCATAGAGATGTCACAGCCATTAACATGGCTACCCCCTCTGCTTTGAACTTAAGATAAATGCAAAGTAATATTCCTTGGCAGAACCCCAACTACACATATAAAATGATGGAGTCTAGCTTGGATATTAGAAAAAACTACTTTATTAGGATGGTGGCAAAGCACTAGAATGGATTACGTAAGGAGGTGATAGAATCTCTATTCCTAGAGGTTTTTAAATCTTGGCTTGACAAAGCCCTTGCTAGGATGATTTAATTGGGGTTGGTCCAGCTTTGGGCAGGGGGTTGGACTCAATGACCTCCTGAGGTCTCTTCCAACCCTATGATTCTAAATTAGCTGTTACCACTCAAGAAAGATCTTGGAGTAATTGTGAATAGTTCTCTGAAAACATCTGTTCAATATGCAGTGGCAGTAAAAAAAATGAACAAAATGTTGAAAATCATTAACAAAGGGATAGGTAATAAGACAGAAAAATATTATATTGCCTCTATATTAAATTAATGGTCTTCCTACATACAGAAAAGGTTTGGAAAACAGCAACAAAAATGTTTAGGGATATGGAACAGCTTCCATATATGAAGAGATATTAAAAAGGCCTGTCCCCTATTCTCAGCTGAGAAAAAGAGAAAACTAAGTGGAGGTATGTTGGAGGTCTCTAAAATCAAGATGGCTATGGAGAGAGTAAGCAAGGAATTGTTACTTACTCCTTTTCATAATACAAGAACAATATTCACAGACATCAGGTTTAAAACAAACAAAAGGAAATATTTTTTCACACAGTGCAGAGCCAATCATCAGAACTCCTCGTCAGAGGATGTTGTAAAGTCCAAGACTATCTCATGGTTCGAAAAAAGAACTGGATAAGTTTACAGAGGTTCATCAATGGTATTTGCAAAAATGGGTAGGGATGGTGTCTGTAGCCTCCTTGCCAGAAGCTGGGAATAGGTGACAGGCAGCCCTGCTGACAGGGGAGAAGGGAGGGGAGGGAGGGAAGGAAAGGAGAGGAGAGAGAGGATAGTGCAAAGAAGGAAGTTGCCCTGGGGCCCACTGATTCAAAAGGGTCCAGTGCTCCTGGCCACTGTGCAGGAGTGGTGGCAGCCAGCGTTCCCTCTAAGCTGCGGGGCAGCACAGCTTCACAGGTGATTAATCAGCCCCACCCAGTCAGTCAGCTCACCACTGGAGCCCTGCATGGCATGCTCTGGGCAGCAAACAGGGCTGGCTGGGGGGATGGGGGGGAGGGAATGCGCCGCACACTCCAGGCAGTGAAGATTGGCTGTTTCCAGCCTCAACCTTCTGTTTGAGGCACTGCCCCTTCCAAGAATGTGGAGCCAGGTCCCCCACATGCACCTTGCCCAGGGGCTCAGCAAGTCTGTTGGCTCCTCTGATGACAGGGGATGGATCACTTGATGGTTACCTGTTCTGTTCTTTCCATCTGGGGCAGCTGGCTTTGAACACTGTCAGAAGACAGGTTACTAGGCTAGATGAATCTTTGGTCTGACCCAGTATGGCCATTCTTATGTTCTCAAGTAAATGTGGGAGTGAGAACTGTATATTGTATTCCATAAGAATCAGAATTTGCCAAATCAAAAGAGACAACATTATCAGGTGTTTTAAACTTCTAGCTGGTACTTCAAATAATCTAGAATAAGAAACCAAATATTTAAATTCTCAAATTATGAGTAGCGTGTCCTTTTAAAGCAGACTAGTAGAGTCAGAATATGCTCTGCTTTACTCCGGGAATTCTACTGAGTCTTTTGGGTAAATAAGGCCAGAATTTGGGTTATACTATATAGCAATCTAAATTATATACTAATTTATTTTCTGTAAACACAGTTTATCTTTCATCTTGGGATAAAACAATATAACTCACTGTCCATCAAGACTTCTCTTGAATAACTATTACTTGTGCCATATACGCTAAATGTGAGGCTTCCTGATCCAGCCACGTATTTGTCTTGTATACAGAATACTAAATTCACAATGATTCCAGTTGAAGTAAAGGTCCAGTCCAGACAGATGAGACTGGCAATGTCTAGGATCTGCCCTCAGAAGAAATCACCAGATTGAAATCTTCTTATTTTTCCACGATGCATAGCTGAGACCTAAAACAAGAGACAACAGATTAATCCAGCCAGACAACTAAATTTGGTCTCTCTTTAAGCTTCTGACAGGCTCATTTTAAAAAAATTCAAGCACCATATTTTGATGGTAAAAATCTCAGTACTGCCTTGCTATCTACTTAAAATATTTGCTTTCAAAAAAAGAATTGGTAAAATAATAATCTTCTATGCATGATAGTTTATGAACACTTTAGATGTCTATGTGGATCCTTCACAAAAATCTGTATATAAATCATGTATTGCTTGCCTCTTGATTTTAAAAAGTAGTGTAGCTGTATATAATACAATACATACTTTATCCCACAGCACCATCTTCTGTGGGAACGGGGAAGTGCAACAGTGTTTTGCCAAAGACTGGAGCTTCAAGGGGTCACCGAGTTAGTCTGTTACAGAAAAACCCTCAGCAAGCAAATGGTCTGGTCGCACTTTATAGACTAACAAAACATGTAGATTGTATCATGAGCTTTTGTGGGCACAGCCCGTTTCTTCAGATAAGTGGGCTATGCCCACGAAAGCTCATCATACCATCTACATGTTTTGTTAGTCTATAAAGTGCTACCTGACCATTTTCTTGCTGGTTTTTTTTTTTACCAAAGACTAAATCACATTGTTCTTAAATATACACTCAACTATTTGGCGTGGGTATATATGCGGAGTATTCTTAATCACGGTAAACTTAATTTGTAATATCTAAGGCACTCATTATGATCCTTTTCTTTGCCAAGTTAATTTTGTTCATGTATACTTTATCCAGCAGGTTTTTTCTTGTCTCAGTTCTAGGGATATTTTATTTTCAGGTTCACCCCTCTGGGAAATGTATTTCACAAGCAGGCTGTAGCAGAGGACTGAGAAATCAGTCCCTAGAGTTGTTATAGTGAGATGAGCATCAGCTGTTGTCTTTTCACTAAGTGGTCTAATTGTTTTAACATGTTGGTTAGTTTTCCTTACAATTATGTATCATTTGTTATGGATTTATAATATGTAATGGTTTAGAGTGGAGCGTAGAGACCTCAGTAGTAATGCAGAAATAATAAAATGATTATAATATTCTTAAAAGCCTAGGACATTACCAACACACATGTACCTTCACCTACATATGGTGATTGGAGAAAAGTCTTTCACAGGTGTCCTAGGAAGACAGCTTGGGAAATAAGCCCTTGTATCTAACACCTGATAAGGGGCAGAAGCTGCTCATAGAATTTTACGAGAAAAGGCTGATATTGTAGAAATACACATTCCTAAGAAGTGCTAGTTACAGATCGCCTATTCAAACACAATCCAGTATTAATGAGACCAGAATATTTCCATATTAAGGATGATACAAAAACATTCCCCAAGGATAACAGGAACACACTTGACATCCTTCTAAAAGATAAGGTTAGGATGACTGTATGCAGGCTCAGCCCTAGGTCAAGGCAAGTAAGGCAAATCCCTTGGGCCCCATGCTTTTGGGGCTCCACGCTGCTGATTATTCATCATCCACTGGCCGGGCCCAGTGCCCCACTCCCACTGTCCTGCCTTGGGCCCCACAAACCCTTTGGCCAGGCCTGACTGTATGTAATAAAGATGTTTTGATATCCAAACTTACAATGTGAGTGCGCACCAGGAATCTTCCTGCACCCTACCATGAAGCATATGGTAAAAAATGTGGAATAAATATATATTTCACTAAAACTAAATTTTGCTACTATGACCATGCCAATACAATGCCCCCAACAATACAAAAAAATATTAAATTTAGAAATTGAAATGTAATTGCATTTTAAGGGGTTTCCAAAATCCCCTACTAAATCAGAAAAAAACAAAGTCCTATAAAAAACATATGAAAGGGCTCAGGTCTTGGCATGTCCATTACAAGTCAGCAAATATAAAACATCTCATTTTAAAAATAAATAGCATTGTTAACAAAATAGGTAAGGTGATCAAAGCAGAAGAAGGCTTAGCTGTCTAGTGCTGAATAAACATGCAATTACTATTAACAACATACAGTCAATTGCTCAAGAGCTCAGCAATTGAAATTCTGCTGTCCTATCGATTAGTAACAGCATAAAAAAATATGTTTCACTAACAGTTGTCCATATGGCCTATGATAATAAAGTAAAATAATCAAATAAATTTTATTATTATAAAAATTACGACATTAGCCACAAATACTAATCTGCACTACATTTTAAAACCAATACAAAATTAAAAAGTAAAATTGCTAAATTTACATCATAATTAGGGCTCCACCAATTTCATAGCCATGAAAAGCATGTCACAGAGTGTGAAATATGCCTTGCCCCATGAAATCTGATCTCATCATTCTGTCAGGAACACAGGGCTCCTAGATACTAGTCTGGATGGACTGGTGTTAAGATAGAAAGTTTTATTCTTTTTATATCATATAACACATGCAAATGAGGATATGATTAAAATTGCTGTTGCTGAAAAGGAACTTACTGCTTATCACTGGTATGATATTTTTACAGGCTGGTCTCCCACATCTAAAAGTATATTGTCATTTATGCTTCACCCATTGATGATTGTACTGATATTGTGTTGCATTTGCCTAATTGGAATGATATTTATGTGCTGCTGGACAAAAAGAATGTTCGTTACGTTGCAACCACAGACTCAGATTGCCTCCCATATATAGCCATGAAATAATTATATAAGATAAGATCCACTCAAGAATGGTTCTTGAGGCATCAAAAGGGGGAAATATTAGGATTGAAAGTTTTATTCTTTTTAGCTTTCTTATTTTAGGTATAATAATATAGTAGTAATGTAGCAATAATATAGCAGTATAAGGTATATATATTAACAGGGCTCGCTAAGCGGTGGCGAACCCCATTCACCAGCCGCGCAGTTTCACGCGGTTCTGCGTTCTGTGCATGCACAGTTCTCTCTGCGCTGGCTCTTCTGGGTTGTAATCTACTCACCATGGGCGAGTAGATTACATTATTTGTTGAGCCCTGCATATTAACATACATTTCATATTTTACAAATTAAGTTGAAGGTCTATTTTCTTTGTTCTGAAGTTTAGTAAATGTTCTAAAGTAGAAAGACAGTCTTGGATATTGTGGCTGTATTACTAAGATTAGAGGAATTCTGCCAATGTTGAAAGCCAAGCCTTGATTGCTTGATTTACAATGCCTCTTCTGCTTTGCCATGCAAATCTGTAACCTCAGAAAGTTTTTGTGTGTGAAAGGGAGTGTAAATGCATCGAGATAAGATGCAAAGTTATATGGCTTTAGAACGAGATGGCCGAAGAAGGGGAGTGAATGAGCATGGGCAAGGCCAGAGGACAAAACAACCTGGCTGCAGAGGAGCCATCTATAACCATCGGTGTATACCCCCTACACACAAGAAGATTGGATAATTGGCAGATTGATGACCTTAAAGCAGAGCAAGCACCCCAAAAGGACAATTGATTACATGATGAGCCTTTGAGAGATGTTTTGGGAACACTCACATCAAAAAGATAATGTTCCGGTCATAAGCTGACAAAGCGGAATCCATGGATTTCAACAAAAGAAACAGATTATAAAAAGCAGGGTGTTTTGCTATGGAACTTGGGTTCGTCTGCCACTGTCTGGAGAAGAGTATCAGATCAATCGACTGACAAGGCCCTGCTCCCTCCTGTTCTTGATCTAGCTGGTCACTAGAATGACACAGACTCTGGACTGGTAACGATATCATCTAGCAGAACTGTGTACGCGTGGGCTATGTCTAGACTGGCATGATTTTCTGGAAATGTTTTTAACGGAAAAGTTTTCTGTTAAAAACGTTTGTGGAAAAGAACATCTATATTGGCACGGATGCTTTTCTGCAAAAACACTTTTTCCGGAAAAGCGTCTGGGCAAATTTAGACGCGCTTTTGCTCAAAAAAGCCCCAATTGCCATTATCGCGATAGGGGCTTTTTTGCACAAAACTAATCTGAGCTGTCTACACTGGCCCTTTTGCGCAAAAGCTTTGTGCAAAAGGACTTTTGCCTGAATGGGAGCAGCATAGTATTTCCACAAGAAGCACTGATTTCTTACAGTAGGAAGTCAGTGTTCTTGCGGAAATTCAAGCGCCCAGTGTAGACTGCTGGCAAGTTTTTCCGCAAAAGCAGTTGCTTTTGCGGAAAAACTTGCCAGTCTAGACACAGCCATGATGTTTTGTGTGTGTGTGTGATTGAAAAGCATATGCAACTGTTGTATTCTCAATAAATGCGGTGTACTGCCTTTTCCCCCATAAAAGATATTGTGTGCTTTGTTTAAGCATAACACTGGGGAGGGACAGGACTTGTCCTTTCTCTACATAGCCACTTATTTCTCCACTGGAGAAGCCAGAGAGCTAGGCTCCCAGCTTCTGCCCTCCCATTCTTCCATGGGGCTCCTGCCGCTGCTGGATTATGTAACAAGAGGCTTCCTCCCCCAGCAGTTCCAGCCAGGTCTTGTGCTTCTGAATCTGCTGGGCTCTGTGCTCTCCCATCCCTACAGCTCCTGTGCAGCTCTGGGAGCAGATCTCAAGGCTTCCTTCTTTCTCTCCCCACATCCTCCCATAGTTCTATGGAGCTGGGGACTTCTGCTTCCATAGCTGCAGCCAGGACGGGATAGGTTCTGGGCTTCTGCCCACTCCTGCCCTGGATCGGAGTGTGGAGGTATGGGCTTCCTCCCCACAGTGACACCGCTGGGGCTGGAGCTTCTACTTCCAGGAAATGCAGCTGGGACATCTACAGTTCTGGATTCCCTCTCTCCTCCCCATAGTTCCTGTGTGGCCCTGGAAGACTGGGAGAAGAACTCACTGCTTCTTTCCCTATCAGTGACTCCTATCAGGCCTGGGGTTTCATTCCCTGCTGTTTCAGCTGGGGCTCAGGGCTTCTTCTGTCATGCTGCTACTGGGACCAAGGTGACTGAGTAGTAGGGGCTATAGCTTCTGGTGCTTCTTTTGGGGATGGGACAACCATTTTTCTTAGGGGTCCATAAAGTGGCCACCACCACCTCCAAAAAAAAAAAAAAAAAAAAAAAGGCTGGGTCTAATTAGTACAAAAAATTAGTTAATAAGATGGTACAAATAACAAATGCTCTAAAATATTCTGATTTGTCTAAACATACCATTAGCCCGCACCACTTTGGCTATACATGCCACTAACTCAAACCACTTCCCACACCTCCCATTAGCCAGGAACAGTGAACCTGGCCAGTGGGAGCTGTGGTGGCCATACCTGCAAATGTAAGGTAAAAAAGCTGACTGGCAGCCTGCCAGCAGTTTACCCTGACAAATCGTGCATGGCTCATGAGCCACAGGGTTGCTCACTACTGTTATAACTCAGGCCTGTATGTGGAAGGCAGGGGGGCAGCCAGGGGAAGGCAGGATCAGCGCTCTGTCTGAGCCTCTCACCCCCATGCTCTGACCGGTCTGGGGAAGGCTAGAGCTGATTTCCCTGCTTATTTGGAGGCCCACAGAGGGTGCATTCACACTCTTGTGGTCCACATTACAAAAATGTCCAGGCCCCTGCACAGAAGCAGGGCTAAGTATTATGTAGATAAGGAGTGGATAAATATGGTCTGTGGGCCATATTTGACTCACCAGGGTTTTTAATCCAGTCTTTAAGATTAGCAGTCTGTTGGGGCAATGGAGCTAAGGGAGTCTCCCTGTTTGTCTTTGCCCTGTGCCACTCCCGAAAGCTGAAGGCACTTCCTGGGTGAGAGATGGGGCAGAGGGCTTGTGCTGCCCTCACCGGAAGTTGTCGCCCCTCCAGCTCCCATTAGCCAGAAACTGAGAACCACAGCCAAATGAAGCTGAGGGGGCAATGTCTGCAGGGAAGAAGAGCACACAAAGCTGCCTGCTCACCACCCCACCCTCAGGAGCAGCTGATGTGCCAGCCACTACCTAGAGCAACACAGAACTGGGGAATTAGTGGGGGAGCTTGCTATTCTGTGGTTAATATCAACAACACAAAAGAAGGCTGTGCCCAACCAGTACAAATAATTAGTCAATAAGGTGGTATGAATAAAAAATATGGCATGTGATCTAAAATATTGGTCCTGCCATGAGGGCAGGGGACTGCATTTGATGACTTCTCAAGGTCCCTTGCAGTTCTCATATTCTATGATTTTATGATTCTATACATCCTGCTATCTCACACTGTTTCCCACAGACCACATTAGCTGGGAATGCCAAACCTCAGCCAAAAGGTTTGCCCACCCCAATCTAGAACTGAGACACCCCTCTTTCCCGGTCCCTAACCATTACCTTTTCCCTCCTCCTGTAGCCCCACACCACTTCACAAACACGGTGGCTACGTCTACATTGGCCCCTTTTCCGGAAGGGGCATGCTAATTTTTCAGATCGTAATAGGGAAATCCGCGGGGGATTTATATATCCCCCGCGGCATTTAAATAAAAATGTCCACCTCTTTTTTCCGGCTTTTAGAAAAGCCGAAAAAGAGCGTCTACACTGGCCCCGATCCGGCCCGATCCTCTGGAAAAAAGCCCTTTTCCGGAGGATCTCTTATTCCTACTTTGAATCTTCCTTTGATTCAAAGAGCGGCTACACGGGGCTCGAACTAGGTAGTTCGGACTAGGGTGCCTATTCCGAACTACCGGTACACCTCGTTTCACATTTGGACTGAGGTGGAAATGGATGTGGAGGACGGACCTGTTGAGAGTCTTTGGGTTAGGTTAAAAGGAGTGGAAAAAAAGGGTATTGTCATGCTAGACATTTGCTACTGACCACCTACCCAGATAGAAAAGGTGGATGAGGCTTTTTTTAAACAACTCACAAAATCATCCAAAGTACAGGATTTGGTGGTGATGGGGGACTTCAACTATCCAGACATATGTTGGGAAACCAACACAGCAGGGCACAGATTATCCAATAAGTTCTTGGACTACGTTGGAGACAATGTTTTAATTCATACGGTTAAGAAAGCTACTAGAGGAGAAGCTCTTCTAGATTTCATTTTAACAATTAGGGAGGAACTAGTTGAGAATTTGAAAGTGGAAAGCAACTTGGGTGAAAGTGAACATGTTACTAAGGAACAGTAGAAGGGAGAAGAGCAAAATAGAGACAATGGATTTCAGGAAGGCAGATTTTGGTAAGCTCAGGAAGCTGGTAGGTAAGATCCATGGGAAGCAAGACTAAGGGGAAAAACAACTGAAGAGAGTTGGCAGTTTTTCAAAGGGACATTAGTAAGGGCCCAAAAGCAAGCTATTCTGCTGCGTAGGAAAGATAGAAAGTATGGCAAAGACCACCCTGGCTTAATCAGGAGATATTGTATGATCTAAAAATCAAAAAAAAAGGATCATATAAAAAGTGGAAACTAGGACAAATTACGAAGGATGAATATAAGCAAACAACACAGGTATGCAGGGGGCAAGATTAGAAAGGCAAAGGCACAAAATGAGCTCAATCTAGCTAGAGACATAAAGGGTAACAAGAAGACATTCTATAAATGTAGATGCAAGAGGAAGACCAAGGACAGGGTGGATCCATTGCTCAGTGAGAAAGGAGAAACAATAACATGAAACTTGCAAATGGCAGAGATTCTTAATGATTTCTTTGTTTTGGTCTTAATCAAGAAGTTTGATGATGAAAGGATGCCTAACATAGTGAATGCTAGTGGAATCGCAGTAGATTTAGAAGTTAAAATAAAAAAGAGCAAGTTAAAAATTAATTAGATGTCTTCAAGTACCAAGGCCAGATGAAATGCATCCTAGAATACTCAAGGAGCTGATACAGGAGGAATCTGAGCCGTTAGCTATCATCTTTAAAAATCATGGAAGTTGGGAGAGATTCCAGAAGACTAGAAAAGGGCAAATATAGTGCCCATTTATATAAAGGAAACTACAGACCAGGCAGTTTAACTTCTGTGCCAGGAAAGATAATGGAGCAGGTAATTAAGAAATTCATCTGCAAACATCTGGAAGAAAATGAGGTGATAGGTAATAGCCATCATGGATTTGTAAAGAACATATCATGTGAAACCAATCTGCTAGCTACCTTTGAAAGGATAACGAGTCTTGTGGATAAGGGAGAAGCGGTGGACGTGGTATACCTAGACTAGTAAGGCATCTTTTACGGTCTCGCATGACCTTCTTATCAATAAACTAGGTAAATACAACTTAGATGGGGCTATTATAAAGTGGGTGTATAACTGTCTTGATAACCATTCTCAGAGAGTAGTTATTAATGGTTCACAATTATGCTGGAAGGGCATAACAAGTGGTGTTCCGCAGGGTTCTGTTTTGGGACCAATTTTGTTTAATATCTTCATCAGCGATTTAAATATTGGCATAGTGAGTACTTTTATAAAGTTTGCAGATGATACCAGTTGGGAGGGGTTGCAACTGCTTTGGAGGATAAGGTTATACAGGCAGTCCCCGGGTTACGTACAAGATAGGGACTGTAGGTTTGTTCTTAAGTTGAATTTGTATGTAAGTCGGAACTGGTACATATTGTAGGGGAAACTCTAGCCAAACATTTTTTTTAGTTTTGGATAGCATAGGGAAAGGTTAACTCCCCTCTAATGTTTGTTTTGCTGTCTGTTCCCCTGTTCAGAAGATTTCACATCTATTTCTGTCCCTGTGACAAACTCAGGACTAAAGGAGTAACTCATCAAATACCAAACAGCTCTGCACCATGCTTTGAGCTAATAGCTTTATTTCCACACACCACCCAGGGTTCTAGGAGGAGGGTCCTTCTTTTGCTAACACAATGAGGCCAGCACTTTGTTTGTTTTGGTGGAGTCTTTGTTTGCCCAGGGAGCCCAGCATATATAGGGGGAGGAGGGGCGGAGAGGCTGCTTTTGTCTGCTGTTCGGCAGCCTGTTGCTCAGGGGAGGGGGCAGCCTGTTGCTGGCAGGGGGGGAGGGGGGAGGCGTGCAGAATGCGAGGCCACGGGGGGGGGGGGCAGCGGGCGTGGGGAGGCACTTTTCCTCTGCCCGGCAGCTCTGCGGGATCCCTGTCCCTGTGGCCAGCTGCTGCAGGCAGAGGCCAGTTGGAGCCGACGGAAGAGGAGGAGGAGGTGGATTCTAGGACCCAGGTGAGCGAGCCCCGGGGACGCTGCTGCGCTCTGGGAGCCCGGCATGTATAGAGGGGAGGAGGGGCAGAGAGGCTGCTTTTGTCTGTTCGGCAGCCTGTTGCTCAGGGGAGGGGGCAGCCTGTTGCTGGCAGGGGGGCAGCGGGCGTGGGGAGGCACTTTTCCTCTGCCCGGCAGCTCTGCGGGACCCCAGTCGTAGCCGGCCCGAGGAGGAGGAGGATCCTAGGACCCAGGTGAGCGAGCCCCGGGAATGCTGCTGCGCATGTGCGGGAGTTGCCTCACCCCGTTCGTATCTAGGGATCCGACGTAAGTCGGATCCACGTAAGTCGGGGACTGCCTGTAATTCAAAATGATCTGGACAAACTGGAGAAATGATCTGAGGTAAGTAGGATGAAGTTTATTAAGGGCAAATGCAAAGTGCTCCACTTAGGAAGGAACAATCCATTTCACACAAACAGAATGGGAAGCGACTGTCTAGGAAGGAATACTGCAGAACAGATCAAGGGGTCATAGTGGACCACAAGCTAACTATGAGTCAATAGAGTGACACTTGCAAAAATGCAAACATGATTCTGAGATGCATTAACAGAAGTGTTGTGAGCAAGACATGAGGAATCATTCTTCTGCTCTACTCTGCACTGATCAGACCTCTATTGGAGTATTTTCTCCAGTTCTGGGCCCCGCATTTCAAGAAAGATGTGGAGAAATTAGAGAAGGTCCAGAGAAGATGTTACCTACCAGCCCTGTGCTTTTGGGAGCCAGGGAGTGACATTCATGGAAAACCATTCCCACCCCCCCTTAGTCTTTGCTGGAATCAGACAAAGCAATGAAAAGGCCGGGGAAGACACACCTAAACTGCTTCAGACAAGGGTGATACAATTAAGGAAACACCCCAGCCTCATTTGCATTAAAGATGGAACAGAGGGACATCTCATTAGCATACAGAATGGAGAGCAGCTCTTCCAAGGCAAGAACCGCAGTGAACTATGGGACACCGAAAGAAGAGAAGCACTGCCTGATGGGAAATCCCTGCTCCAGATGCTAATGAACCTAGGCCTGCTCACACCCAAATTAGTAATTATCAGACCAATTCTAGTAACGATCCTATTGACATCTAAAATACTGAAACTGCCTAGTTGCATTGTGAGCTCGTTCAAGGAACATCACCCATAACCAGGGGTAATCAGTCTCTATTGTCTCTCCTCTTTCTCGTTGAACTATCTCTATAAAACTCCTATCCGTGCCCCAAGAAAACTGTTCTGATACCTGGACTTAAACTGCATCAGTTCCATTGAGACTTCTTCATCTCCTGTCTGATCATGCTGGGGGCTCTGACCTGCTTTTCTCCTGCCCTCTGGAACCCCGACTACCATCATCATCTGGGAACCCCGATCAGTGCAAGCTCCGTGGAGTGGTGAGATCTCTCTCTCTCTCTCTCTTTCTCTCTCTCATCAACTATCTCTCTAAGCATAGCCTCCTGACCCTGCCCTTTGTAAACTGTTATATGGTTACCTAACATTTGTAATCAGTTTCAATTTAGATTTAATATTGTAATTGTTAGATTTAATATTGTAACTTTTTGATATCTATTCACTACTCAGAAATAAATCACTTTCATTGTTAAGCTGGTTGCTTCTCTCTCTTTCTTTCTCTTTTGCTCACTCTTCCTTAAGGGGTGTTGTTTTGGCTTCCCCATTCGCTCTGCAACAACACTTCTTGTACCCAAGCAAAAGATCCCTGTAGTGCCCAAAATCCTGTGGGGTTTGCTCATTGTGTGGTTTACCAGTGAATGACTGTGGTGTAAAAGTGGGGATAGGTGGTGCTGACTGGGGGCTTATGAGGATGGCAGCTTAAAGTGCTGTTTAATCCAGCCCACGGAGTCCAAAGGCACATGAGGTGCAGTGTGGCATTGCTGTGAAACCCAGCCAGCTGAGTCCAGGGACACATGAGGGGGTCAGCTTGTGAGTGCTGAGTACCCAGTCCTCTCAGATGTGCTCTGATTAGTGGGTGTGAGTGTCTGTGTGTGTTGCCAAGGTGGCACGAACCCCATCCTGAGGAACCTAGTTCCTGCAGGAGAGCTCCAGTGGGAGGGGGAATTGGCAGCAGGGAGAATTCAGCTCCATATGAGAGCACAAGTAAGCACCAACAGCACACTGATAGAACTGTTAACCTTCCCCCAGTCCCATAAGGGTAACCCTGATAAATGAGCATACCCCAGAGTATTGGGCAAATCTGGTAACAAAGAGCAACAAAAATGATTAAAGGCCTAGAAAACATGAGCTATGAGGCAAGTCTGAAGGAAGTTTTCTTGCTTAGTCTGGAAAAGAGAAGACTTAGAGGGGATGTGATAGCAGTTTTCAGTTATCTAAAATGGTGTCACAGGAAGGAGGGAGGAAAATTGTTCTTCTTGTCCTCTGATGATAGAATGAGAAACAATAGGCTTAAACTGCAGCAAAGGAGGTTTTGGTTGGACATTAGAAAAAAATTCTAACTGTCGTGGTGGTTAATCACTGGAATGGATTGCCTAGGGAGGTTGTGGAATCTCCATTACTAGAGGTATTTAAGAGCAGATTAGATAAACATCTCTCAGCGATGAAATAGACCATGCTTGGTCCTGCCATGAGGGCAGGGGACTGGATTTGATGATCTCTCAAGGTCCCTTCCAGTGCTGGTGTTCTATGATTCTAAGGTTGGGTTCTTCTTATTGTTAGCTCCCATCCTGGGAATCCCACTGCTGCTCCATTGGCTAGAATCCCACCAATGGAGCAGCCAGACGCCATGTCTGGGAAAAGAATTCTGAAAGCAGTGAGGGGTGGAAAAGCAAGTAACTGCCACCCAGACCCTGCACACCTCGCCCTCTCCCAGCCCCCAAGCCAAAACCCTGCACCCTCAGCCTGCTCCTGTCCCCTCCCCTCTGGCCAGACACCTACCCCCAGCCAGGGCTGGCCCGAGTCCTTTTGGTGCCCTGGGCCCGGGCATCCGGTGCTGCCCCCGGGCTCAGGGAGCATGCGCAGGCCCACCCATGGGACACGGGCCCACCCCCCACCCCCCAGGGTGTGCAGGTCCGCCCCCGTGGTGCACGGCGCATGCACTGCCCAGCCCGGCCCGGCCCAGCCAGCGCTGCTAGCACACGTGCCAGGCCGTTCATGGCCCTGCAGCTTTAGGGGCAAGGGCACTGCTGTCCAGCGCCGCGCGGCCGGCACTGCGGGAGCCGGGCGCATGGCTCCTGATGGCAGCTGCAAGGGATGCTGTGTGCCCCTTACAGCTGCCATCAGGCGCCCCCCGTGGGTTGGTGGTCTGGGCAGCTGCCCGGCTCACCCATGCCTCCATCCGGCCCTGCCCCCAACTTGATTCTGCCCTCTCTCCCCTAGCCAAACACCCTACTCCCAACCTGCTCTTGCAACCTATCTCTCACCTAGGTCCTACACCCCCATCCCTATCCAACTCACTGGCAGTTGTGTCCTGCACACTGGACCACTCATTTTTGCCCCATCCCAGAGCCTGGGGGGGGGGGGCACAAAATCCACTAACCCTGGAACCCCAGAACATCTGGCCTGAGGCCTTGAACCTCAATCATCCCTGACCCTCTCCCCCATGGGGATGGAGGACCAGGGAAGTGAGGTGCCTCAGTTGGGGCCACATCAGTGAGGGCTGGGGGGTTTTGGAGGGTTTGTTTTTTTTCTTCTCACTTACGTGGTTCCCAGCTCAGTTTTCTGTGGGTCAGTGGCCCTTGACCCAAAAAGGTCACCCACCCCAACATACAGACAATGTTGAAACCTTTTGTATTGGACATAATATTTTACTTTATTTAAAATGAAGTTTGGTAAACTAACATGCGAAAGTAAAAGTGCCCACAGCATCCTGTCCCCAGCCCCAATCCTGGGATAGGCCTTGTGGGTCTATGCCCCATCTGGCCACAGGAAGGTAATTCCCCATCCTGCTGCAGCACAGGTAGGAGGGGAGGTCATGATCCAGCTCTGGTGATCCTGACTCAGCCCCTCATCCAGCTATTGCTGCCTGGGTGCAGCAACCCAGCTCTAGCCACGTAAGGTAATCCATCTCTCCCCCCATACTCTACTTCTTACCCCCAGCACCCTGCCCTGCCTCCTGTACCCCCCACAGCCTGCTGCCCTGAGCCCCTCATACACTCCAACCCTGACTTCTGAAACTGCACCCCAGCAATAGCAGAAGTCCCATTAAATAAAGTATGTGAGTACGTTTCATTTATACTATTATTAATCATCATGTCAATTATCAATAATCTTAAATTGTATATTTTCAGTCATGCAAATGGGTATTCTTATATACTGGCTCTTTGTTGACCACTTGTTCTGAATTTTGATATAGTTTGGCGCTTTCATTTGAAAAGGTTGCCGACCTCTGCTTGTATACATTACAAATGCTTGCACGGTCCTCATATGAGTAGAGCCCTGCAAATCTGTATATATCTGCTATATATTTGCTGCTATCCACAGATGTGGATATTCACAACTCATTTTTGTGGATATGGGTGCAGATACACATTTTGTATCTAAAACCCTGCAAATTTGTGGCTATCCACTTTATATCAGCAAGTATCTCCATCCGCGGATGGATATTTGTGGCTCATTTTTGCAGATACAAATTTTGTATCCAGGCAGGGAACTATATATGAGATTTATAGGTGTGATGGATGAGTCTGCTGGCTTGCAAAAGTCTCTCCAGAATCATCCCAAAAGTTTAGAATCCAAATGCAGCATAGATGTAAAATCTTTCCATGCATCTTCCAAGGAATCCTAACAACAGTTTGGAAGATCTGAGTCTCACAGCTTAAACTTTCTCTATGTAAAGTTTAGCTGACTAGAGATGCAGGATCAGGTCAAAGGTTTCACATTTATAGCTAATGCAGGTCAACTGTTTGAGTGCATGTCAGGGCTGTTCCCCACTCCGGCACTCCGAATGCAGAAGGTGAGGGCCCGCAAGAGAGCTTCAAAACCTTGCTTCTACAGGCACTAGTTACAAAAACTTCCCCCCAAAATCGTAATACACAGATTTTGGGGAATTTGCTGCCACCATCAAGTGCTTTTTGTTCCCTAAAAAACTAGGGGTGAGCACTTGAAACCACCCTGGGGGGGTACCCCAAGGTCTTTTGCTTCAAAAGAGCTTGAAAAAGAAAAGAGAAAAACAAGCTGCAGTCTCTGGTAGCTGACCCCTCAGTCAGAGGCATGCAGATACACACAGACCTTACAGGATACAAGAATCAAATCATCACCTTAAAATAAGTGATTTTTTATTACAAAACAAAAGATAAACTTGATAAAACATACTTGGTTGCTAGATGTTACAGAGCAACTGAGGAAATCAAATTAAAACAGAGAAAAAAACTCTGGCACAAAGCTTAGATGTGGGGGAGAGGGGAGGCATAGAATCACTCAGAGCATTTCAAACCAAACCACAAAATAAAGAAAATTTACCATGAACGTGACTGGACTCTCAGTTCCCTGGTACTCACTTCTAATTTTCTCTTTGTTTAATATGCTCCGATGCCCTGAATTCCAAGCTGGGGGGGGGGGGGGAGGTGAGGAATGGTAGTCCTGCCTGAGTTTAAATCATTCTGTGTCTTTCAACTCCTGATTTAATTTTCCCACACAAAGAAAGAGGCAGGGAACCTCTATCCAAATCAAATTTCAACCCTCTATCTTGATTGGCTCTCCCCTGGCAGACACCTGAGTTAACCCCTTAGTCACTGGGTGCTGGTCACTACTCCCCCTGTTCATGACAACACAGCATGTGACTGAGAAGTCTTCTTTGTTAAGAACACGTTAACCCACAATTTTGAAGTTAACATTCAATTCTCTATGCTTACACAAGCAAGCTAGTTACACTCTAATGCAACAATTGGTCATTCATTGTAACAGAAATAGATAAGCTGAAGACAGTATATATAATATTACATGTTTCCTGCAGTATCTTATATCTTTGATCTTAAGGTTAATTGAACTTAGTTGCATACATAATGAAGTCAATTAAGATATGAAAAGAATATAGCATCTAAAAGCTAATTTGATTATATTGATAAACCCAGTTATCGTCTACCCCTAATTTCTATTACTGCAAATGAACAGGGTAGTGATGACTAGCCTAGAACATCTCCTTGATATTCATATGCAAGTGAATTGTCCTAATACAATTGAAATGCCTTTTGTTAATTCGTTATAGATCACAACCAGGTTAGCAGCTTTGCTAGTACCATAGCTGCTTCTAAACAGCTAGATAGACACATTCTGCCCTAGCTGATTCTTTTAAGCAGTATTCAAGAGTTGATCGATGCATATGTCACATGAAAGCCATATGTGGGTCCTGCAGCTTAGCGTGCCTAGGATGAAAGTTTCCATCCCTGCTGTAGCCAGCTTAGTATAGTGTAAGACACTGCAAGTCCAAACAGCAGCTGGGCTTTATCAGCTCTAACGCATGCCTTGAGCTGGGAAACTACTAAGCAGTGAACAAGTTTAACCTCGGTCTCAGCCCATAAGAATGACGTTGAGCCAGGTACATGCACACCCGTTAAACAACTGTGGTATAAGATCACTGGGAGTCCTGACCCTTTGTGAGTCTCAACAGG
Source organism: Pelodiscus sinensis (assembly GCF_052426305.1). NCBI lineage: Eukaryota > Metazoa > Chordata > Testudines > Trionychidae > Pelodiscus > Pelodiscus sinensis. Next base: position 35,689,181 of record NC_143054.1, on the reverse strand, counting down.
GACCTAGACCTCAAAGGGTGTCCTGAATCCCCCCACGTCCACTGCAGGCGGGTGCAAGGTGACCAGAGCGGGACTTCCCGCAGACCTAAACAAGCATAAGCATTTTCAAGTGACTGTTATTCTTATATGCATTGCTTTGCCTATGCTGATTGTTGTATTACTTTGCAGTAGCTGTGTAACCATCTGGCAGTATTAAGCCTGTAATAGTAGTGATGTAATGAGAGTAATAAAAGCAACTATCTATCCGTAATCTAATCTGTCTTGAAGCGAATACACAACCCTGTTGGGCTCTGCCCCTGTGAGCTGACAACACAGCTTCTAAGATAGGGATGAGCAATGATGGGGTCCACTCCAAAAGTTAGAAAGTGGTCAAAGGCCATACTTTCAACAATATCAATGGAGGAGTGTGGGGTCTAGGATAGAAGTTGGGTGCAGAAGGGAGAACAGAGTAGGGGGTTTGGGTGCAAGGGCTTTAGTTTTGACCCGGCACAGAAGGGAGTTATGACAAGGGGAAAAGGGTTTGGGTGTGGGAGGGAGTTGGGTGCCAGATGAAGTCTCTGGCCAGGTGGCTCCCAGCCAGCAGCCAAGACTCCCTGGCGACGACAGTCCCACACATTGCTCAAACTGCCAGCTGCTGGGGCCAGTGTGTGTGTCTCTGAATGGCAGGCCCCTTAGGACTAGGGAAGCAGCATATTGTATGTGTCCACAAGCACTACCCCTGCAGCTCCAATTCACTGTTTTCCAGCCAGTGAGAACTATCAGTATTGTGCTGACAGTGGGGCAGCATGTGGCAACTGCCTCTCCCCCAACACCACCGCTTCCCTCTCTGATGCGCCATATGGCTGACAATAACAGGTGAAGTTGAGAGCAATCAGACAGGAAATAGCAATGCTGCCTGCTTGGCAAATCCTACCGCAGTTTCTCTTGCAATCATTCTAAACTGCATCCCAAAGCCCTCTACTTGTTCACAGCACAGCTGAGAGATGTGACCTTCCATCTGGTTGGGAAGTTTGAGGTGCAGCTGGCATGTGTAATGAATGCATGAGATGAGAGACCTTTCAGAGATCCCATGATGCATGCTTTTAAACAATCTATGGCAGAAATGATGGCATGAAATCTGCAGGGGAAAGAAATGGTTCTCTTAAGTGTTGTTCCTTCATTCAACAAAGTTTGTTTTAAACCCTTTGGGGAGATATCGCTTTTTATATACATATGGAAACAGAAAAAAGACTGGGGCTTTTCAGTCTAGAAAAGAGATAACTAAAGGGATATAATCGAGTTCTATAAAATCATTAATGGTGTGGAGCAAGTGAGTAGGAAAATGTATTTACCCTTTCACCAGATGCCACTCAATGAAATGAATAGTCAGAAGGTTTAAAACAAACATGAGTTATAAGATCAAGAACAAGCGCATCCAGAAATATAATCTATGCTATCATGTGCCGAAAGTGTCCGTCTGCTATGTACATTGGACAAACATCTCAGACACTTCACCAAAGGATTAATGCCCACAAAACAGATATCAGACAAGATCACAAAGAGAAAACAGTTTCTTGCCACTTTAACCAGAAAGGACACTCTCTAAATGACTTAGCCACCTGCATTCTGCTACAAAGACCTTTTACATCTGCACTTGAAAGGGAATCCTCTGAACTGTCATTCATGTTAAAATTCGACACTTGCCAACAAGGACTTAACAAGAATTTGAACTATCTCACCCATTACCAAGACAGTTTCCCCAATTATCACCTGTAATACCATTAACTCACAAACATCCCACTCTCCCTACCTTTAATATCATCAATTCACAGACACTTACCTTCCTTCCCCCTCCCCCCCCCCCCCCCCCCCCGCATTCCCGTTCTGTTCTGCAATGTGATTTGTCCTTTTCATATTTGTTCATTTTTTTAATTGTATCCTTTGGTATATATGGTTGTGACTACTTTCTTCCACTATTTGATCTGAGGAAGTGGGTCTGGCCCACGAAAGCTCATCATCTAATAAACCATCTTGTTAGTCTTTAAAGTGCTACATTGTCCTGCATTTTAGTTAACCTGAGGGATTCATTTGCCAGGATGTTATGTTGGCCAAAAATATAAGGAGGTTAAAAAAGAACTGGATAAGTTCATGAAGGTTACATCCATCAATAGCTATTAGCCAGGATGGTTAAGGACACAGTTCCATGTTCTGTATTTCCCTAAACCTGGCTGCCAGAAGCTGGGGTAATATCTGTTAAGGAAGATTCCTGGGGAGTACAGGTCAAATCTGACTATAAGTTCAAGATACACTCCAAAAACCTTGGACTTACAGCGAAACAACTTAAAGCAGGGAATTATTTTCCTGTGGCTGAATTCCACTTGTGCAAATCGGGGGGAGGGGTTGCGTGATTTAAGAGAGGGGAATAGGAGGACTTATAACACATCAGTTCCTACAAGCGTCAACAATTTTAGAGAGGGACGGATGTACACTGGGGTGACTTAGAGCAGGGATGCCCTGTAGCTAATATAAATTCAACAGCTAAAGTTATGCAAAAACCCAGCATTTTGAAGCTATGGCCTGAGAATGCTATTGACTGGTGATTGCTTGTTGCAGGAGATGGGAGGTCAAAGGACCAAGCTGTATAAAGAAACAGCTGAATGGAACTCAGGCATCTCAATCAGTAGAGACCAGATATAGAAAATGCATTTAGATTTCTAACTTCCAAATAAAGGGGGATTAATCATCTAAATACCTTTGAGGATCTGGGTACTAGACCTTGCAATGCAGAGATGAACAAGACTTTCATACCATGAAAAATCTGAAACTTAATCCAGAATTGGTGTAGGTGTCTATTAATAGTGTATTCCTTTTTCCTGTCTGAGGTTACAAAGTTAACAAAGATACAGGCACTGAGCCAAAAATCTGAATCCATTTTGATCTTCCTTGTCCCTTCATTGTTTTCCAGGGAAACTCAATTCCTCTTTAAATATGTTTGTGTTTATAATTTCAGCAATGTTTGAGAGAAAACTGAAGTTTTTGTGAATAATCTTTGAAACTAGCTGATATATTTTTCCTACCACCAGGTGGTGGTGTTACATGTGATATTTTTGTTTGAAAAATTACGGTGAATTCACTTTTATTTCTCAAAGGAACGATATGCCATGTCACTGTATATCACTTGAAAAATAAAATTTAACATTGTTTATTTTATAAAATGGTTAAAATAGGATATCTAGTGGGATTATCTATTATTTACAGTAGTTGCTTTCACAGAGATTGATAATCAATGTTATAGCAATTTTATCTTAAACATTCAGAAAACTGAACTAAAATACAATCAATTACTCCATGTGCATATAGGGTTAGTCTGCACTAAGCTGAATAAGCAAGATAAAGGGTGCCCCAAAAGTAAGATAGTAGGGCAGAGTCTGCCATGGCCTGGAGCTAGGGTGTTCACCTGAGGAGGGGGTTAGGTTCTAGTCCCAGCCACCCAGGGGGAGGCAAGATAAAGGGTGCCCTGGAAGTAAGGTGGTGGGGTAGGTTTTGGTGTGGCCTAGGGGACAGGGTGTTTGCCTGAGGAAGGGCAGGGGGGTGGGTTCTATAAATTTGAAAATTAAAGTCCCTATAATGAAACGCTGAGCTAAATTTTTCCAAGATATATTAACCAATCTCATCTCACTGAAGGATATTGCAGGTTGACGTGCCCAGATCAGTTAGGATTGACTGCTACATGTGAGAGGAATTGGATAATTCAGGGGACTTGTAAGGAAACTCAGAACTTTTCTTATTCCCATCACTAATTTCAATTCAGCTTGCTTTAGGAAATGCCAAAAAGGTGTTTTCATCTGAGTGTTTGGCTCCCTAAATGAAATAAGGGGATGATTTCTATCTAGAACCTATTAGACAGATGTCCATGTCATGACGGCTATTACAACTGGCACTCTTCTTGATGGCTGATCAGAGAAGCCAAGGAAGGAATGAGCCTGAAAACTGAACTATCCTTCCAAATTGCTCACAAACCTGTTGACACCTCAGCTATACAGTAAGGGGAAGCTGGGGATGAAAAGATTCTTTGTGCCAATAGAGTCAAAGGGGTGCCATTCAGTACTACATCCGCTTACAGGGATTTTTTAAAAGGGAAAGAGAAATGAATGCCTTTGGACTGCAACATTTACATGTAGTCAGTATTTCTTTATCTGATCAACATAATATTCATTTAACTTTTTGAAATATCTTGTTTGGAATGGAGCTTTCTACAGTTGAGGGGCAAAAGAGGTTTTTTTCCCCTGACCTGCTGTGTGTTTTTCTTGACTTCTTATATATCATTCCACAGGATTTGTTTAGTTATTTTAACACACCAGACAGTCATTAGGTTAATGGTGCAACTTGAAAACTCAGTCAATCTTCTGGGGTTTGAATTAGTGGGTCTAGTGAAGACATGTTAATTTGAACTGAGAGGGCTCGCCTGTTGATGCCAGTAGTCCTGCTTCTATGAGAAGTAAGGGAAGCTGAAGGGAGAGTGTGCTCCTATCAACCACCCACAAATGGACTCCAGCAAAAATTTAATTTAAGATATTTCATCTCCTGCTACGCAATTAACGTAGGGGGAGTTGCATATCTAAATTCAAACTTATCCCCTAATTTAGACCTAGCCCTTGATATTTGCTTAGTTTTACAACAGGCTACATGAAGGACTTAGCAAAGACATTACAAACTAAATTTTCATACAGGCAATGATTTGTTTCTACTTGTACAGTATCTATATTTCAAATGATTGTTCTATAATGATAGGCTACGTCTAGACTGGCATGATTTTGTGGAAATACTTTTAACGGAAAAGTTTTTCCGTTAAAAGTATTTCCGCAAAAGAGTATCTAGATTGGCAAGGATGCTTTTGTGCAAAAAGTGCTTTTGCATAAAATCATCTGTGGCCAATCTAGACACGGTTTTGCACAAGAAAGCCCCGATCGCCATTTTAGTCATCGGGGCTTTTTTGCGCAAAACAATTCTTCCATGTCTACACTGGCCCTCTTGCACAAGTATTCTTGCGCAAGAGGGCTTTTTCCCGAGCGGGAGTGTGAAAGTATTTGCGTAAGAAGCACTGATTTTGTACATTACAAAGTCAGTGCTCTTGCGCAAATTCAAGCGGCCAGTGTAGACAGCTGGCAAGTCTTTGCACAAAAGCAGGCGTTTTTGCACAAAATCTTGCCAGTCTAGATGCACCCATAAAGTAAAACTGAGAAAGTAAGCCATTTTTCAGTAATAGTGTAATGTGACACTTCTGTATTTTTATGTCTGATTTAGCACATAGATTTTAAGTGAGGTGTAAGTAGGGGGCACACAAGACAAATCTTGTGTTCCATGAGGAGTAACGGTAGTTCGAATTAGAGAGCCTAATTCGAACTACCTACTCCGTGCCGCGTGTAGCCGCGGGCACGGAGTCCGCACTAACAGGGATTTAAAAATGGCGGCGCCCGGCAAGATGCAAATGAAGCCCGGGATATTTAAATCCCGGGCTTCATTTGCAACTTCGAATGCGTACATTAGCCACCCTAGTTCGAACTAGGGTGACAGTGTAGACATACCATCAGTGGTTTCTTCAGGCAACCTGGTGATCTTGGAACATTACTGAAATGTCTGCAGTCGGTGCGAGAACCACATTTAAAAGCTGACCTATCCCTTTTCTAAACTTACTGGGATATCAGCATTGTGGGGATCGATCCCCTAAAGATTGATTTAGTGGGTCTAGAAAAGATCCATTAAATCGACTACGGATCTCACTCTTGTCAGCTCTGGTACTTCTTTGGATCAAGAAACATAAGGAAACTCTCCATCAACTCCTTACAGTAGAGACATAACTTGATGTAAGGTATGTCAATTCCAGCTCACTCTTCACGTAGCTGGAGTTGCATACCTTAGTTCAACATTGCCTCCTAGTGTAGACCTAGAGTGCACGTATAGCAGCTAATTTGTAGGATAGCATTGGTTACTATAGAAGTAATCTGCTTTAATACAGCTTCAAATAGTAGCATGCAAATATACAGCTAGTTCTAACAGCTAAACATGGGCCCTTCTAACTCCAATGATCTGCTTTAATCCAATATAGGGCATCCTTTGAAACAGGCCTCCTTTACATGAAAACCTAATCAACCTGCCTTCTTTGGCATTTGTCTTGGCTCAAACTTAAGATAATTTATATGAAACAATACCACTTCTACTATGCATTTCATCTTCAAAGTACTTTACAAACATTAAGTAATTAATCCTTATAGCAACTATGTGAGGTAAGTATGATTTTCTTACAGAAGAGAAACTATGAGAGAGATTTTGGTTTTGAAGGAATGAACGAACACTGCTGATAAAAATCTTCTAATGGGACCAAGAAGAATTGAATTAGCCATCTCAGTAGCAACCATTCAAGATTCCATATGCTTTTGTAGTCAGTACAGGGCAATACAGGCTAATTGGGGGGGATTGCATAGGTTACTGGCTGGTAAGTGAGAACACAATGCAATTATAGTGAGCACTCCATACTCAAATATTTAAAGGCTGCATTCCCCTTATTGTATGTTCTTCCCCTGGGAGACAAATTTCACTGGGGCTGTGCAGACTGGATGCAACAAAACCTGATCCCCAGGACAACATGAGATCATCACAAATTGAAAACTCATAGCACCCTTATCTAAAAACTCACTATGTTTCCTGAGTTTATCCAAGCACTCATAGGGTTTTACTTTGAAATTGTGCCTAACTCACACTTTTGACATGATATCAAACAAAAATGTGTTGTTTCAGTTGTCAAAAGCAAAAAATGAGGCTCACACTCCATTTCCTTCAATAGAGCAATGGGGATTTACCGCAACTAAATATCTGATCCTGTGAGAGTAAAGTCTTGTGAATTGAAACAAACAAGAATGCTGAAATGAACAAGGCTACCTGTATACTATGGGCAGATTATATAGATGTAGACTGGCACCTTGCCAGTCCTCCCCATTAACTCACTATTTATACTTCATTTAGGAAAGTTTGAAACCTGTCCAAACCTTCTTTCCCATCCCAGTGCCTCTCTTGTTTCAACTCCATTTGCTGCCTCCAGAAACTGTTCCTGTTTTCAAAAGAGATGGGAGTATTATGTGGAAGTACTCTAAGCAGTGCTCTGTATGGGCTTTAAGGAATGGCCTTGGGTTAGGTATAAATAACTCTAGTCCTTAAACAATCAGAAGTACAGAGACTAATAACCAGGAGAGAAGGGTAGAGGAAATGAAGCGAGAGTAGAAACATGGCATGACAGGATAACTGGACAGGGAGCATGCTGGAGAGTAGTGGCTAATAGCCAGGCTGGCAGGAATGGTGTTCCTAGTCTCTGCCACAGGGTGGAAATAGGTGACAGGGAAGCTGTGTCTACACTGCACCCCTTTTCCGGAAAAGGGATGCAGATTAGACACTTTGGAATAGCAAAATCCACGGGGGATTTAAATATCCCCGCGGAATTTGCATTAACATGGCTGCCGCTTTTTTCCGGCTTGGGGATAAGCCGGAGAAAAGCACCAGTCTAGACGTGATTCTCCGGAAAATAAGCCCTTGAAAGTAGGAATAAGAGATCCTCCGGAAAAGGGCTTGTTTTCTGGAAAAGGGGTGCAGTGTAGACACAGCCGGAGTGTATTACTTAATTACCTGTTCTGTTGATTACCTCTGGGGGCATGTGGCATTGGCCACTGTCAGAAGACAGGATCCAAAGTTACATGGACCTTTGGTTTGACCCAGTATTGCCATTCTTATGCGCTTATGTGCTCATTTAATGGGATGGTTTCAGGGAGAAGCCAGAAAGCTTAACAAGAGAAGAAAGGAATGATCAGGAGAAAGTGCAGAAGGCAGCAAAAGCAAGGACAGGAGTTAGTGAGAATGCAAAATGATAAAGGAGGACAAAGAAAGTGCATGGCAGAGCTAGAGCTGAGAGTGATAAAAGCAGTGAGGGCTGATTAGAAGAGAGAAGAGGAAAATTAAAACAAAACTGGAGATGAGAGGGCTAGGGGGAAGGGAGGGCTAATGGGGAAAATAAGCAGTAAGGAAAGACTAAAGAAAAATGTGATTTAAAGATTACAGATAAATGTAAACGGGATTTGAAAGAATGCGTCCATTGCAGCTAGCTGGAATGGGAAAGTAACCCTGGGTGTGTCTATGTAAATACAGTTTGCTCCTGTTTTGCTTAGATGTGCAGATGGAGTGATGTTTTGCTTGTTGTAATCAACTTAATCTGTGACCCAGTGCCAGCTATGTTTGTATTAAATGCAATGATAGTTTGTAATTTTGCGGGAATAGAGAAAAGCAGGACTGTGATAAATTGTTCCAAATAAAAGGGCTCACAGTTAGTGGAAAGAATCCTGCAAATGCTGGGACTCCACTTTCAGAGGTCTGTAAAAAAGTAATGGGTGAGGGAAGGTTATTCTCATCAGGATCCTATATGTCTTCCAATGCCTGGATTGATTTGACCAGCTTCTTCTTCTTCTTTCTTTTTCCTCTTTCTTCTCCTTGTTCTCTCTTCTCCTTTTTCACAGAACAGAACTAAACAGGTATCTCTTTTCTTATATTAATTGTGTTAGGACAGGGCAGGATGGTGAAGAAGTACAATGAGAGGCCAGCAGGATGGTGAGCAGGCAGATGGCAAGTAATCAGTGGATGGGAGGTCAACTCTCCGGATGCACCTCTTAACTCTGGGTCTTCCCTGCCTAAGGGTAGCAACTGTGAGGGTATGTCTACACTGCAGATTTTTTTTTCAGAAAAATGGTTGTTTTTCCGAAAAAGCATCAGTTACGTCTACATTCAGTTATGCAATCACATTCTTTCCAAAAAATTTTTGAAAGAACAGAGGGGGTTTTCTGACAGCGGTAAACCTCTTTCTATGAGAGAGCTCTTTCGGAAAAAGGCATGTGTGGATGGGGAAGAGAGGTTTTTTTCAAAAGAAGAGGCCTCCAGGAAATAACACAGGTGCCCTGGTGGCTACTCCACCCAAAGTAATCACAACTCTATAGTTCTTGTTTCCTGGCCCCTCTTAAAGCTTCAGGCACCTTGGACAATCTTTGTGGCAGGAAGCCTGCCTTGGAGCAGTACCGTGACCACGCAGCTCTCCCTGCCTCAGGCCTGCTGACCATGGCACTGCCATAAGCCCTCCCCAGAGCCCGTGGCCCTTGCAGGGAGCATGACCAGTGCTCCCAGAACCCACCAAAGGTTACCAAGCAGCAGGCACCCATGTGGTCTGGTCCAGAGATCTTGTCCCTTCTCAAGCTGTGGGAGGAGGAGGAGACCCTACATCAGTGGTCTCCAATCTTTTTAAGCACAAGATCATTTTTTGAATGTAAGAGCAATCCAAGATCTACCTCAAACCCAAATACCCTTGCCCCGCCTCCTTCATGCCCCTTCTCCGAGGTCACGCCCATGCTCACTCCATCCTCTCTCCCTCCTTCATCCTCCCTCACTTTCACCAGGCAGGGGCAGAGGGTTGGAGCGCAGGCTCTGGTCTTGGATTAAGGGATTTGGAGTGTGAGAGGGCTCTGAGCTGATCTTGGGGCAGGCAGTTGAGGTGCTGGAGGGAGATCTAGGTGCAGGCTCTGGGAGGATGTTTGAATGCACGAGTGCCCAGAGCTAGGGCAGAAGCTTGGGGAGCAGGAGGGGGTTCATGACTGGGGTAGGATTGCAGGATGTGGGCTCCATCTGGGCACTGCTTACCTCAAGTGGCTCCTGGTTGGTGGTGCAATGGGACTAAGGCAGGCTCACCTCTGCACAGACCTGCACCACTCCCAAAAGCAGCAGCAAACTCCATGCCAAGTCCTGTTGTGCGCCCCCCGCCTCGCTCTGTGGAGATAGGATACAGGGTGGGAGAGGGGGCACCTTGACATCAGCACTCCTCTTCTCCCTCCCCTGCCCTACACAGCAGGCAGGAGGATACCATGGGTGGGGGGCACCCTATGCACGTGGAACCACATGCAGCATTATTGTGTGCCATGCAGAATCAGCAGGCATCTCCTGAACCCATCCAGGCTTCTGCTCCCAGGGTCCGGTGAGGCGACACACATCTAGCCCCGGGGGAACGCCCTCCCACCACCTGCCACGGCTGGAAGCAGGCTAGCCACAAGGGCACAGGCACGACCGCAAACACACCGAGGAGTGCTGCACACAGCACACGGGCATGCCTGCATGTACAAGGCACCACCTGCTCTGGCAGACAGAGCTGCGGGGCGCAGGTGTGAGTGTGGGCCCCAGGGAGGGCCAGGCTGCTCCTGGCTCCTCCTATACCTATGGGATATTATTGTGGCTGGACACTTCCCTTGCCTACTTATCCATGAGTGGTGGGAAGTGGGCAGCATGGTCCCCTGGGCACCTTGGGGTGCCTGTGAGGCAGGGCATACTGTGCAGGCCACACATGGCCTTGTTCCCAGGATATCCCCTCCTCTGGCCCGAGTACTGTTGGTCACTGCTCACACAGAGGAGGGCATGGCCTCATGGACAGTGTCTGCATGGATGACTGACCACCTCTTCCTCGTTGCATTCTCCCCAGCCAAGACTTGAGAGGAAAGGGACATTGTTTAACCTACTAGGGATGGGGTTTTACTCGTGGTTTTGTTTATGAACTCTATTTGTGGGGTTTTCCCAAATTAATGCCAAGTTACTTCCCTCCCATTTATTAAAAGTTTCTTTTCTACACTCAGATTCTGCTTGTGAGTGAGGAAGCATTGCCTCTCAGGGATGGTGTGTGAATTTCCAGGTTCTTGGGTTGAACTGGTTCTTGAAACAGTTCTGTGTCGGATGGATGAAAAGGACCCTCTAGATATAGAACCTCACCCTGGCTGCTGTTGGCTTTACCTGTCAGAAGGGTTACATAAAGAAGACAGAGACCACATAATAGAAAAAGAGACACTGAAAGAACGGAGCGACATGGGTAGAAAAAAATATTACTCAAAAAATGTGGAGCTCCTAGTGTCACCTATTGCTACAGTTGCCAAATACTTCCCATTATAATACTCTGTTTTCAATTGTTTATAACTTTGCCAGACTTGATTTGTTCGGGCTGAAATTTTCCATGCTGGGACTTTTTTTTTTTTTTTTTTTTTTTAAAGTTTCAGCCAAATCAGCTCAGCTGTTTCTGAGAATGAGGTCAAGGAAAATATTTTGTTTTGCATGTTAAAAAAATCTTACAACTCTTTTGTTGAAAACCTCTTAGTGCCTCCAATGCTTTGGAAGGGAGACATGAAATTTGGCAAAGGAATCATTCTGGTAACAAGGATGTGCTTTTTGCTGATGCTGTGAAAAAAATGTCCAGTTTTGCATTAGGAAATATGTTTGGTTACTCAAGACCTGCTAGGGTTTGGAGGCTCAGTTATCCAAAGATTCTTACTTCATGAGCAAAGCAGACATGCAAGCTTGAGCAGGACTCTCCTTGCAATTGTTGCTCAGGTCACTGTAGGCTGGGCACTGGAAACTGACGGAAGAGACAAAAAACAGGACTATGTAGCACTTTAAAGACTAACAAGTCCTGAGGAAGTGGGTCTGGCCCATGAAAGCTCATCACCTAATAAACCATCTTGTTAGTCTTTAAAGTGCTACATAGTCCTGTTTTTGTTTCAGCTAGACTAGACTAACACGGCTACAGCTCTATTACTATTCTGACAGCAGAGAGACTGTCTTGTCTATTCTCTCAGTAAAGCTTCTGTAGGTGCCCACCTAGAGAAGATGTGGCAGAAGCCACTTTACTCAGGTACAGCACAGAGAGAACTGCTCTGACTTCTGATATCCCAAACAGCTATAACCCCCATGGCCAATATGTCTCATCCCTATATAGCGTCTGGCCATACAAATTTCTATTTGATGTTATTGGTTTTACTCCATATTTGCAATACAAACTTGGTCCCTTTATTTCCTCCATCTGTGCGGTTATACTGTGTAAAGAAATTCTGCCTGAGCTGCTTTTCAGTCTGGCTTTTCTTAGGTTATTGTTATGTTTGACAGTAGCTGACACATCTTTGTAGCAGCTATATATATTCCAGCTTTTGCAGAATGTAGGATACTTTGGTGAAGTCCCATCCTAATCTCCTGTTGTAAAGCTAGCATTTGGACCCCATAATAAGCTACATAAGGATTTTCCTTCTTTCAAATGGTGGAGTTCATCACAGTCCATGCTCTTTATCCTAGAACAATGAAAAAAGGTCATCCTAGGAAGTTTTAATTGGCATGTGGATGTCATGTACTGAATTTATTGCTGAACTGTAAATTTTCACAAAGGTTTGACATGCTCTGTCTTTAATCAGCAGCAATGAAACAGTTCACAGTGCACTATAAACAAAGCATGGACCTTTTGTCTGTGATAGTGGTGCGGGAAGGGTACATAATACGGGTGGACTTCTGAGAAACATGAATGAGTATGTTTTGCTGACTCTTCTAACTGCAGGGCTTTACAAAGTGCCCATAAGCATATTTCCTATGTGTTTAGTAGCATTTCACGAGCTTTGTTGTATAATAAGTGAATAATTTGGAGCTTTTTAAACCCAGATAAGTGGGAGGAAGAACTAATTAACATTGTTGAAGAAGAGTGCTAATCCTGAGAATAAAAAAAGTCACAATTAATCACAGTTTTAATCTGTTAAAAAGTGACAGAATACCAATCTTTACAATCTCCTGTTGTAAAGCTAGCATTTGGACCCCATAATAAGCTACATAAGGATTATATATTATAACTATTTTGGATGTTTTTCTGCATTTTCAAATATATTACTTCAGGTACAATACAGAATGCAAAGTCAGCAATCCTCATTTTATATGTTTATTTCATTAAGTATATTTACAAAAGAAAGTATTTTTGAAAGCATTTTTCCATTTACCTCATACTAATCCGCTCAGTCCTTCTTCTTGTTCAGCTAATTGCTGAGACAGACAAGTTTGTCTTCATTTACAGGAGATAACTCTGCCTACTTCTTTTTTATAATGTCATCTGGAAGTGAGTTTGCATAGTACTTGTCACTGGCATTGCAAGGTGATACTAAAGATACAAATGATACTAAACTATTCAAGATAGTTGAGACCAAAGCAGACTGAGCTTCAAAAGGATCTCACAAAACTAGATGATTGGGCAACAAAATGGCAAATGAATTTTAATGTTGATAATTGCAAAGTAAAGCACATTGGAAAAAATAATTCCAATTTATACATACAAAATTATGGGGACTAATTTAGCTATAACCACTCAAGGGACAGATCTTGGAGTTATTGTGGATAGTTCTCTGAAAACATCCACTCTACGTGCAGTGACAGTCCAAAAAGCAAATAGAATGTTAGGAATTATTTTTAAAAAAGATAGTGAATAAGACAAAGAATATCTTATTGCTACTATATAAATCCATGGCATGCCCACATCTTGAATACTGCATACAGATGTGGTCGCCTCATCTCAAAAAATATATATTGGCATTAGGAAAGGATAAAAAAAAGCAACAAAAATTATTAGAGATTTGGAATGGATGCCACATAAAGAGAGATTAAAAAGACTGGGACTTTTCAATTTAGAAAAGAGGAGACTAAGAGTGCGTCTAATAAAGATGTTAAAGACTAGTCAATTATCCAATAAGCAAATGCTTATCAGATAGTTGAGTCGACTAATCACTTCCTCCCACCCCTTGCTGCCTCTATCAGCTAGAGGCAGCAAAGGGGGAGGGAAGAGAGGTACATCAAAGCGGCAGTGCTACACGGAACCTTGGGTACCGTCTCCGTGTGGTGCTGCTGCTTTGAAATGCCACGGCGGTGTTTCAAAGGGGCAGCATTGCACAGCTGACCTAGACTCCATCCGGTGCTATCCTTTTGAAATGCTGCCACGGTGTTTCAAAACGGAAGCACCGCATGGAGCCCAGGGTCCGTGTGCCATTTCTGACCCAGCTGACCCAAGCTCCGTGTACAATTTCTGCAGAAACCGGAGTTGGCTGGGGAGTCCCAGGCTGATCCCAGGCTCTGTGCAGTGCTGCCACTTTGAAATTTCATTTCAAAGCATGAGGAGCAGAGGGTCAGCTGGGGAGTCCCCAGTTGATCCTGGGTTCCGTGGAAATGCCGCACGGAGCCCAGGATCAGCTGGGGAGTCCCCAACTGACTCCAGCTCCACATAGCATTTCAAAGCAGCAGTGCCACATGGCGCTCAGGATCAGGGGGGACTATGAGTCCCCCACTGACCCCAGGGTCCATACAGATGCTTCCACATTGAAATGCACAAGAGTCCCCGCTGGGGACTCTTGTACATTTCAAAGCTTGCACACTGCATGTAGCCCGGGGCCAGCAGGAAGTCCCGCTGACTCTGGGCTCTATGCAGGTGCTTCCACTTTGAAATGAACAAGAGCCCAATGCACAAGTACCTCCGTTGGGGCTCTTGTACATTTCAAAGGAGGAATGCAGAAGTGCCTATCGACTACTTGAGTAGTCAATGGAAATTCCATCAACTGCTCGACTAGTAAATTAATTGATATTTAACATCCTTAGCATGTTATATATTTAACATCTAATAGCACCCTTCTGTTAGAATAAGCTATGCAATTTGCATAGCTTATTCCGAGTTCAGGTTGAAAGAGCTTATTTTGAAATTTGGTATGGTGTAGACAGCACCAAATTTCAAAATAAGGCACTATGTCCAACAAATCCCTTAACTCTGTGGAACCAAGGTTACAGGGATGCCAGAATATCACACTCACTATTTTGGGAAATAGTGGGTGTGTTTAAAGACACGGAGTTGCTATTTTGGTATACTTCTGGTATCCCAAAATAGCACCGCAGTCTACACATACCCTAAGAGGCGATATGATAGAGATCTATAAAATCATGATAGTTACAGAGCAAGTGAATAAGGAAAAGTTCTTTATTTGTTCCCATAACATAAGAACGAGGGGTTACCAAATGAAATTAATAGGTAGCAAGTTAAAACAAACAAAAGGAAGTTTTTCTTCACACAGTGTTCAGTCAACCTGTGGAACTCCTTGACAGAGGATGTTGTGAATACTAGGACTTTAACAGTGTTCAAAACAGAAGTAGATAAATTCATGGAAGTTAGGTCCATCGATATTTATTAACCAGAATGGGTCGGAATGGTGTCCCTAGCCTGTTTGAAGGGGCTAGAAATGGATGACAGGAGAGGGATCACTTGAGATTTCCTGTTCTGTTCACTGGGGCTACTTCTTCACTGCAAGTTCTTCCGGCAGAAAATGTGCTAATGAGGGACTCATTTGTATAAGTCCCAGAGAGGCATAAGGATCTTGTGCAAGCAGGGTTTTTGAGCAAAGAAAAGAGTCCACACTACTTCTTTTTGTGCAAAAAACCCTTGAGCAAAAAGAAACGGCAGAAAATATGCTAATGAGATTGCAACTTATGCTAATGAGACCCTCATTAGCATATTTTCTGCCAGAAGAACTCACAGTGAAGACAAAGCCTGGGCATCTGGCACTGGCCACTGTCAACAGAAAAGATACTGGGCTGGATGGACTTTTGATCTGGCCCAGTATGGCTGTTCTTATGACAGCTATGCTAAACATTCATGTGTCCCTTCATGCTTCCTCTTGTAAACACTAAAGACTTGCATTGTTTTGTGAGTTCAGTTATGTTAAAAAAATTCTCCATTTGTAATGCTATTTCTTTTATTTTTTTACAAATTGTACAGATTGTATTATCTTATTTTAAAAGTGTGATTAAAACTATGACTAATCACAACTTTTTAAATCTCACAATTAATTGTGATTAATTTTTTTAATCATTTGACAACCTGTTAGTAATCTTTAATATTAATATTAATGTTATTGGATATAGGTCAAGGAAGAAAACTGGTAGTGATTGTGGATACAAAAATACCTGCACACCATATTGAAGCAACAAAATAAGACAAACTAAGCCCCAGGACATGTCTACAAAGATATGGAGGATAAACCACAAGAAATTTTTCTGGCCCTAATGAGACCTCATTTAGAAGTATGTGAAATTCTTCAAATAAGACATCACAGGGTTTTCAAAGGTTCAGTGGTTTATCAGAAGTCAGTTCATGAGTGACTCATGAGGAATGCATTTTAAGAAAAGGTGAGTTAGATTTGGCTGTTCCCACAGTTTGATACTTCTGTATTAGGTATAAGTCTGTTGATAGAAAGAACTTGCTCTATCCCTTTCAAACAGTCTTCTTGCAGCTTTTCCTGAGCTGTTCTTTTTGTCTTAGATTTTTACAGAGAGAGGCTAATATAAATTTTAAAGTGGTTCAGGCACTGCACTAAGCCAAAAAAAAAAGTTACTTTGCAATGTAACTATATTTGCACATCTGCAAACATTTTGGGCTTGGTCTACAAAGGGATTTAGGTGCCCAACTGTACATTAGCTGACAAAATCCAAAATGTATAGCCTCAAAACCTGCATTCCTCTGCTACCTAACTCTATAGGTGCCTCAGGCTTGGTCAAAACTAGAAACTTAAGTTGGCTTTTTCACGTCCCTTAGTGATGTATTATACTGACTTAACTCCCAGTGTATGTTGCTATTTTAATGGGAGGCTTCTCCTGTTGACATAGCAGCTGACTCTCAGGGAAGCAGAATACCAACATCCAGTGCTTTTTCTGTGATGGTACTTCCCGGCATGCAGTACTAGCACCTCCAGATGCAGTACCAGCACCTCCAGTCAGAACTCAACAACTTTTCCCCTGGAGTACTGGCACCTCTTTTTTTTTTTTTTTACAAAAAAAGCACTGCCGACATCAATGGCACAAGTGTAGACTAGTTCAGAGGTGAAAGAAAGCGGATGCACCCTGGTGCACAGCTCCGTCAAGAGCTGGCTGAGCTGTGACAAAACCCAGCAGAGAGCTATTTAAAGAGCTGGCAGAGACCCAAGTTGCAATAGGGCACTACCTATAAGAAATTTTAAGTTACTTTCACAGCTGGACTAGCCCTTAGTTTCCACCAAAAAGGTCCCCTAAAAAGACACTAGTTCACATGCCTTAATCCAGGCACTCAAAAGTCTAATAGCTATGTAATTATTTATACAAAGTATAATGGTTTAAACAGAAGAGATTGAGAGCCCCACTTGAAAATATCCTGTGGCACGGTGGGCAGGGCAGCCTTTACAGGAGCAGGAGAAGTGGATTCAAATTCAATTTTTATTTATTTATTTATTTATTGCTTCTGGCATGATTTTATTTTCTACATAATTGGCACTCTCATTTGCTGGCTGGATATAAGACGTGGGAGCTAAAGATGTGTTTTAAAGTTTAATTTTGAACTGATCTGTCTAAAAGTGTCTAAGTCCCCCAAATTGTTCATTATTTTTTATTAGTACAAGTTAAAGCCATAAAATACATAAAGGTATGTCTATGCTGGTAGCCCATACGAGAACATGGGCACAAGTAGTTCTCGTACAAGATATACATTTATTTTTTCACTTGCTATCAAGCTCAGAAAAACAAGGGCTGGGGTGGTTTTTACTTAAATTCCTATTGTTTTCCTGTAATTCCTGTAGAAGTAGCTAAATCCTGCCCTTTAAAACACAAAAATCCACCCTTTCCCAAATGCATAATTCCCTTGGGCAAGTTGCACTGAAGTAATGGAGTTAAACCAGAAGCAAATTTGAAATATTTTTTTTAGATGGAAGAGCAGCATAATTTACAGTCAACATATGTGTGTAGTTTTACAAGTAATTAGAAAGATGTCCCTCACACACAGGAAATAAACTCTGTTGACAGATTGGATTTTTCTAAGGCATTTGACTTAGTACTATATAACTTTAAAATCATGTGTTATAGGAAACTAGTAGAGCGTGTCACATGTATTAAAAACTGGATTACTGATAGCTCCCAAAATGTAGTTAATAATGGGGAGATGTCAATGAGCTGTGATTTTTCTGGTTGGGGATCCTCCAGGGGTTGTTTTAAATATTGCCAATAGAGTTTATGTATGACACAAATATTGATGCATAGTAAACCAGGAGGACTGGTTATTGCTAGTGATCTGAAATGCCTGCTTCAATCAGCAGCATGACAAATATGGTGATATCCTGGTGGAATGTTATTAAATTAAGTTTATGTATTTTAGGAATTCTTTGTATTAAAATGCACAGGTTTATGTATTATTGTAGGATTGCATGCAACTTCTCTCAGGACCAGAGTAATATAAATTCCAGAAAGTATTATGGGCATCAAAGGACTATTTGAAACATTGTGAGCTTTTAAAATTAAGTGATTTTCCCAGGCAGTTGTGGGACTTCTAGGTATGTGAACACTTCTAGGTATGCAAGAACTCTATCTTTGAAGCTTCATTATGAGAAGGGGACCCTTTGCCTCCTGATCACTTATTGCACGAGAACAGATTTTAAAGAAGTAACTGGGTAGAACAACTTTGATTGGCTAGAGAAATAGGCCTTCCAGTTTACACAGAGAGCTCTTTTGCAGGTCTGGGAATCATACTGAGGCAGAACAGATTGTTCAGCATAAATAGTAAATGCAAATTCCAAGGAACTATAAGTGGCCCATTAAACCCCTCTAGACACAGGGGAGGATTGTTAGTATGTTATAGATTGTTGTGTTTTGCTGTGACACTGAGTATGTTTCACAAACCCCAAGAACTCTGTTAGTTTCTATGGTGTCGTGGGACTGTTCATTATGTTAAGGTACATCTAGACTACAGACTTTTTCTGGGATAGCGGAGGTAACCCGGAAAAGCTCTGCCGCGTCCAAGGAACGCATCTGCTCTTCTGAAAAAAATGTCATAAAAGCGAACGCATTTTGTCCACATCCCTGGAAACCTGGTTTATGAGGAAGAAGGGATGTTCCAAAAGAGGGTTTTTTTCTGACATTTGGTCCCGTGTAGACAGGCTAACTGTAGAACAAACCTCTTTCAGAACAATAGCAGAAAAAGATATGAAAATTACAGTTTGCAATTTGTGTATCTTTTTCCAACTTTTCTTTGTAGTGTAGACATAGCCTTACAGACTAACATGGCTATCCCTCTGAGACTCAAGAACTCTGTGTAAGCTCAGAACCCTGTCTCTTTCACCACCAGAAATTGGTCCACTAAAAGATATTACTTCACCCACTCTGTCTTGCTCCTATTTTGGGATCAACCTCTGTACAACAAAACTTCATAAAAATATGACTCATTGATTCATAATCATCTAGGTCTGTCTCAGGTACTCAGTTCCCTACTAGAGCAGAGGCCTCAAGCAATAACTGCACCTCAGTGCTTCCTTTTTTCTGACTGTGTCAACTAGCAGTTTGGTCTCTTAGACTATGTCTACACTATGTTTTTTTATGGAAGAGGCAATGCAAATGAAGTGCTCATTAGCATTTTCTCATGCTTCATTTGCATAATCTCTTCTGATCTGTTTTGCACAAGAGGTTTTTGCACAAAAACAAGTAGTGTTGACATTTCCATTTTGTGCAAAAAACCCTTTTTGCGCAAAGTACTTATGCCTGTAAAATAGAGGTATAAGGATCTTGCACAAAAAGGGGGTTATGAATGGATGCATGTATCTATGGTTAGAATAATGTATATGGAACCAAAATGTTACTACAACATCACCTCACTGCAGTGTAGGGAAGCAGGCAGGAAGAAAGGGGCACCTCCCTGGTGATCAATTATTGAGGGCTCCTCATAGATCTCACAAGACCAGCAAGAATGTTTCACTGGTATCTAGGTTATCAACCCCAAACAATGAGTATTCTCTCTCTGACTCAAACCAGACTCCAAAGAGATGAAGCTATCAGTGGGACCAGGATGTGTTTGGAGCCATTCAAGATACATTTTCTCCTTAATCTTCAAAAAAATATTTGTTAGAGAGTGGGGCTGTATTTGGTGAAGCTGTTCATGTCAAGAGATGGCTTGTTGATCAGCGGGTTTGTCATTTCTTATTGAAAGATAGCTGGCACCCTGCTTTTAGACTGATTTCAGAATGTTACATTCTTTCATAAAAGATCTTACTAGATAATACTTTATACCCAATAATATTGTATATAATAAGTTGAGTCCATTGCTTCGTTTTGTGGGGTTCAGATCACCTGTTCTCACGATAGGGTGTCTGCTCTTTAATTATCACATTTTTGTTCAGTTTGGGAACAAAAATTATTTCAAAATAGAAAAATGCTTTACATCATTGATATTCCATTCTCATCCCTGCTCTTATTTAGTACTGATAGGTTTTTCTTTGCTCACATAGGGTATGTCTACATTTCATTTCTCTTCCGAGAGAGGAATGCAAATGCAGACACCCGAAATTGCAAATGAAGCGGGGATTTGCAAATGAGGAATAAGGGTTATTTTGAGGGAAGGGTTTTATTTCGAAATAACCCTGTTTTTTCTCTCAAAATAGCACTATTTCAAAATAGTGCCATAACGCAATTATGCAAATGAATCATGGGATATTTAAATCCCTGCTTTATTTGCAATTTCAGGTATCTGCATTTGCATTCCTCTCTTGGAAGAGGAATGAAATGTAGACATACTCAAACTGAGCTAGTAGCTTCCTCCCTGTTCTAAAGATACTGGGCCCTTTCCACACTAGCCTTTCTCTGATCTTTTTATCACTTTCCAGGGAAACATGTCAGCTCCTTTTCCCTAAGAACTGATTTTAAGAGCAGTTCCCCAAAGGTGCTTAACATAATTTCTCTAGCCATAGACAGGGCATATCACTATTGTCCCATGTATGTAGTCAAGCACTGAAGCATCCTACAGACGCCCTTTCATTCAGTACCTCATAAGATATTCTGTCCATAGATTTTTATGGCCATGAGGGGTCATTATGAACATTTTCTCTAACCTTCCACATAATACAAGCCACAGAAGTTAACCCAGTTGCTCCTGTATTGAGCCTGGAATATCACTTTGTGAATCTCTCACTGTGGTGCGATCGTCGCTTGGCCTTCTTGGTCTGGCCATCGTGCTGCAGTCCGTACACATGGATGCACATACAGAGCCAGTATGCATACAGCACTGCCAGGCACAGGTGTGTGTGTGGCACTGGTGGAAGCCCAGGCTGCTCGAAGTCCCTCTCCCAGCCATTGGATCCCAGTGTGGCCAGCTATTTCTCTTGCCTGCTTGTCTGGGATGGCAGGGGGGCAGGAAGCATGAACCCCTGGGGACCTCTGGGCCCCTGTGAGGCAGGGCCCACTGTCCAGGCCACACATGGCCTTGGTCCCAGGACATCACCTTCCTCTGACTTGGGAAATGTTGCTCTCAGGTCACAGATGAGGGCAAGGCCTCAGGGACAGTGTCTCCAGGGATGACTGAACACCTCTCGCTATTCTTCTCAGCTGGACCTGCCATGACTGTGGGGCAATCGACACTAGCCAAGCTAGCCACCTGACCGTGGGGGAGCCACAGGTGCTGGAGGGTCCAGGAGGACCTCATGAGGGAGCACATCTCCATCCTCTGGGACATGCAACAGACGCTGGCCCAGAAGGTCCGGGATGACACTCAATGGTGGGCCCAGATGTAGACTGAGCTGCTTCAGCAGTGATGCAACATGTGTGCAACTATCTGGAAGCTCCTGATCTACCCTGCACCAGTCCCAGTTTCTGCTCCTGTTCTAGTCCCTGATCCTTCTCCAGTTCCTGTTCCTCCTACCATGCCTGACCCCGCTCCAGCCTGCCCTCCTGCCTTTCCCCCATCCTCCCAGGCCCCCACCACCTCTGAAGTCGCCAAGGTCCCCACACATGAGGCAGATGAATCACCCAGGCTATGTGCTCAGCCCCAGCCCTGAACCTCTCCTCCCCCTCCAAGTTTCTCTGCTTCCTCCTCCCTTCAAGTTTCTGTGCCACCTCTGCCCTCCCCATTTCCAGGTTCTCAGCCTCCCCTTCTCCCCTTCCCCAGTTACCACACACAGGCAGAGGTACTCAAATATGAGCTTGGGGTTGAGCTCATGCAGGGCCATGAAGGCAGCCTGCACAAACTGCTGCAGAAACTGCAGCACGGCAGTCTGGGGCCATTGTGTGCCCTGAGGCAGCTCCTGCTCCATGGTAGGGAGCGTTGTGGTGTCCTGAAGCGGGTAAACCACAACATACAGTGCAAATGCTTTGCTGACCCTCAGAAAGGTAGGCAAGCAAACAGAAGAATCTGAAAAACAGCTGTCCAGGGAGGTCCTTTTAAGCACACATCTCAGATAGCCTTGGGCAGCAGCTACCGGAAGCAACTAACCTAATGCCCTGCCTGAAATGGTTCTGGGTGGCCTTAAATGTGAGATAGTGTCCAATCAGTGTGGATGCTATCTTTCAAAATAGCAAATCGCTATTTCGTTGCACTTTTTGCATGTAGACGCTCTATTTGAAAATAAACTTTTCCAGAAGATCTCTTCTGGAAAAAAGCTTATTCCAAAAGAAGCTTGCAGTGTAGACATATCCTCTGTTACTATTGATATTTATGTCCCTTTTCTTTGTGCCCAAATATTGCATAATATTGTCGAGGCATGTCAGGCTTCCAAAATAGCACTTGCATATAATTCTATTTAAAATACTCTGTATTTTACAAGTATGTGGGATTAAGTAGAAGGTAGTCAACCACTTACTGAACTGATAAAAAGAAGACACATTTCTGCACTAGTATAGCTATAGAATCTGAACTGTGAAATTTTCTCTACAAAACAAAATAGAAGTCTCTAAGTAAAATAAGTCCTGCCCAAACCTTTCTTTGCAAACAATGAGTGTTTTGTCTTTTGCTATAAGAGGTTTGTAGCATTTCTATGTCATCTGTTCTGGACAGCTGGATTTAAATATATCCAATGCAAGTGGGATAAGCCACTTACTGATTAATTGGTTATTTCTTACTGCCTAGTGATTTTATGTGCTTAAAAACTCAAATCATGCTGACATATAGAAGGTGATAATGTTCCTATAATCATCCATCAGGGAACACTTGCCAGTCAATCAGAACACACTGTACATCCACAAGGAAAATTGGGGGTTAAAGGACTGCAATGCAGCAACTTCCATGCAGAGTGATTAGTATCACTGCCTCGCACACCAGCAGAAGAATTCGGTTGAGGAAAGAGACAGAGATGCTCTTGTATTTTGTACTTGATAAATGATTGAATGCCTCCAGGCAAGCTTCCCTTTGCCTATGTTATCCCTATAACCTGAAACTGTCTCTGTAGTTCTAATAATACCCTTACTCCAACCAGGGACCTCAGATTAGTTTATTTCTTTGAGTGAAGAAAAGCTAGCTATAAGTTCCTAAGAAAGACATGCTATTTTTTATTTTAAAAATCAGGTTTTACTATTAGATTGTGTTGAACCTCCAAGGAAAAGATGTTTTTGCCAGACATCTTAATGGTTTATTTTGCAAGTAAAAAAATCAATTATCTTATTTTCCACTTATAAGGGTACATAATTGATTAATTCTGGTTGATGGACAAGAAGCAATTTTAGGAACTGGTTGTACTAAATAACATCTCTTGGAAAACTGAAACCCATATTTAAGTCTTTCTTTCTTTCTTTCTTTCTTTCTTTCTTTCTTTCTTTCTTTCTTTCTTTCTTTCTTTCTTTCTTTCTTTCTTTCTTTCTTTCTTTCTTTCTTTCTTTCTTTCTTTCTTTCTTTCTTTCTTTCAGGCTGTGTCTACATTGGCACCCCTTTCCGGAAAAGGGATGCTAATGTAGACTTTGGAATAGGCAAATCCGTGGGGGATTTAAATATCCCCCACGGAATTTGCAATAACATGGCTGCTGCTTTTTTCCAGCTTGGAGATAAGCCAGAGAAAAGCGCCAGTCTAGACGTGAGTCTCCGGAAAATAAAGCCTTTTCCGGAGGATCTCTTATTCCTACTTGAAATAGGAATAAGAGATCCTCTGGAAAAGGCTTTATTTTCCAGAGAATCACGTCTAGACTGGCGCTTTTCTCCGGCTTATCTGCAAGCCGGAAAAAAGCGGCAGCCATGTTAATGCAAATGCTGTGGCAGATATTTAAATCCCCCGTGGATTTGCCTATTCCAAAGTGCTACATTAGCATCCCTTTTCCGAAAGGGAGGCCAGTGTAGACACAGCCTCAGTGTTTAACCACTCTGACAGTTAGGAAGTTTTTTCCTACTGCCCAACCAAAACCTCCCTTGTTGCAATTTAAGCCCATTGCTTCTTGTCCTGTTCTCAGAGGCTAAGGAGAATATTTTTTTCTCTCCTTCTTGTAACAACTTTAGGTACTTGAAAGTTATCATATCCCTCCTTCGTGATCTCTTTTCTAAACTTAACGAACTTAGGTGATGTCTACACTATGGGGCTTTATCGGAAAAAGGTAAGCAAATTGCATCTATACTGGGCCAAATTTTGGAAAAAAGCTCCTCTTTCGGAAGAGCCCTTCGTCCTCATGGGAAGAGGAAGACAGGGCTTTCGAAAGAGCGCGTCTGCTCTTCTGCAAAAAAAAGTGGAGATGCATTCCCTGGGTGTGAATGAGTTTTTCTGAGATACCTTGTGGTTTAGACATAGCCCCAGCTCCTTCAATCTTCCCTCATGGGTCATGTTTTCTAGACCTTTAAACATTTTTGTTGCTCTTCTCTGAACCTTCTCCCATTGCTTTCTTGAAATGTGGTGCCCAGAACCAGACACAATACTCCAACTGAGGCCTGAGTAGAGCAGAAGAATGACATCTCATGTCTTGCTCACAACACTCCTGTTAATAAATCTCAGAATCATGTTTGCCTTTTTTGCAATAGTGTCACACTGTTGACTCATATTTAGCTTGTGATCCACTATGACCCCTAGATCCCTTTCTGTAGTACTCCTTCCTAGACAGTCATTTCCCATTCTGTATGTGTGAAACTGATTTTTCCTTCCTAAGTGGAGTACTTTGTATTTGTCCTTACTGAATTTCATTTTATTTACCTTGGACCATTTCTCCAGTATGTCCAAGTCATTTTGAATTTTAATCATAGCCTTGAAAGAACTTACAACCCTCCAAGCTTGGTATCATCTGAAAACTTTAATTGTAATTTTTATGCCATTATCTAAATGGATGAAGATAGTGAAAAAACAGGACCCAAAACTGATCCCTGTGAAACCCCACTTGCTATACCCTTCTAGTATGACTGGACCACTTATAACTATTCTTTGGGAATGGTTATCCAACCATTTCTGCACCCCCCCTTATAGTAATCTCATCTACACTGATTTTCCCTAGCTTCTTTATAAGAAGGCCATGCAAGGCTATATCATTCTTTACTAATATCTAGACATACCACGTGTACCGCTTCCCCCTTATCCATAAGGCTTGTTATCATATCAAAGAAAACTCTCAGATTGCTTTGACATGATTTGTTCTTTACAAATCCGTCTTGACTGTTACTTATCACTTTATTATCTTCCAGATGTTTGCAAATATGTTCCTTAATTATTTGCTCCATTATTTTTCTTGTCACAGAAGTTAAGCGGACTGGCCTGTAGTTTTCTGGATTGTCATTATTTTCCTTTTTATAGATGGGCACTATATTTGCCTTTTTCTAATCTTCTGGAATCTCTCTAATCTTTCATGACTTTTCAAAGATGATTGCTAAAGGCTTATATATTCCCCCCGCTCCCCAATCAGCTCCTTGAGTATTCTAGGGAATGTTTTGCTGACTCTTAGAGCTTTGGCAAGAGCTAGCACCTGTTTTCTCAGTGTTACATACAAATATACACAAGAATAGACAGACCAACATCCGGTCCTTCCACACATATTGTTAGGATGAGTACATTAAAATATACCCATGTTATACTTAGCAAATTCCACTAAACTAACAAATGTTGCCCAGCTGGACAAAAATTCTGGCTCCTTTTTTTTTCCGTGTGTGTAAAACAGAAACGTCTACAAAAAAGTTTGTTTTGATTTAAGAAAACAATCTATTTTCCCCCTCAATTTCAAAAAAAAAAAAATTCAACTAATCTTACTTAGGAGAGCTGATTTCTTTCTAGACTTGCCTCTTCCACTAATGGCCTGTTCCACTTCTATGGTCTCTGTTCTCCCCTCTTACCATTTCCCTTCTTATCTCTTAATTGGTAAGCTCTTTGGAACAGGCTTTGTCTACACTGCCAGCTTTTGCTGGCAAAGAGTATGCAAATGAAGCACTGATTAGCATTTTGCCTCGCTTCATTTGCATAAGTTATTCAGGCTGTTTTTGTGCAAAACCAAGCAGTGTGGATGTTTTCTTTTTGCACAAAACCCCTTTTTGTGCAAGATCCTTATGCCTCTGGTGCTTAGATGCACAACCCTACATAACTTTGCTAGTAATAATCAAGGCTAATGACCCTGCATTCCTTTTTCTAGCAAGTCTTCATTTGACATTTTGCCCTGTAAGTAACCCCTCTTTAGAGCCTATTAGTTTACATCTCTCATCTCAAGCATCTTTGTAGTTCAATGCCCCAATTTTTTGGCTCCATTAATTTGTTTAAAAACCACAGCTAGACATAATACTGCCTTAACAAAGTTTCTAGAGCCTTCTGCTTGCTCTCAGATTGCTAGCCTGTGAAAATGCTTTCTGTAACTAAATATAACTTGCATTCATTTTTCTTATGAAACTGAATTGTGACTAGGAAAAGCTCTGGATTTGTTTATTTCAATTCCTGCCATCTCTTAATTCACCAGTCACCTTGTATCCTAGAAAATAACCAAAAGAACTATTAAAATCCCTTTGGTTACAAATATTTGGTCAAATTAAATATGGAAAAACTGAGGATATTTGTTTGTGATTCTGTCAGACATTGTTTCTGGATCACATTAGGCCTTTATGTCAACATTTTCAAAAATGACTTGTGATTTTGCTCTGGCTAGTCAGAAAACAAGAATTTAATTTCGCAAAAAGGTCTGAGGTCTCATCTACATTGAGATGAAATCAAGACCTCTCAAAATTCTTTATTAAAGACAAAACAAAACAAAACAATACAAAATACCGAAAGGAGATTACCCAATACCAGAAGAGACACTTATCCCAGTGTTTAGGATACTCTCTCCCAGATTGTGGAAGACCCAAGTTTAAGTCCCTACTCTGTCTCTTTTGAAGCTCCCAGCGGAGGGTTCAAAAATCTAGGTTATTTGCTATTCAGGAGTCTGTCTCCTGCTCCAAAAGTCCATCCTAGACCTTAGAAATCTTCATAATGAAAGTTTAGTTGAAACCAAGATATTTCTGCACAAAAATTCCATTGTGTTGAATCCACATTTTCCAGTAAAAGTGTTTTGTTGATAAATTCCCAACCAACCCTAGATTTTGTGCATTTCCATATTCATATATGAAAGACGTCAAAGTGGTCTTTTTATCAGACCACAACACTTTCTGAAAATTAGTTCAATTAAATCTAGGCACCCAAAATGAAATCATTTTTGAAATGTTGGCCTTAATTTGTCTATACATCATCACCTCTCACCAATGAAAATAAAATCTTAATTGATCTCTTTTCATCTGTATTACAATCTTTAAAAGGTTTACTGGGGAGATAAGAGTTACCGTGGATTCCCTATTTAGAAAAACTGTGAGCTCAGGCTTTGTCTACACAGCAGGGGTTTTGCGCAAGAAGCTTTTTGCAGAAGAGATCTTCTGCAAAAAATTCTTGCGCAAAAGTGCATCCACAACTGAAAAGTAATGTGCTTTTGCACAAGAGAGCGTTCACACTGTATGGATACTCTTGCGCAAGAAAGCTCTGATTGCCATTAACAGAATGGTCATCAGAGCATGTGTGCTTTTTCTTATCGGCTCTTCTTGTGCAAGAAACCCCTGTGTAGCATCCACCCAAGCCTTTTTGCACAAGAGCTATAGTGCAAAAAGGACTTCTTCCTCATGGGGAGAAGAATAGCGCTACCAGCAGAAGCCCTCTGTCTTGTAGATTTACTGTATTTTTCTTTTTTTGCGCAAAAACCTTGTAGTGTAGACATAGCATCAGAGGCCCACAAGATGATCTCTGATGAAGACTGATTCTGGAAAACATAGCAGTTTGCTATAGGTTTATTTATATGTTACTGAATCCATTGTTTGGTGTGGCTTTTGGCTTTGTGTGGAAACTGTTTATAACAGCTTGTAGCAATAATCAGGGCAACCTGACCCTTTGGATAAGCCAGTTCATGAGTTCTCTATCACACAAAAATAGTACTTCAAACTGGAGTGCACGGAACAATAGCACTTAGTAGAAATCCACTTTTGGAATGGAGAAGTCTGTATTTGACACAGCCATAGTGAAAATTTAAAAAGATTGCTTAAATGTTTTGTCATTGGGCTGAGAATGCCTTTGAATAAATAGTCTGAAGTATCAAGAGCATCCAGTGACACTAGTGAAGTGATCTTGAGTGAGGAGAAAATGGGGGAATTAATCACTGGGTGAAAATACAATGTTTAGTTACTGCAGTTATAACCATTGTGTGAATGTCTAAAGCACATTAGATCAATAAACAAGTTAGCTCTAGAATAGACATTCTATTTAAGTTCATCGTGAAACATGTCTACAATATGTGATTTGCGGAGAAGTGTGTGTGCAGTGCTGTGGAGAGGGCTGGGATTCATTCCCTGCCTGTCAGCAATGCACCCGCTTCTCCACAAACCACCTCTGGCATGGAGCCTCAGGGTTTTCTCCTCTACCCACTCCCCAGCAGGAAGCCAGTGCTGGTGTGCTAATCTTGGGGAACATGGCATCCCTAGTGCACCTGGGTACCAGAGTGTTGGGGCCCCCAGTTCAGCAAGGAGCCACTCCTGCTGCCCCCTGGCTCAGTCCTGGCCCTCCTCTGGTGGCCAGAGGGGTGGCCAAAAGGCTAGGGCTGGCTGCAACTGGGGGGAAGAATGGGGTCCAAGAAGTCAGGAAGGGGATTGGGAGGAAGCCAGGGTTGGCTGTGACTGGGGAGAGACCATGGAGAAGGATGGAGGGAAGGTTGGGGGCAGCCAGGGCTGGTTGCAATCAGAGAGGGACAGGGGGCAGGGAGTAGCCAGGATTGGGTGCAGCCCTGGGGAGAGAGCCTATGGGGCTGCCAGGGAGGAGGATGGGGGAGGCGAGAGTCCAGGGCTGTGGCTGGAACGGGAGTGGGAAGAGGCCAGGGGAGCCACAGGCACCAGAGGGTCCATGAGGACCTCATGAGGGAGCACGTGGCCATCCTCCAGGACATGCAGCAGACCCTGGTCCGGGATGTCACACAGTTGTGGACCCAAATATGGACCAATCTGGTGCAGCAGGACCTCAACATGTGTGCCACCGTATGGGAGATGATGGCAGTCCCGACTCCTGTCTCTGCTCCAGTTCCTGGTTCCCCTGCCATGCCTGTCCCTGCCCTTCCTCCTCTTGCCA
Source organism: Pelodiscus sinensis (assembly GCF_052426305.1). Classification (NCBI taxonomy): domain Eukaryota; kingdom Metazoa; phylum Chordata; order Testudines; family Trionychidae; genus Pelodiscus; species Pelodiscus sinensis. Next base: position 35,659,953 of record NC_143054.1, on the reverse strand, counting down.
TGACTATCCCAGCTCCCCCTCCTCTTGCCATACCTGACCCTGCTCGAGACCCTCCTCCTGCCTATCTCTCTGTTGTCCCTGGTCCCCCACATCCTCCGAGGTTGCCGAGGTTCCTGGACCTGAGGCGGAACTTCCAGACACACCACGTCGCACTTCCAGCCCCAGCTCTGAGCCCCCCTCCTCCTATACAGGTTCTCAGCCCCCCCTCCTCCCCAGTTTCTTTGATTATACACAAAATACAAAAATGTTGGTTTAACACAAACTGTTGCATTTATTGAGCGTACAGGGAAAGGGAAAGGGAGAGGTTGTGGGAAAGGTGTAGTGGGGCAAGGCATAGGCCTCTAGGTGGGGAGGCTGGGGAGAGTTACTGGGGTCCTTGAGAGAAACTCTCCCTCAGGGCCTCCCAGATGCGCTCAGCCCCAGTTGATAGGCCTGGTGGATGGCAGCTGTGCGCGGCTGCTCAAAGGCCAGCCAGTCTCTGACCCCCATACCAGAAGGAAGGCCTCCCCCTTGCTCTCCACAATGCTGTGGAGAACATAACAGGCAGAGATCACTGTGAGGATGTTGTGCTCCCCCACATCCAGGTGGGTCAGGAGACACCTGAACCTCGTCTTCAAGCATCCAAAGGCACATTCAGCCTGGATGCAGGCCCTGCCCTGGTGACCATTGAAGTGATCCCTGCTCAGGTCCAGTGGCCAATGTAGGGCTTCATAAGCCACAGCATGAAGGAGTAGGCTGCATCCCCCATGATGCACAGTGGCATTGGCACGGCCCCAACCATGAAGTCACACTGGGGGAAAAACGTGCCAGCTTCCAGTTTCTGGTAGAGGCTGGAGTTTTTGAAGATGTGGGCATCATATGCCCTCCCCAAACACTCAACAAAGATGTCCATAAACTGTCCACAGTGGTTGACCAAGACCTGCAGTACCATCAAAAAATAGCCCTTCCTATTGATGTACTGGGCGACTTGATGTTCTGGTGCCCAGATAGGAATGTGAGTTCTATCTATGATTCCCACACAGTTGGGGAAGCCCAGGGTGGCAAATCCAGCCACGATGGGATCCACATCTCCCAGGTGGATAACCCTGCTCAGAAGGATGGAGTTGATGGCCCTTGGGAAGGTCCTGCCTTCTCTCTCCTCCCCCCCCCCCCCAAACACCCCAGGAGCCATTCCTTATGAAGCCGCTCCCCCCTCCCCACAGGACTGTGTTAGGGCAGGACTTCAGAACCTCCCGGGAATGGGGCTGTGTGTCTGGCTAACCCCTGCCCTCCAATGACACAACACCCACCTGGACCTCACCATCCCCCTGGAGAAGTGGGTCACCATCACCGTATGGAAGATTGCAACCCCAGACAGTTACCAGTCGGAGGGCAACCAGCTTGGCAATGGGAAGTCCACCATTGGGGTCCTCTTCATGGAGGTAAGGCACTCTGGGGCTGCAGTCCCTGCAGGGGGTAGGGAGATGTTGAGTCCTGGAAAAAGGGGGGGTCCTCAGGAAAGGAGGGTTGGGGGTTGTGGGGTGGAATGGGGGTGGGGGAGAAGCCCTGTCCCCAGGAGGTTCTGCAGTCTCACCCTCACACGGTCCTGCGGGGGGGGGGGGGGGCGACTTCACAGGGGGTGGCTTCTGGGGTGTTTTACGGGGGGAGTAGAGAGGGGGCAGGGACCTCCGTGCTGTGAGTTAGGCAAACAAGCAGCAGAAGCTGAGAAACGGCTGTTCAAGGGGGTCCCTTTAAGTGCGCATCTAAGAAAGCCTTAGGCAACAGCACCTGGAAGCAACTGTTGACCTAATGCCCTGCCTGAACTGGTTCCGGGTGGCCTTAAATGCAAGACAGCGTCCAATCAGTGTGGACGCTATCTTTCAAAATAGCACATCACTATTTTATCGCACTTTCTGCATGTGGACACTCTCTTTCGGAACATCTCATCCGGAAAAAGCTTATTCCAAAAGAAGCATACAGTCTACACGTAGCCTCTGTCTCAGACAGCTTGGGTGTGTCTAGACTAAATGGCTTCATCGACGGAGCCATGTAGATGAGGCAGGATGACAAAGGGAAATGAAGTGGCAATTTAAATAATCGCTGCTTCATTTAAATCAAAATGGCCTCTGTGCTGTGCCGATCAGCTGTTTGTCGGCACAGCGCGGCAGTCTAGATAGGGATCTGCTGATTCCAGGACCTTTGTCGGCAGATCCCCATCTAGACTGCCGCGCTGTGCCAACAAACAGCTGATCGGCACAGCGTGGCGGCCATTTTGATTTAAATGAAGCGGCGATTATTTAAATTGCCGCTTCATTTCCCTTTGTGGAGTAAACTAATCAACATGGCTCCGTCGACAGAGCCATGTAGTCTAGACATACCCCTTGTGATAGGTATCAGCATTATTTATGAAATCCAGCAGCAGTCAGCATACTTTCATAGCTTCAGGCTTGTCTACACTACAGAGTTTTTTTGGAAAAAACTTCACTTCCATCCACACTGCAATTACATTCTTTTGAAAAAAAATATCGAAAGAACAGAGCGGTTTTTTTTACATTGGTAAACCTCTTTCTACGAGGAAGAAGCCTTTTTCCAAAAGAGCTCTTTCAGAAAAAGGCGTGTGTGGATGGGGAAGAGGGAGTTATTTCAAAAGAAGAGGAAAGAGGGAAAAGCACAGGTGCTCGGGTGGCCACTCTGTCCATAGTAATCACAGCTTAAATGCAAGATAGAATCCATTCAGTGTGGATGCTATCTTTTGAAAAAGCAGATCATTTTTTTGATGCGCTGTATCAGTGTAGATGCTCTCTTTCGGAAGAAGATTTTCCAGAAGATCTCTTCCCAGAAAGCTTCTTCCGAAAGAAGCCTGCAGTCTAGACGTAGCCTCAGACACTGTTGTAAACCCAACTGATTCTCCATGGGCTCAAATATAAGCCAGGAGAAAAACCATTTGCATAAAATGCTGGAAAAGTTAATTCAGTACTGTAGCTCTTTGTGTTTGTTGGTTTACATAAGCGTATTCACTGTAGTTACAAGAAAAGCGAGGACACTTTATTGAATGCATTTAAAATCCTTCCCACTCCCACCATAAACTATGTGAAATGAGATCACCCTCAAATGAGGAAACTAGCTGTAGGAGAGTTTATTCAAACCAACCCACAGTCCCCCAGGGTTTACATGAACCATCAATTTACAAAAGACTAAGCTCCCAAATAACCAAAACCCCAATTTCTCTCAATGTTATGCTCCTTTAACTTCTGGAACAGTCATATCCAATGTCATTACTAGATAATAAATTTAATAATATGGTAATCTGATGTGTACACTTTTCATTAAGCTAATGTTGTCCATGAATTGTCACTCTTATAACCACAGCATTCTGGTTCATTTTGTTTGGGATGATTAAGTTAATGGTTCAGAATAACTAAAAGGGAACTGTAAACAACAGATATCTCATATTTTTAAAGGGAATTCAAGCATTCCCCACAGAAAGGCATTGAACTTCATGAATACTTCCCTGGAGTATAATCTACCATGGTACATTTTGAAAAATCAAAAACTTCATTGGACTCAATGAAAAATTCTGTAAAAGTAAAAATGAAAAATATCACAGTGAAAACAGAGTTGGAAAAGTTAAACAAAGAAAGTAAAATAAGTACCATACTGCTTCAACGTGGATGGATTCTCAAGGTCCCTTCTATCTATATATTTCTATGATTCCAGTTCTGGTAATGAAGCTATCAGAGGTCTCCTGCTCTTCAAAGAGCTGTAATATGGTATAGTCAAAAATCCCTCTTTAAGCGCTTATGCCTAAAAATAAAAGAGATAAAAAATTATTCTATTGAGCAACATGCACTACAGCTGACAGAGACCATCACAGCATCACCTGTTTCTTCCAGCTCTCCCCATCTTCAGATTAAGCTCCAGTAAGCAGCAGTAAAAACCACACTAGTCTCTTTGAGAAACCAGTTTATATGAACTCAGAGATATTTTATACTCCTATGAGGAAAAAAAAGCAGAGGGGTGGGAACTGCTGCAGGGCCTGATGATTGAAAAGAGTCTGGGGGGTCCTGCCCTAAACCCTTTAAATTACGGCTATATCTCCACATGATGAGCTCTGGACAGCACTGAGGGCTACCTGGATGAGGTGTAGGGTGCTCCAGGTGGCACTGAGGGCTGACTGGGGGAGGCTAGCCCCAGCACTGCCCCTCCTGTACTATGCAGGAAAAGCAGAAGATATCTTTATTTGATGTCAGAGACAGAGAGAAATTGTATGCTTGCTTAATAACATGATAAAGTCCTGTATGGCAGGACCTTGTTTATTGTTTCTTTATGATGGATACAGTATTTTTGTTGCATGGAAAAGTTGGGAAGTTCTACCTGGGATGGGGAATCTCATGTGTATATGTGGAAGCAACAGCCTCATACCCCACAATGCTGGAGAAATGACAAAAGAAAGAAAAAGAAAAATGTATCTTCTCTTGAGAGAAAAAGCAGAAAATATACCTTTTGGCTACATCTAGATTGGCATGATTTTCCACAAATGCTTTTAATGGAAAACTTTTCCGTTAAAAGCATTTGCGGAAAAGAGCGTCTAGATTGGAAAGGACGCTTTTCCGCAAAAGCACTTTTTGCGGAAAAGTGTCCATGCCAATCTAGATGCACTTTTGCGCAAAAAAGCCCCGGTTGCCATTTTTGCAATCTGGGCTTTTTTGCGCAAAACAAATCTGAGCTGTCTACACTGGCCCTTTTGCGCAAAAGCTTTGCGCAAAAGGACTTTTGCCCAAACGGGAGCAGCATAGTATTTCCACAAGAAGCACTGATTTCAGACAATAGGAAGTCAGTGTTCTTGCGGAAATTCAAGTGGCCAGTGTAGACAGCTGGCAAGTTTTTCTGCAAAAGCAGCAGCTTTTGCAGAAAAACTTGCCAGTCTAGACACAGCCTGTATGTGCTCCTAACATTGACAAGGAGCAGTGATGAATATGAACTCAGGAAATGCAGTCAACTAGCACATTTTAAAATACTGTGTTCCATAACCTGAAATTGAAGTGTTTCCTTATTATCTTTCTACCTTGTCTTCTCCAACACTATGTGTACCCTAAAACTTATGGGTCCAGTCCTTCAACAGGTCCCCATGTAAGTAAGTGATCTTTCTTCATATGAGTAATCCCAACAAAATTAACAGGAAAATATTCTGTAGGATGAACCTCCAAATTCCTGATTTGTTTTATTACTGTTAATTGTTTTTATGATTTTTGTAAAATAGGTAAATATAATCAATGCTTTAAAATATTATTAAAGGGTAGAAGGTAGATCTTAAAAGAGATTAAGGCTCACACTTTTAGTCACAGAGAGTATCTGATGGGTCAGGGAAGTCTGCAAAAAAGTTTTGGGAATGGGGATAGCAGCAAACACCTACTCTTAGAAAAAAGAGCTGTGGAATTTGTAATGCCCATGAAGAGTAAACAGAGTCACCAGTTAAATGCTTTACTAGCCAATACAAAAAAAATTCAAATAGTTTAGCATTATTAATTAGGTGGAATTGAAAGCTTCTATCTAGCTTGTAATATCTACATATTGTGTTTGCCGTCATGGTACTTGAGAGCTTTACAAATTTAAAAAAACTTTATATTTCAATTGTAAAGTAAAAACAAACAAACCCAAGACTACAAAAAGCAGCATTGCAAGGGAAGAACCAAAATAAGGCTATATTTAGTAAGATGTTAAGCCTAAATTCATGTAAACATTTTTTCTTTTCACCTAGTAGGTTCATTTCCCACAGAGTGACTACTGTTTGTTAGGCATCATTGATTCTCTGAGCCTGTGCAAAAGCAGATGGTTAATTCCAGAACTCATTCTCTTGAGGGCACTGATCTTGCATGACAGAAGTCAATGGTGCTTTGCATATTGACTTCAGCGAAAGCAGGATTGCATCCCAGAGCAGAAGTTAGTATTTGAAATTATACGGTGCATTTATATGAACTAGTGCAAGAAGAGAGAAGGACAAAGAAACAACAGCACTTTATGGCTATGGCTATACAGCAGCATTATTTTGGAATAATTGACATTATTCTGAAATGACAAAAAGCGGATCTACGTAGCAAGCCATTATTTCAAAATAATGGTGAGCTGGAGGACTTATTACTCCAACTCCTGTAACCTTATTTTTATGAGGAGGAAGGGAAGTCGAAGGAATAGTATTCTTCCTTCACTTTCCTCCTTTATAGACAGCACCAAAAGCTGAATTAAGCTATTTCAACTTCAGCTACGCAATTGACGTAGCTGAAATTGCATAGCTTAATTAGACTTTTGCCCTGCTGATTAGACGTGCCCTATTAAAGCATTTCACTGGGCAACAGGTAGAATTCTATATCTGGAAAGTCAAGGGTAAAGATAGAGCCATGCATTTTGGACTCATCATAAAGGCCAACTGTGCAACTTCAAATGCAAACTGATCGGCAGTGTTATCAGAGACACCCTGAAATGATACTAGATCAGATCCTCAGCAGGTGTATATCAATGTAGCTGCACTGATTACAGCTCAGGTTATTTACACCAGCTCAGGTTCTATTCCTAAATTATCCTCCCAGAAGCGGAGGCATATTTGGGACAAAGGGGAAACATATTGTTGCTGCCTCTACTGAATCTTTTCTGTTAGCAAAGGACTTGCAGATGATACCAAACTGGGTGGGGTTGCAACTTCTTTGAAGGATAGGGACATAATTCAAAATGACCTTAGCAAGTTAGAGAAATGGTCAGAGGTAAACAGGATGAAGTTTAATAAAGAGAAATGCAAAGTGCTCCACTTAGGAAGGAACAATCAGTTCCATACATACAAGATGGGAAGTGACTGTCTAGGAAGGAGCATGGCGGAAAGGGATCTAGGGGTCATAGTGGACCACAAGTTGAATATGAGTCAACAGTGTGATGCTGCAGCAAAAAAAGCAAATATGATTCTAGGTTGTATCAACAGGTGTGTCGTAAGCAAAACTCGTGAAGTCATTCTGCCGCTCTACTCTGCACTAGTTAGGCCTCAGCTGGAGTACTGTGTCCAGTTCTGGGCGCCACATTTCAAGAAAGATGTGGAGAAATTGGAAAGGGTACAGAGAAGAGCGACAAGAATGATTAAAGGTCTAGAGAACATGACCTATGAAGCCAGGCTTCATGAACTGGGCTTGTTTAGTTTGGAAAAAAGAAGATTAAGGGGGGACATGATAGCGGTTTTCAAATATCTAAAAGGGTGTCACAAGGAGGAAGGAGAAAATTTGTTCCTCTTGGTTTCTGAGGACAGGACAAGGAGTAATGGGCTTAAAGTGCAGCAAGGGAGGTTTAGATTGGACATTAGGAAAAAATTCCTAATTGTTAACGTGGTCAAATATTGGAATAAATTGCCAAGGGAGGTGGTGGAATCTCCCTCTCTGGAGATATTTAAGAACAGGTTAGATAGACATCTGTCAGGGATGGTGTAGACAGAGCTTGGTCCTGCCTTGAGGGTGGGGGGCTGGACTCGATGACCTCTCGAGGTCCCTTCCAGTCCTATGATTCTATGACTTCAGTAACCACTGTTAACCCCAGCATCATTCAGAAGCATTTACTGCACAGACATGTTGGCAACAACTATGTTGGATCAGAGCAGTAAGGTATTATGCACAGCAATCCTTTACTGATCCATTTAACAAAAGAGTTTGCTTGCCAATCAATTTCTGTAAACATTCTCCTCTGCACATCAGCCGGAATACATGCCCTCTTTATTAGGAGCAATGTCTAATTGCCCTACTGAATGCAACTAAGATAATTTTAGAAAAAGGAACTTTTAAATTAATATCACAGTTATGGGATTCAGCTGGATCTCACTAATACTGCTTTACATCAGGAACTCTACTGAGTTTAGTGAAATTACTTCTGGTTTCCAACAGTGAGAGACTCAGGCCTAATGCATTTAACTTATAGTTGGACACAACTCCATAATTATTTTGCTATTTCCCTTCATCAAGGATTTTTACATTGTCAGAAAAAGTGCAGCTCTCCATAAAGATTTGGCCCTGTTGTAGTTTTAAGGCATCTATCACCTTGCTATCTAAGCAATGACACAGAGTGACAATGAAAATAACAAAGCTGCACAGCAGATATTATATGCAAATTTGAAAAATCACAGTCCCCATATTTGAATCAAAGACATCAAACTCTAAATCAGACAGGTGGGCTGAAGTACGCCATATGGCCTAGCATCTGGAAATAAGCAGATAGCATTGTTCCATTAACACTAAAATGTTGCATTATCAGAAAATCTCTGCTGCCAGTTTACTTTTAACATTTTTTACTCTTTGTTTCTTTAGAAGCTCTTTAGAAGCTTCTAAATATGTTTTCCCTCTCCTTCCCACACACAAAGGTTTAATGGTAATTAAACTTTTTTTTTCATTTTTATAGTGAATGCATCCTTATTGATTAACTGCTAATTGTATTTGGGTATTGATTTATAACACACTTAACAAAAACACATCATTGCACAATCCTGAAATTAGGACCAGCTAGAAATGGTTAGTCAATATTATTCTTAATTCAGACTGATTCCCATTTTATCCTTATGCCAAACCTCTGAGCCTCTTCCAGAACTGAAAGAGCTGGTTTAGCAGATTAGTTTTAAATTGTGTCTGTTGCTACTGGCTCTACAGCAGTGCAGCTACAGTGCTGCAGCTGTGCCATGGTATTGTAGACACTTCCTGCAACCAAGAAAGGGAGTTTTCTGTTGTCTTAATAAATCCATCCTGATAAAAAGCAGTAGCTAGGCTGATGGAAGGGATTCTTCTGTCAACCCAGCTGCATTTACAGTGGGGGTTAGGGTCAAACTAATGATGTCAAATGGGACACAATTTTTCACAGCCCGGAACAATGTAACAAGGGGGACCGACATCTACCACGGATCCCCCAGGAAAGATGTGGTGGGACTGGCTTTGCACCATGGAAGGGACGGGGCAAGGGGCAGCCACCTCTCCGCGCCACTCTGACCATGGTGCTACCCTTTCTCCCCCCCCCCCAAGCCCTCAGAGGTGCATGAAGCAGTACTCTGACAGTGATTTAAAGGGCTGGGGGCTCTTTGAATCACTAAGCTCCTTCCTCCCCTCTCCCACCCTTCCCATCGACAGGCCTGAATATAGCTGGGTCAACCTAAGTTTTAGCTTTACACCAAGTCTTACAATGTGTCTAGATTTGTGTTCTTCAGCTAACTGACTGGCTTTCCCAAAGCTCCAACATTGCAAGGCCTACATTAAAAGTGTACATTGCAAGGCCTACATTATATTAATGGAGGAGGTGCAGGGTGTGGGGTAGAGGTTAGATGGATGCAGAGGGGAACTTGGGAAAGGAAGTTAGTTTGGGTGAAGGAGGCAGTTGTGACTTGGAGCACCGGACTGGGTTGCAGGGGTTTGGATTGTAACCTAGCGTAGGAAATTGGGGTATAGGAGGGTGATTTTACAAATTTTGTTTCAATGTCACCCATGATCTTCTTCATCATGAACATTTCTAGGGTTGCCAGATGGTTTCAACAAAAATACCAGACACACTTGACATTACATCACAATCATTATATCTCATTTAGAAAATACCGGACATTTATATTTTCTCAATTTGTTTCCCTAACAGAAAGCTCAAATACTGAATTGTCCAGCTCAAAACTGGACACCTGGCAACCCTAAACACTTCTGATCTGTGCAAGTGTAACAAAGACTTTGGTTTTCATTAGAAGTACTCTATGGCTATGGCTACACTACAGAGTTTTTATGGAAAAATGGCAATTTTTCTGAAAAAATTCACAGAGCGTCCACACCTCAAGTGTGTTTTTGTACAAGAGAATCGAAAGAACAGAGGTGGTTTTGCGCAATTGGTATTCCTCTTTCTACAAGGAATAATGCCTTTTAGCGCAAGAGTTTTTGCACAGGAGGGTTTGGATTGTAACCTAAGGTAGGGAACTGGGGTACACTGGGTTATGAGCTAGAGGGGACTATAATCTGGGGAAGGGGTTTGGGGTGCCGAATCTGGGTGGGGGTATGGGTTCAAGAGGGGGACAGAGGATTTGGGTATGTGGAATAGGGCCAGGATTGGGGGGGCAGAGAGTTGGGGAAGAGAGGGGCTGGGGTGCCAGATGCAGGCACTGGCCAGCAGACTTACCAGCCAGCAGCCAGTTCTGAATCAGCTTTCCTGCCTGCCTTGCCCCCACATCCGCATAGACTGCAGCCATGTGCTCTGTGAACAACTACCAGCCCCTTGTGCTTTGTGGCTGCCTGTTATTGAAACAGGCAGCTCCCATTGGCCAGTTTCTGGACAGAAGTTGGCCAATGGGATTGTGCTGGGGGGCGGGACCAGCTCCTAAAGTTTTCCCCCTGCCCTCCAGGCTCAGTTTTTAAAGTGAAACCTCCCCAGAGCTGCATTTCTGAGCAGCATCCAGGTGGGGCAAGGCAAGCAGGGAGCTTGCCTAGGGCTCCCCTCAGGCCAGATTCAGTGGCTTGGCAGGTATTTTGCCCAGGCCAGGGCTAGATCCTTAGCTACTGTAAATTATTGCTCCACTGGAATAAAAATTATTGTGAAACCCTGAACAGGTTACATGGATCTTATGTCAAACCACTCAGAAATGTAATTTGGTACTAGTAGAGCCAAATTACTTCTAAGGCTACTTCTGGGATAGTGAAGTTTAAGCACCGTCTCTTAAGAACATAAGACTGGCCATACTAGGTCAGACCAAAGGTTTACCTAGCTCAGTATCTTGTCTTCTGATAGTGTCAAATCCTATGTGCTCCAGAGGGAATGAACAGAACAGATAATCAGCAAGTGATACATCCCCTGTTGCCCATTCCCACCTTCTGGCAAACAGAGGCTTGGTTCACCCAGATCATGGGGTTGCATTCCCAACTGTTTTGGCTAATAGCCGTTGATGGGCCTATCCTCCATGAACTTATCTAATTCTTTTTTTGTACCCTGTTATTGTTTTGGGCTTCACAACCTCCCCAAGCAATGAGTTCCACAGGTTGACTATGCACGTGAAGAGTTGTACCTAAAGGTATAATCTAGCCCTAAGTGATAGGCCTCTAGACATTTTTATTCCTCTGGTTTGTAAGAACAGTTGTGCTAGCACAGAACTTTAAAGTTATCTGTTACCAAGCCACTAAAATAGCATTTATATATCTAGGGACTTGATTCTCCTCCCATTGTCATCAAAGGGGACTCATCACCTGACATCCTGAAGGTATGCAAATTGTGTCTGCTGTTGGAGGGGATTTACATGTTCAACTCCAGGTAACATTACTGGAAATACTATGTTAGCCCACTTAAAGCCTCTGTGCACATAAGAGAAAGTATGCACTTTGTATTGTGACTAAAAATAGAACTTAAAGGGGTACAATAAAAAACTCAGAATATAGGAGCCAAAATCATTGGTGTGTATCAGGAATGAAGGCCTGCAGTTGCAGCTGCCCACTCTGGGCAGCCCATGAGCACAGCTGACACACAGCATGGACACTTGATCGATTAAGAAAGTCATCAAGACTGCTGTTTAGCTCTACAGTAATAATTGATCTCTGGCGGCTCAATGAACATGTCTGCCATTATGCTCTCATTTGTACCTAGCCTGTTCCTGGCTCCAGCTCCAACTACTAGGCATGGCCACTAGGTAAATTCCTGGTTTGTGACAAACTGATATCAATGCATTTAATTCAGTGGAGGTACAAAAGGTCTGATTACTGACTTATTATTATTATTACTATTACTATTATTATATTAATTTTATTATATTATTTTTATTTTATTTTATTAATTAATAATGTATTATAAAGTAATTTTTACCATAACAATGTTAAAATCTTTTAATATTCTGCTTATTTATATTGATTACTTCCTTTTTCATTTCTCTTACCTAGGCAATATAAGCAATAAATAAGTCCTAACTTTTTTTGTAATAGTCTGTTTCACTTTCTGAGCTTCAATGCTTGGGTTAAAAACACTGCAAGAGAATCTTTATTTGTTCTAAACCATCCACTTTCATTTAATTTTTAAAAAAATCATTGAAACATTTGTTTGTTTTAGATTATTTAAAAACTTGCTTTTTAGGAAACCTAAATGTTGTGACAAATTTAAATTGACAGTATGCACACAGGGTAAGTTTGAAAAAGGGAATAATATGAAACAAATTTTAAAACAAGTTTTGGTATTCAGCTTGATTGCTTCTACAGCAATTTATGTTTTTTTCTGCTCTTTCCTAGTACATCTTCTCTGTGACCCTGCGGAGAAGTGCCTGTTAGTCAATAATTATGATAGTAGTGTGGGCTGTTGTGATGTTATTAGTTAAGGATAACGTTGCAAAATGAGGAAGATGAAGAAATTATTTAGCTGGGGCACCAATTAAGAATGCCCAGGTTATTGTCACATGTCAAATATGGGACTTAACTGCACATATAAAATGATCATTTTTTAAATATGTGATTCTAGAGAAGGTTACCTTACCATTGGCATAAGCAATAGGAGCCAGATCTAAAGCCCACAGAAGACAATGGAAGGAATTCCATTGACTCTAATGGGACTCCTGGACTGGGTTTCTAATAGTCTAGGGCTACTTGAAATCCAGCAATTTGTGGTCATAAACCAATCCACAAGATTAATACAAATCAATGGGAATTATTTTTCCAGTGATGTACCTACACTATATGCATTTGGTAGTCCAGGAGAAGGAGCTATGTTTAAAGATACAATATAAATCTGCTAACATGGAATGTTTAATAAATATTAGAGATGGAAAAGCTCATCTAGTTCTTTCTATAGTATATTCAATGAAAACAAATTGAGAAAAAACACAGGTTTGACAGCTAAAAGAGTAAGAGATGTTAATACAGATATATATCTGAAATAAATCTGAATATTAGTTCTGTAAGCATTGGAAATTTTCCTTTGGTGTGCAAGTTACTCTTTGGTTTAAAATATTCAAACAGACAAATAAAACGTCCACACTTTCAGCCCTGGGCCAAACAAGGCTTTGCTGGCTTCTTTCAGCTGCCAGATGAGTAGAAGCCCAGGACTTTCACAAATTTTACTTGCATCCTTCTGCAGGAAAAGACTGCCAAGGATCCCTGTCAGACAGTTGTAGGGAGTAGTAAATCTCACAGCTGGAAAGGTATTTCCCATTGTTTAATAAGAAAAAGAACAGCCAACTGGAATGTGTATACATGGGGTGGGGGAGCAAAAAACAAACTGCTTCAAAAACTGAGCCTTTTTCAGGACTCTGAACATTTTGAGCTTCTGCACCAAAACTCATTTGCAATAATATGTGAAGGGAAGCAAGCAATTCAGCAGCCATTACAGAGAGAATTACAGTTTATAGTCTGAGACATTCCAAGACACAGCCAGTTTTATATATCAAGGGAACAAATCCATTGACTTAATTTCTCCTGGTCTGGATATGAATATATTTTACCATTAGTTTATGGATTCTTCTGGATGGTTTTATGCTTTTTACATATCTACATAAAATTCCTTTAGGGGCTTTTCACTGGAAATTACTCTTCTTCCTTTGCATAGAGCACTTCCAAATTGGCTTGCTAATGATATTTTCTTATTGCAACATAAAGTGCTCACTAAAATTAGTCAGAAAACACCTGTGGTTTTTGCCTTCTTTCAGTATATTGGTATTTACAGTGCAGAAACTGATATATATACTGCAGAAGTGGTAATCATGTTAGTTCTGTAGAAAATCAAATACAACCACAAATTGTAGCCAGCCCCTTTTCTGATCAGGCTCAGAATGTAACTGAAATGGACAAACTCCTGAAAATAGCATATTCTCCAATGAGCCAAAAGCAGGCCTGCTGACAGGGAGTGGAGCAGGGGGGAATAAAGGAAGCAATTGCCCGGAGACCTGGAGATTCTGAAGGGCCTCTCTTACTGGTCACTCACAGAAATAATTACATTTCCTTATTTGAGGTTTAATGCTTTACTGCAATATAACAGGATGGTTTAAAGTAAAACTAAGAGTATGTGCATTAATAAAGAACAAAGATGTAAGCAATATTAAACAACAAAAAACAGCAGTGGGTCACAGTGGCAGGTGGTGGCTTAGGGGTAATGGGATTCCCTGAGATAAGAAGACCTCAGAGTGTGGGCACTGCTGTGGGAAAGTGCCCCGAAGGAAGGGTGTTGTGGTCTGAGATTGATGCAGATCCTAACGAGTAGTGAAGGACAGAAAGATAGGTAATAGCAAGCGAGCCACTGCTAAGAGAGCGTAATGTGAGACTGGACTGAACTAATTCCCAGAGTGCCCAGCAGGATATGCCACAGCAGTGAGTCCCACCCTGTTATACACATATAACCTTTTTTGCACAACCCATATTTTCATCATTCAATGATTTTTGGGACCAGTGTCTCACGAGTTGGAATATGATGCCTTACATGGCACCTTTTAGATATTATTTTACCTATGGCAATAATTTGTTGGGGCTTAATATGACATGACATAACATAAGCTACTCAGTTTTAAAGTTGCTGTCAGTAGCCTGGGTCATCAGACCTAGTGGTCAGAGTCTGAATGCCAGAGCCACTGACAAGAGCAAGTCAGAGTCAGGAATCAGAGCTGTGAGTCAGGATTGAAGTCAGAGTGTGAATGCCAGAGTCAGTAATGCCAACTTCAAGAGTTACAAAATCCTGAGTCAGACCCCCCAAAAATCGTAGAGTTTTTAAAATGGATTATATTATGTCTTTAACTCAATCTCATGGGGGTTGAACTTCCCCCTTCCATTCTCAGGTGGTGTGCTTGGGAGAATTTGTGTTGCCCACTCTCTTACATGCACTGAACAAGGTGATATTGGCCCTGCTGCAAGAGTGCTCACCACCCACATCTGCCTGTCCAGCAGTTAATGTCCACTAGTTCAGTGGTGTGCAACCCATGGACCATGTGGCTGCCAACAAGCCTGGATCTAAGCACCGCTGCCAACAGCCAGGCCCAGCCCCCGACTGCCTGGATCTAAAGCACCGTGCCAGGCAGCCACCAACGGCCGGGCCCAGCCGTGGGGGTCACAGTTGGAAAAAGGTTGTGCACCACTGAACTAGTTCACCATCATCCCCTCCCAACGTAAGTTCCCTCTAGTGTGCACACCTGTGTTAGTGTGCACAAAGAATTTTAATCTCACCCCACTTCTCAGCAGAGTCGTACGGCAGCACTTACCTTCCTCAGACCTGGAAGGTAAGCTGCTGGTGGCAGTAGCCTTAGTGGGAGAGTTGAGGGCCAGAGGCGCATGGTGGCTTCTCAGCTAGACACAGCTCCAGCCCTGGGAAAGGCCTGAAGCTGGAGCCAGGGCCACTGCTCCTGGGGCCGGGCTTGCTTAAGATCCCAAATAGCCAGAACGCTTTTTTAAAGGTCACAAATTTGCCTTAGTCTTTGCATGAGACACAAAAGTCACCTACCATAATCTATTAATACCTCTCTTCTCCACAGTGCCTTTGCTGCAAGTTTATAAACACCAACCTGATAAACTGTTGTCAGAGACTCTTTAGCATTCTTACAAGGAACAGCTGATTTCACATCCATTCTTTCAGATGAGACACCAAAATCACCCCCATCCACAGGAACAGCCACGGCTCCAGTGCCGGCAGCCACCATGTGGCCCAGCCTGGCCACAGCTCCAGCCCTCTCATCCCCCTTAGACACACAAGGGCTGTGTCTAGACTGGCAAGTTTTTCCGCAAAATCATCTGCTTTTGCGGAAAAACTTGTCAGCTGTCTACACTGGCCGCTTGAATTTCCGCAAAAGCACTGACGATCTCATGTAAAATCATCAGTGCTTTTCCGGAAAAACTATGCTGCTCCCATTTGGGTAAAAGTCTTTTTCCGAAAGACTTTTGCGCAAAAGGGCCAGCATAGACAGCATAGTACTGTTTTCCGCAAAGAAGCCCCGATCGCGAAAAAGGCGATCGGGGCTTTTTTGTGGAAGACCGCGTCTAGATTGGCCATGGACGCTTTTCCGCAAAAAGTGCTTTTGCAGAAAAGCATCCTGCCAATCTAGACGTGCTTTTCCGAAAATGCTTCTAATGGAAAACTTTTCAGTTAAAAGCATTTCCGGAAATTCATGCCAGTGTAGATGTAGTCCTAGTGTGTGCATGTACAGGCAGTCCCCGGGTTGCGTACAAGATAGGGACTATAGGTTTGTTCTTAAGTTGAATTTGTATGTAAGTCGGAACTGGCTCCAGATTCAGCCACTGATTAAACTGATCAGCTTTGCTCCTTTGTCCCGGAGCAAAGCCGCACAGGCGGCGGGGTCCCCCGCCTCTGCGGCTTTGCTCCTGTCTCCCTGCTGTGCTGGGGAGTCCCCTCCAGCACACCAGGGAGACCCGGAGCAGCTTTTCTCGCCCCGGAGGATGCGGTGGTGGGACCACTGCGCTCTGGGCAGTCCCGCCGCCCGCGAGCTCCGGGGCAAGAAAAGCCCCGTTCGTAAGTGCGGATCCGACATAAGTCGGATCCGCGTAAGTCAGGGACTGCCTGTATTTAAAGTTATAAAAAGGTGCACTTAAACAATCAGCACCCCCAAAGTACTGAGGGAAAACCATGTATGCACAACATGCAAATTCCTGAATTAAGCAAACCACACTACTGAAAATTTCTGTCTCAAACTCTGATGGCCTTGCTTTATCATTACTCCACCATTTGAACAACACCAATAATGAGCTCAACATCTACAATTTTCTGCTTGTGAATGTGACAGGCATTATATCTCACTCACAGAACATGTTCATAGCATGGACTCCTTAAAGCTTTCTGCTGATAACTGCCTTTGTATCATCGCACTTCACCATTTCTTTTTATCATCAGTGCCAGGAATAATATGCAAAAAAGGATTCTGTTTCACATCAGCACAAGTTTCTCAAGGATCAGTTTTACAATAATGCAATAACAGTACCTTAAAAATAAGGTAATTATTGACTAAGGCTTTGTCTACACTTTATAGTTTAAAGTGCAGCTGTGACAGCACTGTTAGAGCAGCTGTTTAAATTAAAAGCGTGGTCATGTCACGAGTGCAGGAAGAAAGCTCTCTTAATGCTCTATGTAAACCATTGTGCAGGAGAGAAGTAGCTAATAGTGCTCAGCTCTGTGGCCTGGTTCATGCTGGTGCTTTACAGCGCTATAACTTGCTGCACTGGAGTGTGTCAGTGGGTGGGGGTTTTTTCACACCCTTCAGCCAAAAAGTACAGCACTGTAAAGTGCCAGTGTAGGCTTCACCTCAGCCATTGGTTGGCTAATTTTTATAAATGAATAGTATTTACACTACCTGCTAAAAGTTTCACAAGAACAATCTTTTTTTTCTGAAATATTACCGCATTGGATGAGTCAAAAGCCCATTCCCAATGACAAACACATCATAGTTCAGAATAATTTGGTGAAGACCAAATATGTTATCTGTGTGTAAAAGAAAGTCTCTTTTAACAGCTGGTATTCACAACTTTTTTATTCCCTTCACAATTGCTTTAGGGATCAATGGAAACAAACTGTCACCTCTGAAAGACCTTTATTCACAGAAAATATCCATGAGCAGCAGCACTGCAAGCCTGCCCTATACCCACTCAGCCTTGAGTCATACAAAAATAGTTCAATCTATGGTCCATCTAAATGTTTGCCTTAAGTGCCAACAGAGAAGTAATTAAGTCACTTAAAATTTCACAGTTTTCAACTCCACCTTCAACCTTCCCAGGGCAAAACATCATAACTCTATAGGGTATGGTGATTGGGGTGGTTGATCTGCACTGCTTAACAAGGTACTAAACAGCCCTTGGAGAGGGCTGTGGCTCCAGCCAATAAAAGGGGGGCTGAAGATAGCCAAGTCAGGGCCAGGCTATACCTTATATAAGAAGGGCTGCTCACTTATGTTCCCTCTAATCTTTTCCACCCATATGTAAACTTTTTCCATCCATGTGTGGAATAAAATTTTATATGCACCAAGGCTTGTCTGAATGTACACCACCAACAGAAACACAAAACCTAGCTGTGTGTAGGGGGCTGTTAGCCCCTTGCTAAAACTCTGTGGGAGTTTTTGATTCGCCAGCTCCCAGTGTCAAAAGGGGAAGGGTCCATGAGAAATCAGGGCCCTGGGACTGACAGATCCCAGAGACAATGGAAAGCAGCCAACACTTCAGCTCAGCCTGATTGAGAGGTTGGACAGGCCAGTGAGGAAAGCAAGAGGCCAGTCCCTGTCCTCCCTGTGAGCTGGGATTGTTCTGGGTCTCTCTGAGCAAACAGAGAGCTGAGAGACAGCTAAGAGCAGTGCAAGCTGTGTGCAGAAGAAGTCCTGCAGCGACAGAGCCAGACACAGACAGCCCAAGGAGTGCAAGCTGTGTGGAGAGACAGTTTTGCAGCAATAGAGCCAGGCACACACAGCTCAAGGAGCACAGACCCTGTGTTGAGCAGCAGACTGGCAGTGCTCAGAGAAGCCAAAAGGGACAGAGAAGCAACGCAAGGAGCTGGACACTGACAAGGCAGCACAGCCTACAGCTGGGTGTGGTGAGCAGCTGGGACCAGCAAAGTGTGGGGAGAGGCTCTGGGCAGGGAGATATCACCAGCCAAGAGGCCCAGCAGACCAGACTGGGAGAGGGGTCTGGCCACTTAGAGCTTGAGTCTGTGTGGTCACTGCCAGAGCAAGCGTGTCCAGCCTGCAGCCCCCCTGCAGCACATCCAGGGCCTCTAAGGAAGAGACTGTGAACTGTCCTTACACTCTGCAGACTGCTGTTTTGATGTCCCTGTGCTACAGAGCAGGGCTATGTGTTCTCATTTAACCATTCTCATTTTTTTCTTATTCTTTTCTCTTTAATCAGTTGATGCTTAATAAATTATATTTGCTTTGAACCTGATGAAATGATCACTGGGCCAAGAAAGCATGCAATGTAAAGAGAGCACCTCGGAGTGGGGACACCCTAACTCCTGCCCCTAGTGACTACAAGGTTGGGGATTAAGCCCCAGGAAACCTGGGCCCAGCCTTGTTGGGGTTTCGAGGACTCTGCTACTCAGGAGAGTGGAAGGGGAGCCCTCAGGATCAGGGGAGCTGTGGGGTAAAGGAAGTGGGAGCGGGGACTCAGATCCTTTCTCTGGTCTATTTCATCGGGGTGGTATAGAAGCCAGGAAAGTTCCCCACAATAGCGGGACCATTCCCCCGCTTACATGTGGGCACTCTGCTAATCAGCCATATCACAGCCCCAGCCCTAGGAGCAGTTGCACACAGCCTGGGCTCCAGCTCTGGCAGCTGCCACATAGCCTGCCCTGGGAGCAGCTGGGCAGAAGGTGGAACAGGGAAGGATCGTGGAACAAGGTGTACAGCTAGTTCGGATTAGGAAGCCTAATCCAAACTAGCTAGTCCGTGCTGTGTGTAGCTACGCAGCACAGGGTCTGAACTAGCCGGCATTTAAAAAATGGCGCCGGCTGGCTTTATGCAAATGAAGCTTGGGAAATTCAAATCCCGGGCTTCATTTGCAACTCCGTATGACTACATTACCACCCCTAGTTCGAACTAGGGGGTAGTGTAGACATACCCATGGATGGAAACTCTTAGAGGGAACACTGGCTCTGGCTGAGGTGAGAAGCACTAAGGCGGGGAGGGTCAGGATAAGGCAGGAAACACTCAGGGTGTGAGGAGGGCTCAGGATGAGATGGGAAGCACTGAAGTGAGAGGGGCTCAGGCTGAGATGGACAGTGCCACGGTGGGGTGCTCAGATTGATGTGGGGAGTGCTGGTGGCTGGATGGCGGATGCTCAGGCTGAGCTGGAAGCACTGAGGTGGAACACTCAGGCTGAGCTGGAAGCATTGAGGTTGGGGGACAGGTTGAGGTGGGAAGTGCTGAAGTGGGGGGGCTGAGGCTGAAAGTGCTGAGGTGGAGGGTCTGAGGCTAAGGGAAGCACTGAGGTGGGGTGCAGAATCTGAGGTGGGAGGGCTCAAGCTGAGGCAGATAGCATTGAGGTGAGGAGCTCATGTTGAGGCGAGAAGCAGTGAGGTGGGGTACAGAATCTGAGGTGGGAAGTGTTGAAGTGTAGGGCTCAGGCTCAGGCAGAAAGCACTGAGGGATCTCAGGTGGGAGGATGAACAGTGAAGGTTCATCCTGAGGTGGCAGGAAGCTCTGTGGCTGAGAGTGAGTGGTAGGGGCTCAGGCTGAGACTAGAAGTGGTGAGGCACAGGGTGAGCACTTGGGAACTCCCAGCACCATGACCTTCCGGTAATGAATGCTCAGGCCTCTGTTTCTGTCCAGTCAGCGTGGAAATCCCATTAATTAGGGTTCATGTCACGTACTTCCCTCTTGTATGGGACACATTGTGACCCTTTCTATCTTGACCTGCATGATCTCCCTGTAATTGAAGAAAAGGTCTTTGCCCATCTCTTATTTGGCATTAATATGCCTTGAGGTGGCTGATTTGACTGACCACCATGGAAATCAGGGACCTATAGGTTGGATCACTCCTTGCTCTATGTGGGGAATTAGCAGCATTTTAGTAATTGGGACTGGGTGACCTCCCTGTAATGAAGGACCGAGTGTATGCCCTTTTGTCTCTCGACATTATGCTGCTGTGACTGCTGGTCAGAATGAGCACTCTGTGAGTAGAGTTCAAGCCTCGTCACTCACTATTTGTTGTGCCCCTGGGAAAATCTGTCCATGGTTCCTGCCTAAAGCCCTCCTTCCTAGCTTACCTGGAATTTCACAGCCTTGCCTCACTCTGGTTCATCTGCCTGGCTGCTGGAGATGAGACATTCTGCACCAGTTGCTGGTAAGTTTCAAAAGAGATGCTCCTTTGTCATTTTCTGAAGAAAACTGAAAACAAGTATTACTGTCATGTCTCTCTCTGTGTCTCTCTGGTTCCAGTGCTGCCACGGAAGAAAAGGAAGATTCTAAGAAATGTCAATCAAACAGGAGGAATGTAAGCAAGCAGGCCCCGGAATCTGAAGGAGAAGGAAAGAGATTCTGAAAAGAGTGAGCACCCCACAAATAAGAGCAACTGGTCACTTATGGCTATAGAGCCTTTTCATTCTTTGAGCAGTGTGGCCTCCCTGTAAGTAGGGTCCAGGTCTGCTCTCTCATAGGGTATGTCTACACTTCATTCCTCTCTCTTGAGTGGAATGCAAATGCAGACACCCGAAATTGCAAATGAAGTGGGGATTTAAATATGCAGAGCTTCATTTGCATAATCACATTATGGCGCTATTTCGAAATAGCTCTATTTCGAGAGAAAAAATGGGGTTATTTCCGAGTAAGGGTAATTTCGAGAGAAGGGTTTTATCTTGAAATAACCCCACTTTTTCTCTCGAAATAGCGCTATTTCAAAATAGTGTCATAACACGATTATGCAAATGAAGCGTGGGATATTTAAATCCCTGCTTCATTTGCAATTTCGGGTGTCTGCATTTACATTCCTCTCTCTCAAGAGAGGAATGAAGTGTAGACATACCCTTAGCCTGTTGGTAGTCTGCTCATTTAGCTGACTAGTGTGAGTGACTGCCCTGTCATTAGGGTGCAAGTCACAGTCTTGTTGCTTATGGAGGATACTGAGCTCTGAGAAATCTGGTGCAGCGTGCCCTTCCATAATTCAGGAGAAGGTTTCTGTCCTTCAGGCTCTTGGCATTAGGCTTCTATAGCAGCCCAATGGGAATAGATCACCCTGTAATTCAAATGCAGGTTGAATCCCATTCATTAAGAAGGGATTAGGACTAAATTCAAGCCTTTGGTACTGAGACCTTCCTGTAAGGTGGGTTCAGGTCTCTGCCCACTTGCCCTTTTGGCATTGTATCCTGACATGGTGTTGATAGTGTAGCTGGTGTGGTCACCCTGTCACTGGGGTGAAGGTCGCATATCTTCTACTCATGAGGGCTTAGAATTAGGTTTGTACCATAGCCTGGGTGACCTCTCTGTATCTAGGGTTCTGGTGTCTTCCCTTTTTTCTGTTAAAATAATGTGCTCATGCGTGACTAGTCAAAGTGACCACTCAGTTCTTAGGTAAGAAGTTTCCTCCTCTTGCCTAAGTGGCAACCTGTGTTTGAGCAGTCTGACCTCCATATACTGCAGGTTCAGGCTGAGCCTTTTAGCCTTTTGCAGATGGCTAATGAGAGTGACTCCACTTTAAGGCGAGAGCAAGTGACCAGGATGCAGCACCATGACCTCCTGGTAACGAATGCTCAGGCCTCTGTTTCTGTCCAGTCAGCATGGCAATCTCATTAATTAGGGTGCATGGTTTTGCACAGATGGTTTTGTATGTATATATCATTGGCTGTAGCTTAGATGGTAAAAGTTGAGGTTGTATATGTGTATTATTACATGGAGCTTAGAGGACAAGTTGAGGTTGTTTGTGGGGTGCTGTTTGGATGATGTGAAGGTTATCATAGGATGTGTGTTTGAAAGTGGAAAAATTTTATTAAGGTCAATAGAGAGCCATGCCTACTCAGCTCTTTCTCTCTTAACTAATGTCAAAGTGGGACAAAAAGAATTTTGCACAATTTATATTCACAGGGTACGTCTACACTAGCCCTCTAGTTTGAACTAGGGAAGCTAATGAGGGCAACCGAAATTGCAAATGAAGCACGGGATTTAAATATCCCGTACTATATTAGCATGTTCCTGGGCGGTTGCCATTTTGGAAACTGACTAGCCTGGAATAACTGCCCCTGTCTATACATGGCAGTGAAATGGGAACACCCAGGAACATGCTAATGAAGCGCGGGATATTTAAATCCCATGCTTCATTTGCAATTTCGGTCGCCCTTATTAGCCTCCCTAGTTTGAACTAGGGGGCTAGTGTAGACGTACCCACAGTGATCTTCAAGAGTTGTATGTTTCCACAGGCTCTTGTGCACTTTAAGATCCCTTGAGCCTTTAATATGCTCCAAATGTAATAATGCATTATGATAAGAATTTAGGAAATGATTTAACAAGGTTTGATTATTGCTACTTGATAAAACTTCAAATACTTCATGTTAAAATCCTAGGTTTAACTTCAGCTGTCATGACCATCTTTATTTTACTTTCTGTTAATGTAATTTACTTAAAGTTTATCAATTCAGGGTTAGTTTCAACTCATTCTGTCCCTGGATTCCAATAAAGTTTCTATGATTTCCTTTAATTTAATTATGGGTTTTGTTCTTATTTTGTGGCCTTTGGAATTAGCTGATCTGTAATGGTGCATATGTTGCATTTTTCTCTTGCCCTTTGTAATCACTCATTTTTTTGGCAGACTGCAGTGTGACTTTGAAATGAGTATGCAACACTTAACACCATATTGATATATACAGTTTTCTTGAGCTTCTGAGATGCATACAAATGGTACTTTGGTTCCTGCATGACACTTTATTTACTGTCCATAGGCCTCTAGTCAGCTGTAAATTTGTCCATTCTTATGGATCTCCTGAAATCTACAGAAGCAAAGACTAATTCCTGCACATGTAATACATAAGGCCCCACTGCTTTATTTGGCATAAAACAGGTGAGGCCTTCCTGATTTTCTGCACATTCTACCACAAGAAGATTTAGAAGTAGTCAAATAAATTAAATGGGGAGGGGTAACACTACATTAATTTGCACTTGATGTCCAGAAATTAAGTTATTGTATGGTATTACATTTTCAGTATACTAGCATTTTGTACATTAAATTGCATTTGGGTGAGAGAGAGGGAATAAAAATGTTAAGTGTCATACCTTGTTCTAATTCTGTGATCAAAATTTTAATTAATTGTTCACCAAGAATGTTGGTTTTTTGCCTTGCTGTTTGATGATTCTTTGATATTGCACTAGATGCTTTTTATTTTATTTAAATATATGGATCATTTCCATTTTACTACTCTACCCATACCACTTAGTATTCCAAAGTAAGCAATTTTCAAAGCACATGATTTAATATGATAGATCAGCCATCTGTGATATGAAAAAAAAAGCAGGAAGAAAGAGAGAGGTGGGATTAAAAAGAAAAATATATCCGACACAACATACTAGAGGACACCAACTGGAATGTTTATTATTGATTCGTATGGAGGGAAAGAGGTCTGAAGCACAGTTTTCCCAGTGAAGTTGAATCAGTGTGGATCTCAATATTCACAGATTTTTTACAGGTCCAATGGCTGCACTTTGTTTATGGACTGGTGTGGGGTTGGGTAATAGCATGTCTTAAGTAACCACTATTGCCAATTTTTGCAAGTAAGGGGTTAGATATTATCTTATGATGATGAAAGAAGCTTTGAAATTTCTTAGAGTCCAGAGGCAGAGAACAGGGAAGGGCAAGACCGGCTCTGTTTGGCTGCCTTCACTCTTGGACTGAGCAACCAATCAGTGCTACAGGAAGAACTCTCTGCCCCTCCACCTCCAAACACTATGGCTATGTCTAGATTACATCCCTCTGTCGGTAGAGGGATGTAAATGAGGCACTTCAAAAGTGCAAATGAAGCGGGGATTTAAATATCCCGCACTTCATTTGCATAATGACACTTTCGAACAAGCACCATTTCGAAAGTAAAACCGCTGTCAGAAAAAAAACCTTTATTAGAAAGATTCTGTACACCTTATTTTTGTTTTTGAGTAGTCAGGATCTTTCAAAAAAGAGGGGTTTTTCAACAGAACCGCATCTAAAAAGTGGTTTTACTTTTGAAATACCCATTTTCGAAAGAACGCATGGCCACTATTATGCAAATGAATCACAGGAAATTCAAATCCCAACTTCATTTGCAATTTCGACCTATTTACATCCCTCTTTTGAAAGAGGGATATAGTTTAGACACGCCCCACGTTATCTTTTTTGTCTGTAATCAAATATTCTGCAAAGATACATTTTTTAATATAATTTAATTGTCCTCTCTTTTGTTTGGTGTGGCAGACTTGTTTTAGTGTGGTGTAATACAACCAAGTAACAGAAAAGTCAGCCTTGGTATCACTGACTATCTGCACAGACCAAAGTAGCTTTCAGACATGTTAAGATAGCCTTTATTTGTAATTCTCCCCTTTCTTCTTCTTCAATTTTCAAACAGGAAAGTATGCTAAACTCGTTCCTCTTATCATATATCAAAATACATATCAAGTACAGTCTAACAGTATGGAAGAGCTGTTAAAAGGAAAATAGATATAATGTTTTGATAATTATTATGAACTAAAATTCCTAATGTTTGTGTGAGCGAAGATTAGCTTATGTGAGTGGAGTCTGCAAACACATAGTTTACAAGACAATCCTGAAGAGACAGAATTTAAATGTTTACGTTAATGAAGAAATGTTTATATACACTGTATCTTCTTTTAAATAACATTGTGTCATCTCAGCATTGGGTCCAAGCAGGTTTTACCATAAAGGACCCTGAGAGATCATCTAGTCCAGCTGTGGGAGGGCCTGGGAGAGGGCTACAAACAGAGGAAGTTGGCTACTGAAAATGTTTCAATATTCATTTTCTTTTTATTTGACTTCATATAAAATAAATATTTAAAGTCATGAACGTTGTTAATTTTCCCTTGTTTTAATATTCTTTCCTCTGTAACATTTTAAAAAATATATACAAGATATTTTGTTAATAACTTGGGCACCATGATGGCACATATCCGAACAGGCTCACATGACCTCAGTGTTGGTGCACAAGACACAACTCACTCCATTCATGGATGGAAAATGTTAGACGGAACACTGCACTCAACCCCCTCAGTTTGTCTCCCCTTAATTCAGTCTCCAAGATCTTATTAACTCCACCCCATCAGTCGAGCCTCCCTACCTCATTGACCCCCACTTCCTTCAGTTCACCCTTCCATTATTCACCCCATCTGCTCAGAACCCACCAACAATGCACACCTCCATTCCATTGGTCGCCATCCTCAGATTAGCCTACCAATACCACTCACACCATAGTTCTAACCTCCCAGACTCACCTCTGCTCTTCTTAGGGTTCTTCACCTTCCCCAGGCCTGGGAGGGGCTGTAGTTGGGTCCCTTTTCCCACTTCCCATACTGGCAGAGGAGCCCTATCCTACCCCCCTCTCGCCCCCGATCTAAGAATGAGAGCTAAGTAACATTAAGGCTGACTCATGAACTCTCAAATCCTGACATCTGAGAGATCTATCCCCAGATGATGAGCCAGGCTTAATTTTACTAAGAAATCACATTTTTGTGACTAATTTGCAAGAGTTGGCATGTATGTTCAGTGAAGGGTTGAGGCAGGGTCATAGTCAGGAGTTACAGCCAAGAGTCAGAACCAGATTACCAGAAGTCAGGCAAGCAGAGGGAGGCCTGGCTCTGAGGCAAGAGCCAGGCCAGACCAGGATGGGGACAACTGGGTTCAGAATAGGATCTAGGGTGAAGATTTGGAAGAACAAAGCACAGGGAGGCAAATTTCATAGGCGATTAATGCTGCTATGTTTTTAAAAAATGGCCTGTTGGCTTCCTCAGACAATCAAGCAGGGAAATCCATCAGAGATCTTAACTTGCTTGTTAGAATATCAGTAGTACTGATAGTCTTACGCCTGATAGACAATTTACAGCAATCTTAATTGGGGCCTATAAGAAAACAAAGACACACACAGTAAGTCTGTGAGATTCTTAATGGCACATGCACAAGTATGTCACCTTCCTTGCTACTTAGGTATCCAGTTTCAAGAATTAGTCAATTGACTGATTTGGGTCATCATTCAAGAGAACGTCTGTGTTTTCATTAACAATATTTGAGCAGTAGTCAGTTTTCAGCTCAGTTACTGTGCACAGTAGGAATTGATACTGTGAACACAGATGGAGTGAAGGATGGAAATGATTATATTCCATTCCCAGTGCACTGCCAGGCACCCATATTTCTGGTAAAGTGCCATTCTAAGACAGATACTTGATGGACTCCCAGGTGGCTCGCCTAGCACCTCAGTCTTCTTCCTTAAATTTGGTTTTGGTTTTTAGGAAGTGTTGTTCTGAAGGAGCCAGGTCCTTTTATCCCATTTCTGCTGAGTGGTCCAATAATCTTCAATCAGATGGTGACCTATACTTCTTCTGAAGATTAGAAATATCAAGCCAGAGTAAGAGTCATCCACTCTCACCATCCAGTCAGAGAATGAGACATCAGTTTTTTACACAGTCACACTAGTCTGGCTGCAGACAATAAAGAGAGGTGGTCCGTCATCCCTGGAGACACTCTCCCTGAAGCCTTGCCCTTATCTGTGAGCAGAGACCAACAGTTCCTGGGTCAGAGAATGTGATGTCCTGGGAGCAAGGCCATGTGTGGCCTGGACAGCAGGCCTTTTCTTACAGAGGCCAGATGTCCTCAGGGGATCATGCTTCCCACCTACCCCCATGTCCTAGGGAGAAACAGGCATGGGAAATTTCTGGCCACACTAGGCTCCAGTGTGGATGAGGAGGGCCTCAAGATGGCTGGGCTTCCATCAGTGTCGCGCACATGATGGGTCCAGCAGTGGTGGCATCCCAAGGGGAGAGAACTTGTATCCCTGGCCACTGGGAAAGAAGGGGTGAAGGTTTTGGGGGAGAGGAAGAAGGGCATGAGAAGCACATGCACCTGCACGCGGTAGCGCTGCCCCAGGAATGGGTGCTGCCTCGAGCAAGCCCATTTGCAGCTCTCCAGATTCTGTGTGCGTTCTTGTCCCCAGCCTCCTTCTAGCAGTGGCTCTTGGTGGGAGGGGGTCCACTCCCTCAGTGGTCAGAAGTGTGGCCGGCCTCCCCAGAGCCGGAGAGCAGGAGCCCACGGGTGCTCCAGTGCTGCCTCCTGGGGCTGCATGGCTCAGACTGGTGTTACACATGCGTCCATATGCACAGACTGCAGTGCGATCCCCAGGCCGAGAAGGCTGAGTGACGATCGCACCACAGTCCCTCGGTGCCAGTAACCCCCTCCCTGTCTGTGTGAGAAAACTAACACCACTCACCTGATGATCCTTCTCTGGCCTCGGAGGATTCCTGGGACACATCCAGAAAGTGTGGTACTGGCTCCAGGGTGAGCATGGTCGCGGTGCTGGCCACATCAGGATCCTCCTCCTCCTTCTGCTTCACCTCATCCCCGGCTGTGACCCTGGGTGGGCAATGATGGGCATTTCTATCCCTGAATCCACCACCAGTGGTGAGGAAGAGGCTCACACGTGTCCTTTATTTTGTACATCAGGAAGGGGGGCTAGGGAGGGGTAAGTGGAAGGAGGTGAGGGAGGAATGGGGTACGAGCCCCCGATGGGGAGGACTAGGCTGGCTCTGCGGGGTGCTCGGGGTGGAAGTTCTCCTGCAGCCCACCAATTGTCCCCCCCCCCCCCCCCCCCGCCCGGATGGCAGCCTGCGGCATGTACAGCCGGTCTGATGGCTGAGTGCTGTGATGTTCCGAATGTGGGCACTCAGGGCACTCCAAGCCAGGACTGCTTTGCAAGTGGGGCACCCCTGAGAACTGTCTGTCCAGGGTGGGGGTCGGGTCCCTTTAAGCACAGCCCTCGGCTAGCCTGAGACAGCATCTCCACGCTCTAAGTTCTACTCTGATGCCCTGCCGGCACTGCTTCCGGCCATCCTTAACCTCTGTTCAGGGTCCACTCAATGTGGACATGCTAGTTCGAATTAGCAAAATGCTAATTTGAACTAGTTTTTAGGTCTAGATGCGCTAATTCAAATTAGTTTAGTTCGAATTAACTAATTCTAACTAAGTTAGTTAAAATTAGCGCTGTAGTGTAGACATACCCATAGCTATTTTGGAAGAGGCATTATTCCTCATGCAATGAAGTTTACAAACATCGTAAAAAGCCGTCCGTTATTTCAATGTTCTTTTGAAATAACGGAATTGCTGTGTAGACGTTTGCATTGTTATTCCAGAATAGCGGTGCAGTGTAATCGCACCATTATAGTTAACTTCTCTTTTATATTTCTAACTTAATTTAATCACAGTCAGTGTATCTGTCTGGTTCTTTATTTTACCCACTACTATATTTGACAATATGATATAGTATTTCAGTATTTGTATTTGAGTTAGACTTGGAGCTTTTGTTCTGTCAACACTCTGTTCTATCTTTTCTAAAAAACCTTGATGCTTGGAAATCCTAAAATTGTATTAACTCATATAGGGGCCTTGCTACTACACAAAGTAATGTCTGTTTAGAAACAGCATTTCAAGAAAAAGACTGTAAAATAATAAAAACCAATTATATATGTTTTTAGCTTAGCACATAAGCAAACCATCTTCCACATTATGATCCTGTCAGGTTTGGGGTCAGTATATTCCCCTTAGTTACAAAGTACAGTTTACTCTCTTTGCTTCAAGTAGTGTGTCTTTAAATCCTGCTCAGTGCAGAATGGATATATACCAGGGTGACTTATAGTGGGGACACCACGTATTTCTACTACTGCTTTCTTTTATTTTTATTTTTCTCCCTTCAATGACAGTTACACTTATTTATTGATTTGATTTGTGGAGCTTATGGGAATGCTGGCAAAGGTAACCCATCATACTTATCCAAGACAATATGTGATGAACTCATTGGTCTAATGAGTGACAAAGTTCGTTCAGCTATTGTAGATGAAATAAGTACTGCTAGGTACTTCAGTTTATTTGTCGACTTTACACCTGATCTTTTACATATTGATCAATTGAGTATTTTACTAAGATATGTGTCTCCCACAGATGAAAAACCAGTTGAACAATTTATAACATTCCTCAATTTGAAAAGCCACACTGGTGAAGAAATGGCAAATCAAGTACCGTATTAGCTATGCCTAGTTTGCAGAATAGATTTCTCAAAGTGCAGAGATCAGTCTTATGACAACAATACCAACATGCCAGGGCATTATCAAGGTATGCAGAAGAAACTTTTAGAACAGAACAAATATGCTATATTCATACCATGTGCTGCACACTCTCTCAATCTTGTTGGCCACAGTGATGTTGATTGTTGTCTGGTGGCAGTAAGTTTTTTCTCAACAGTCCAGTTACTTTATACATTTTTCTCTGCCTCAACACACCGATGGGCAGTTCTTAAAACATATATGGGCAATGGTTGTGTGTTGAAATCTCTTTCTAATACTCACTGGGAGGCACATGCAGTGGCAACAAGTGCAATTCTGGAGTCCTACTCAAAGATTGTGGATGCATTAGAAAGTATAGCTGAAGACCAATCACAAAAGGGAGAAACTATACGAGAGGCAGAAAACATTGCAAACAAGATTCAAGGACTAGAGTTTGTGTTCATGTTGACCATGTGGAATGAAATTTTACAACACTTTTAACACACAAGTTAAGCTCTCCAAGAAAAAGAATTGGATTTGAAAACATGTGCAGACCTCTGTCAATCATTAGCAGACTACTTACACACTTTGAGGAATGATTTCAAAAGATTTGAAGACATATCAAAAGATATCTTGCCTGATACTAACTAGAAAGAAGCCCAGCCCAGCAAGCGAATCAGGAAAAAACAAGCAAATGATAGCAGTGCAACAGCATTGAATCCTAGAGACAAATTTCGTGTATCTACTTACTATGCTATAATTGATACACTTAAAGCTCATATGAAGAAGAGAGGTGAAGTGTACAAAGAAGTATCAAGTAGATTTTCTTTTCTAAATGATATGGACTTATCTGATGAACAATATTCACAAGGTTCCCAAAAGCTAGTTGACTCATACCCATACCCTGTTGACTTGAACATGAATCTCTGTGGAGAAGTACAGCAGTTCCACTGTTATATGTGCGCAAAGTTTAATGAAACAGGAAAAATGAAATTCAGTCACATTGATCTTCATGACACAATATTGAAAGATGGAATACAATGTGTATTTCCAAATGTAGAGATCACACTAGGTATTTTTCTAACATTGATGATTACTTACTGCTCTGCAGAACACTCTTTTTCTCAGCTGAAAAGAATAAAAAACCCTCAGAAAACAACGTGTCAGAACAGACTTGATTCACTTTCCCTATTGTGTATGGAAGTGGACATGCTTTGTCGAGACATGAACTTATCTAAAATTTTGCAATCAGAAAATCTAGAAAGAATCTATTTTAATTTCAGCATACATGTAAGTTATGTCATTTTGAAAAATAAAATTTTATTTTACAGTATAGTATTGTTTTATTTTGAATTACATATGGGGAGGCACCATAATTTTTTCAGTGCTTAGGGCCTCTAAAGGTCTTAATCTGGCTCTGCTTGGGTCTCCATCCTTCCAGAGTTCTTCAAGTATCCTTAGGGTGTGACAAGCTGTTTCAAAGGCCAACTGAAGACTGATAACTTCCCATTGCTTAAACAGACTTCCCCCCTGGGCAGGAATCCTTTGTTTGGCATCCCTCTTTCCATGAAAAAACACCAGTTTCAAAATGGATTCCAGTAGCAGGTGGTATGGTCACATGTCTTCCTAGGACCAACCATGGTTTGGATTTACATGATAAACCTGTTTACAGGTTGTTGAGCTGATCACTGAATCATCAAGTTTCTGGAGCACAAATGGCCCTCATTAAAACTTTAAGAACTATAAACAGATACACACTTTATATTTCTAACTTTACATACAAGAATGATACATGCACAAAAATAGGATATACAGAGCCAGCAGATTGTAACTGTAAAACTGATACATAACATAGCCTGTTTTGCATAAAGCATCTTTAAATTATGCATATTCTTATTCACAAGACAATTCTTGTTTTGCATGGGGAGAGGAGACTATCACAAATCATAGAATCATAGACTATTAGAACTGAAAGGAACCCTGAGAGATCATCAAGCCCAGTCCCCTGCCTTCATGGCAAGACAAAGCATCCTGTAGAGATCATCCCTGGTAGAGGTCTGTCTAACCTGCTCTTAAATATCTCCAGTGATGGAGATTCCACAACCTCCTTAGGCAATTAATTCCAGCATTTAACCACTCTGATAGTTAGGAAGTTTTTCTTAATGTCCAACCTAAACCTCCCTTGCTGCAGTTTAAACCCATTGCTTCTTGTCCTACCCTTAGAAACCAGGGAGAACAATTTCCCCCCTCCTTCTTATGACAACTTTTAGATACCTAAAAACTGCTACCATGTCACCTTTTAAGTCTTCTCTTTTCCAAACTAAACAAGCCCAATTCCTTCAGCCTTGCCTCATATCTCATCTTTTCTAGACTTTTAATCATTTTTGTTGCTCTTCTCTGGACCATCTCCAATTTCTCTACATCTTTCTTGAAATGGCTACTTCTGACAAGAGTAACTGGGTTTTGTTTCCAGATTCTGTTAAAATGATTATTGTTTCCTAGGAGTGGAGTAATGAGTTCGGTAACTTTATCTTTGATCCACATATCTCATTTTTAATGTCGCTTCTGTCCCATCTTCATCTGTTAATCTGTGCTTTATTTTCCTTGTATTTTATATATGTTCCCAGAATTTTTTCTTCTGAGTAAGAACTTTATTGGAACAATTCCAGTCTCTAATAGGGTCTCTGAGGAATCTTTCATTCTTTATTTCTATATTATCAATCTAATACAAAACTTAATCATTCCATTGTATGAAAATGTATACAAATTGAGTCTTTTGAATGCCCGCCCCCCCAAAAAAAATCAGATTGTTACCTCAATGAGAAGCAGAGGAAGTGGTGGAAATCTTAGCTTTAAAGCTATTAAGAAACCCAAAGGAAAATAAGACTGCAAATCCACTCAGCATAAATACTCAAATTTGTATGTTCATTCAAAACCTATTGAGAATCTACCAAAGTCTAAAACAATCAACATTTCCAGTAAGGCTGGAATTTCACTGGATATTTTTCCTCAGAAGTTTTACAGCAAAATAGATTAAACACATGAAAATGATTAACAACAGTGACCTGCCAAAAATATCCACATAACTGTGTTCCAAAAACGAGAGCAGAGAGGACAGAAAAGCTAGAAAACAAGCTGTGAAAGAAGAGTGAAAGGAAGTCAGAATAGAGAGGAGAGCCAGCAAATTAACCATCAGGTTGGAGAAACAAAGATGGAAAAGGAGCCACTTGGCAGGATACAAAACATTCAAGGGCTCAAGTTGTCACAATAGAACAGCTAAAAGAAAATCAGAATATTTTCTTATAATGGACAATTCCCCACATTCTTGTGTTATTCTGGGATCTTGGGGAAAAGATACAACAGGCTTTATGCTTTTTTCTTCATTTATTTGCTGTCCGTTTACTACACAGGATACTTCATCACTGTTAGCTCTATTAAAGTTAAAGGAGCTATGTAAGCTGAAAATCCAGCCCATGGTGGATTGTTTTATACATAGATCTAGTAATCGGCTACCTTCTTCCACAGGGAAAAATGAGTTGAATTGAAATCATTGTGATTGCACATTAGAATTTGCATTAGTTAATAGGAAAAAAACACACACAAAATAACTGTTGTCATGGTGCAGTGGTTACTGCAATGCATGAGATAATTTTGGTTCTATTGTTACCACTGACCTAATGTGCCTCAATTTATTCCCTGTGCCTCAGTTTCTCTATCTTTACAAAATTTTGGATAATGACACTTTCCTTCTTTTGTAAAGCTTGTTTGCGTTCATAGCTGAAAAGTATTATAGCTGACCTAAGTACCCAACCCCCGCTTTAAACAGCTTGGAAGAACTAAGGGGATTTGCAAAAGCAGCGAGGAGTCCTGTGGCACCTTACAGACTAACTGAAGTGTTGGAGCATAAGCTTTCGTGGGCAAAGACCCACTTCATCAGATGCATATAGTGGAAATTTCCAGAGGCAGGTAAGGGGATTTGGATACATAACTGTACCTAAATTCAATGTTCCCTCTAATTTTTTTCCACTCGTGTGCAGAATAAATGTTGTTACGTGCACCAAGGCATGTGCAGATGTGCATCACCAGTAGAAACACATGCTGCTGGCTATAGGCACTGTGAGTGCTCTGCTAATCAGCTGGATGGCATTTGAAGCTCTCCAAGGTACCCATCCAAGCGCTCAGCTTACAGGGAACTCTGCCTAAATCAAAAATAGAGATCACCAAAATTTCTGCTCAACTGCTGCTTAATTCTTCAGAAGCCTAAATTTCCACTGATATGTTTCCTTTATACTTAAAGATCTGCCAGTGACCTTGTGCACAGCCTAGGCACCCAAGTAACTCCTCCAGAATCATTTTTTGAGGTTTACAGGATCTTTCAAAAAAGTGCCCCATTTTTTAAAGAACTGCATCTAGACTGTGGTTTCAATTTCGAAATAGCGCTTTTTCAAAAGAGCGCCATTATGTAATTATGCAAATGAAGCATGGGATATTTAAATCCCGGCATCATTTGCAATTTCGAAGTGTCTAATTTACATCCCTCTGTTGAAAGAGAGATGTCGTCGAGACACACCCTACTTATGCCAACAGAAAGGTTCTCTCATCAGCACAAGTAATTTACCTTTCCAAGAGGTGGTAGCTAAAGTGATGCAAGAATTCTTCTGTTGACCTAGCATTGTCTACATCAGAGGTTAAATTAGCTTAATTACATTGCTCAGGAGTGTGGAGCTTTCATGCTGATGAATAACACAGTTCTGTTGTCCAAACTTTTTAGTGTAGACCAGTGTTTCTCAGCCTTTTTTTTATGAAGTACCCCTTCTCCCCCCCAAAAAAGTAAAATTACCCCCAGTACCTACAGTTTTCAGACACTATTTCTTTTCTACAGTTGCAACACATTTGTTTAACCTACTTAATGGTAGCCAGGAAAGTGATGAAATTTTTGGGTGTAAAAAGTACAAAAACAATAAAACGCAGTAAAACTTAAACCAAAAATACAGTTTTCTTCAAATTTCAGTTGTGTTGACGTACCTCCACCCCCAGACTTCTCTCGAGTTCCCCTAAGGGTATTCGTACCACTAGTTAAGAAACACTGGTGTAGACCATGCAGGCTCACCGCCAGGAAAGGGAGGAGGGGAAAGGAGGCAATTGCCTCAGGGCCTGGTGATTCTAAAGGGCCCTCAGTTTTTAGAATCACCACTGGAGTGCTCCAGGCAGTTCTGAGAACCAGTGGGGGATGGGGAGAGGAAACATGCTGTCCAGGCAGCACTAGAGGCTGGCTGCCCCAGCTCTGCTCCTTCTGCCTGAGGCCCTGGCCCTTCAGAGATCATGGAACCAAGGTCCTCCCACATTTCCCAAGGGCCTGGAGGTCCTGTCAGCTCCCCTGAGACCAGGCATCAGTAATTATAAGAAACCTGGATGGTTTTTAAGCGACAAGCCATTCTCTTCTCTGTTAAACATCCACCTAATTAATTTGAAGGCAGACATATAATATGCAGAGTTATCTATTTATAAATATTGATGCCCTCAATATATTAGGTCAAATTCAACCCTGATATAAACTGGTGCAATCACACTGTCTTCACCCATAAGCACTCGCACAATTATTATCCCAACACCACCTCAGGTACATATGCTAGCAGAAAAGACAGAACATAAGAATGGCCATAGTGGGTCTGACCAAAGGTCCATCTAGCCCAGTATTCTGTCTTCCAACAGTGGCCATGCCAGATTCCCCAGAGGGAGTGAACAGCAACAGGTAATCATCAAGTGATCCCTCTTCTGTCATCCATTTCCAGCCCCTGACAAAAAGAGGCTAGGGATTACACATCTGGATCAAGTTCAGGTTAGAATTAAGAGTTCAGGTTTGAAGCATTAAGGGAGCTGGGATTTGGTTGAATGACAGAGCCTATAGTATTAAAATCCTATGAACTCTTCTCAAGCGATTTTGGCAGAAATCCCATGCAGTTTCCTGAGAATGGTTGTTTTTATGAGATTGTGAATGCATTTCAAAAGCAACTGGAAAACACAGTTTAGAATCTGACTGGAAATCAAAAGCCCAATGGGGAGTTTGAACCAAAAGAATTTGAATCTAACTCTCCCCTTTCCAAGAATCATATGGTAGTGGATTTGAGGGTCTTGTTTTAATTAATTTCTGGTCTCTCATAGTGAATCTTTCTGACTTTTGGATGCCACATTCATTTAAGTAAGAACTAACTCTCACAATAGTTGACATTATACGCATTCTATCATATAATTAATTATCATTTCTCTCCTCTCCACTTACATATTAAGCTATTCATCATATGTGCCTACTCACTTCATTGTACTGAAAGACAGCTGTTCTCTCATGGATTCCTTTAGACCACTTGGTTGTTAATGTCAGTTAGCAATCCAGTACAGCTGTTATAAAGCCATACCACCGTGGGTTTAAATGAAAAACAAATAATCTTTTGTCCAGCCTTAGTCTGGCAGGGGAACAGATTCACTTCTGGTTCAATAGCAATTTCTTTGATTGTAGCCTTCCCTCAGTCACTCCTTTGATTTTTTTTCACACTTAGTCAACCTGCCTGAATAGCTGAGGGCAGTAAATGACCTGCCTCCCTGCACACTACAGCTGTACCTTATCTGAAACAAAGGAAAGATGAACAATGAGTGCATAAGAGCTGCTAAAAGAATTCTTGGCGTACATTTTAAATTTGATTCACTGATTCTTTTTATATGCGTGCACACACACACACTCAGTTCCTGGTGCTGCCAAGAATTCCTAGCATTTCTGCCACCAGTGTTCTTGTACATTACAGCATTTTTAGAAATCCATTGTATCTGAGTAGCACAGCCGTTAACTACTCATATAGTCAGGAGCTTGGGGACTTAGCTGATCAAGCACAGGGATGGTTCTTGCAGAGTGTTGAGCTAATTTTCTGCAGGGCAGTGTTCAGCACCTGAGGTTCTCGCTTACACAAAGGAGTGCCACATATTCTAATCTATAGATAAAATGCATTTTACAAGCACAGTTACACAGAAGAAAGCAGTACCACCCTCTCCACTAGAGTGCAGAGATGTACTGGCTCGAGAACGGATGCAGTTTTGTTGGAAAAGGAGAGATTTCAGAAGGCTGGAAGCCAAACATGAAATTTGGCCATTACCTGCAGCTGGAATGTAGCATGACTCTATTGTGGGTGGGGCAAAGAGGGCCAAGTGTAAGGTTGGTGGAGCGTCCCTGTTGTTGTTCACCTGGACAATATCCCCCTACACGAGGGATATGTTGCAAATACTATAGCTACCTCACTTTTCTGTTAACTCACACTGTTTCAAGTGCTAGGACCTTGCAAAAAACCAAAGTATTATTTCTCCTAATTCAGCCTAGCAATCAGACCAAATAGGATTCTCTGAGGCAGAAGAAAAATACAGGGTCAAAGAGACAGGAGTCCTGCAAAGAAACCCTAGGGCAGAAAAAGTGCTTAGGAGAATGCTTAGACTAATATTTATGGTTTATTGTTATTCAGGTCAACTAAAAAGGCAAGCCCAAGGAAGGTAGAGTGTGGCTATGTCTACACTGGCGGGTTGTTGCGCCAGAAATATGCAAATGAGGCTAAGTGTGGAATATCACCGAGCCTCATTTGCATAACTAATGAGCCGCCATTTTTGCGGAAGAGGCTCTTGCGCTAGAAGGAGCTGTCTACACTGCCCCTTCTTGCGCAAGAAAAACCCTCTTGTGAAATGCCTTTATTCCTGAAAATAATAGCATAGCGGCATTGTGCAAGAGGGTTTTTCTTGCGCAAGAAGAGGCAGTGTAGACATCTCCTTCTAGCGCAAGAGCCTCTTCCGCAAAAATGGCAGCTCATTAGGTATGCAAATGAGGCTCGGCGATATTCCATGCTTAGCCTCACTTGCATACTTCTGGCACAACAACCTGCCAGTGTAGACATAGCCTGTGTGTTTTAGTTTCAGCCTCTTCAGACTCAAGGGGCAATTCAAATTTTAGAGACCTGAATTTTGGGGTTCCCATCTAGAGGCACCTTAAAAGGACCTAATGGTCAGTGAGTGGAACATTTACCCCTTGGTAATCAGTCCCCTTTACATTGTTTCAATTACTAACCCGAAAACTCAGACATCCCAAATCACTAGTCACTTCTGAAATATTAACTCAAATGTCTAAATTTAGGTGCATTGAAAATTAATGGGATGCGTGTCGCTAAGTCACTTAGATCTTTGGAAAATCCGACCCTAAACCCATATGTAGGCACCAAAATAAAAAGTATCTCTTCTCCCCCGCTCTCCAAAAAAAGGTTAAAAATACAAAACAGCTTTTAAAATAAATGTGTAGCTGGTGGTGCTCGATATTTTTGAAAATGAAAATCTGTTTACTAAGGTGCCTGATTTTTTTGACACCTAATTTAGGCAGACACCAAAGTTTGAAAGTTTTGGCCCATAACTATTTATTGAGTAGCTCCAGGGGGTAGCCGAGTTAGTCTGAACAGGATAAAGTCTATAAAGTGCTACCAGACCAGTTTTTGTTTTTTAAGTTTATTTCTTGAGTGAAAGCGAAAGTTTGAACAAAGAATGTTGTGCCTATATAACACAGCTTTCATATGATGAATAGCAAAAGGGTGCTTATCCTTACTCCTCCCAACACATAAATGAAGTGTCTTTTGTATTCATCTTGAATAAGCTTGTTTATATGGTAGGTCTAAAAAGGCACTACATGGAACAAGAATGCAGAGAGGAGAAATTAAAAGTTCATTAGCCTAAGGGGAATCTCTACTCTCAGATCCACAGATAAAAAATAAAAGACTGACATCTCAGTCTTCAAAGTGTCTTTAAGCCAGAGAGAAAAGAAATGGAAAGAAAATGAGCCAGAGAAATGTTCCATATCACTTGTTGAATTTTGTGAACTGCCTACAATTTAGAATGCATTTTTTTCCTTCACAGAAAATATACACTCCTAAATAATACAGATAACATGGTGTTATGCTACTGGAATTGTGAAGGCCCTTGTAGCAGCCTGAACAAACGCTGTACAGGAGCCTGTCCCAAGTCTTTCTAGTCCCTATGGTAACCACCACACCAATAAGTTGTTCTCAGGACAAGCGGAAAAAATGTTATAAGAAAAACAACTGGTTCCTAACTATAGGACAGAAAAGGCCTGATCTCTGCAGCTTACTACCAGCAAAGTACACAGTGATTATCAATCTAAGCATGAAAAAAGAGATCCAAGGGTCAGAAAGGGGATGAAAATAAAGAGTTGTCTACAGCCGTGACTGATGATATAGAGGTCATTTTCAGTCAGTTATAACTGATCTTCTCCAGCTGCTGCCTAACTCTCTGCAGTGCCCAATCTCCCTTCCTCTGAGTGCCCCAGGGTTTCCCATCTGAATCCCACAAAAACCATTCTTGGAGTTTCTGACTGATATAGTGGTCACTATTAAAATTTCCACATAATGACACTTCTCTAAATAATTCCGGGGCTCTCTTGGCGATTCTGCTGCTCTGCCCATTTCCCACACACCCTCAGGCCTGCTCTCCTGTCTTTCACCACCTCCCCAAACTGTGTCAAGGGTCCAGGAAGGCTTCTGTCTGATTTCCCCATTCCAGCATTTCTGTGGCTTCTGAGGAGTAGCTGTATGCATAGTAATAAGAGTGGTAGTATAGTTTATCCAATATTTGACAAGACCAAGGTAGTACTCAGTAACCAGAACCCTAGAATCTTTTCTGTCATGGAAGGATCATTGGGAGCATTCATAAACTACTTTGAAGTTTATTATAAACCAACTTTTAAAGAATATCACTGAAATGTCAACAGAATTGGCTGCTAAAACCCCTCTGAATGCCTACTCTACCTTTACATTTGTTCAATGGAATAATGAAATACAATATGTGAGTTGTTTCAGATACATATAAGGCTACAAAGTTCAGTGAGCGGAAAGGAAGAAGAGACGCCTCAGGAACTGGAGTGAGAGCTGAAGCACAAATTGTGAAGAGACAATTGCAGGAACTGACTAAGGCTGTATCTACACTGGGAAGATTTGGTGGCAAAAGTGCTATCAACATGTAAAAGTCACCAGAAGTGAAAACCAATCCACCAGTTTGCCTCCCATTGTTGACATTTCATGACCACATTGCTAGCACCTTGATGACAGTCAGAGCAAAGCAATGCGGGAAAGCATCCCACAGTGCAGTGTTGTGGGAAGGTAAAGCTGATCCGGGTGCTTCTTGGGATTCTCCCATTGCTCTGTGAGCTGAGGAATGTCAAAGCATCACAGCAATCTCTCCAGTCCTCCCCCTGCAGCATCAGTCTACCTGGTGCTATGTTCTTAGCAGAGCAGAACTGAAGCATTCTAATGACTTGCTCTTTGTTTGTTCCCTAAATGCAGCAGTTCACTCAGTTGTCAGATACTCCCTGGAGCTTTGACATGGAAGGAGTTCATGTCTGTAGGGCAGCAGAGATAAAAAATCTCTGAGCACAGCCATTAGGGCAGGCATTGTGGGACACTGAGGAAAGCTAGTTCTCTTAACAAAACAAACAGCAGAGTCCATACTGTCTCTTTGCCAACAATAAAGGGAGGGGAAAAGACAAAAGTCTCTTGCAGGGCTGAAAGATTTTTGTCACCAAAACTAGGTGTTTTACCAAACAAAAGTTAAATTGCAGTGTAAACGCTCTCACTGTTTGGTCACCAAAAGGCAGGTTTTGGTGATGAAATGTTCCAGTTTAGACAAGTCCTAGAGATAATAAGAAGCTGCAACTGCAGTTCATAAAACAGAGTCATGTTTTTAGCAACTTATCTACATCACAGAAAAAAGCACTTAAAATGTTATTGATATAAAACAGCTTAATTCCATATTTAAGTTGGGATCTGGCAAGCTATGGTGCCCACAGCAACTGTAGTTCTCCACATTTAAGGCACCGCATACATCAATATAAAATACAACCTGGGCTGACTCCTACAGTCCATAGTCATGTAAATTTCCCATTGATGTGTAAATAAGGACTAAAAGCCTCATCTTGAATCCTATTCCTGTACTGCTTCTATCTACCTTCACAATAATCCTCTCCAGCAAACAAATGTGCCTTCCATCACTCGCTAAAGGTAAGTGAAACTCAGTTTCTGCCATGATACAAAATGAAGTGATTTCCATAATAGGAGACCCTCCGCTGTAAGTCACCTGCATCCAATCTAAGAGCTATGGGCCCACAGAAGAAAAAATGAACAGGCTGAGGTTTTCCTCTTTAAGGACCCCCATTACCATCAGCAGCCTCTGCAGCACCAATATGGGTTTTTCTCTGGTTATTTGAAAAATAGTTGACAGAATACTTGTACTGTTTTAAACCATGAAATTCTAGTATCACTTCTCTTCAAAAGGTCTGGACAATGACAAGAGCCATCTTCTTTAGGTCTGGTTGCACTGGATCCAACTCTGCAATAGACTCCAAATTATTTCAATACCATTTTCAGAATTCCAACTGTATCCACAGAAAATTGTCAGGCGCCCTAGGCAATCCCAACGGCTGGCAAAATCCCCTTGACACTCCAAGATAGGTAGGTATGAGCAAAGGGGTGTCAGCAAAACATGCATTAGCTCATCTTCACAAATTTCCTGTCTCATGCACGTGTAAAATCTCAGTCCTTCACAATGTATAAATACAGTGATTTTCCCATCAGTTTCTTGCTTTTGCTTTAAAAGAGGCAGGAAGATTAAAATGCAAAACTTTATGCTACTACATTTATTTTATTGCCGCATAGTCATTTAA
The DNA here is from genome assembly GCF_052426305.1 of Pelodiscus sinensis. Classification (NCBI taxonomy): domain Eukaryota; kingdom Metazoa; phylum Chordata; order Testudines; family Trionychidae; genus Pelodiscus; species Pelodiscus sinensis. The sequence goes on along the minus strand of NC_143054.1, from coordinate 35,618,545 downwards.
ACACTCACCTGAATGTTACCTTCCCTTTCTTACCTTAGCAGACTCTAGGACAATCTATGAAAGGGCATGGCCTGGGAGCACCAGTATAATCAACAGAAATTCGAACTAGGAAGGTGGGGAAAAAGGCTCCAGAGTCAAGGGAAAATGTCATTTTGCCAACCCCTCTTCTGTGCCAAAACCAGTTTACTTTTGCCAAGAGGAAGATGTTCCAGGCTACCAACACATACATCCACCATATTTTCTAGAGGTAACCAATAAGAGGCCCCTGGCCTCCAGAAGCATAATAGATAGAACAGTGCACCTTCCAGAAATGAAAGCCTAGTTACAAAGGGTGTGTCTACACAGCAGCGTTATTTCAAAATAACTCACGTTATTTTAAAATAACAAAGTGAGTGTCTACATAGCAAACACGTCACTTTGAATTTTTTCGAAATAATGAGCTTTTTATTCTGAATTCTGTAATCCTTGTTTCATGAGGAATAGCACCTATTTCAAAATAGTTATTTCAAAATAGTATGTATGTAGACAGCGCAGCAGTGGTTATTTCGAAATCACTGGCCTCCAGGGATTCTCACAAGTGCTCAGGTAGCCACTCTGTCCACGCTCGTCAGAACTCTATAGTTCCCTTTCCCCTGCAGCCTTAGGGGAAAGGTCTCATGACACAAGGAAAGCTCTGCTGGCCCTGTACCACACACCAGCAGCCTGCTTTGCCTTCCCTGCTGCCATGAGTGACCCCTGTGCTCCTACCAAGCCCTCTGTGGTTGCAAGGGAGCCGGCAGCCAGCTCCGAAGCCCTTGCCTGGGGGCAAAAGAGGAGGTGCAGGAACACCAACATCTATGGCTGGATGGCCAACAACCTAGGCCAGAGGGGTCACAGCCGCATCCAGGAGCAGGTCAGGATGAAGGTGAAGGAGCTGTGGCAGGCCTATGCCAAGGCCAGGGAGCGTCGCTCCTGCTATGGGGCAGCACCCCACACCTGCCAGTACTTTCAGGCAGGGAGCTTCCCCCCTGCCCCCTTAGGGAACACCAGCAGTTCACCACCATCCTGCGACAATAACATGAAAATGCCAGACCTGAATTACCACAACCCCAATGGTTGATCTCTCAATGCTGAACTGGTTCCTGATGGAATAATAGCTGTCCAGCGTGGTGAACTTCCAAATAGTGATAGTGACCAACTTCTAGAGGGGGAGGGTGGGTTGCAGGTGGGTTTCCTGTAGCTGGAAGGCAGGAGTGAGCTACTCACAGAGCTCCATGAAGGTGTCCTTCTGCATGCAGAAGTTCTGGAGCCATTGCTGCTCATCCCACTGCTCCATGACGATCCGATCTCACCAGTTGCAACTGGTGTCCTGGAGCCAGAAGCAGTGATGCATGGTGAACAGGGAAGGGTGGGAAGGGTTGTGCTGCATGAGCAACACTTGGAGAAAGGTGAGGAGGTGCCTGTTAGAAAAAAACCCTGTCCCCTCCAATTAAAAGTTTGGCCAGGCCGCTCTTGCTATAATGGGCTGCAGTACTCCTCGGGAGAAACTGGCCGCACCGTTCCTGCATAGCATTGCCTTTAGAAAAAGCAGAGGTGTGAAAAGGGGAAAATAGCCTCAGACTCTCCCACCCATCACCTTGGCATGAGAACTGCGGGGCTTTCCTGGTCGCATGAAACCTGCACAGTTTTAGCCCAACCCCTGGGACACAGACCCCCCACTTGGTGACCATTGGGCCATATATGGTAATATGCAAGCAAGGGAAAGCGATGTGCAGATTTGGGGATAAATACCCATCGCACAGTTTGCTCAAAGAGGTCTTTGCAACACACGTACCACCGTGCATGTGCCTTCCCGTATACTTCGAAGTGCTGCCGGCCTGATCAACCGACCAGCCACCTCCCCCGACTCTCGGGCGTAACCAAGGCCTTCGCAACCGAACTGATATCTTTAAAATGTTCCATGTGCTGTGTAAGTTGGTATGTATGATTTGATTTTTTCTTGTTGTATAAGCTTAGTTTGAAATTATCACTGTTATTTAATTAGTGTAGCTGGATATTTTTAGAATGGAGACTATTCCCCTTGCCATTCCCATCCCTATATCTCTGACACGTTTAACTAGAAATCGTAGAATAAATATAATAAATACTGTAAATTCATTATTAACATGGTCTATTAAAAATCTTAGAATAAATACTATAAATTCATCACTGTCATAAATAAATATCTTTTATTTGCTAAAACGGTCCACCTGGTTCTGTCCTTCCCCCCTTGGGTATGCATCATCGGACCTGTGATTCTCGCAACAGTGCCCACAGAGCCATGTAGGCAATGAGTAGTAACTGCACCAGGAACTGCAGCATGAGGTCTAAGAGCTGGTGACTGCTTTCTAGCAGGTCTGGCTCCATGACAGAATTGCTGTAGTGTCTGCAAGGGGAACTGAAGCAGGCAGTGAGAAGAGTTTTCTGTCCCTCAAGGAGATAAGAAAAGGTGAAAAGCCTGAGATACGACTGTGGGGGAGGGGGGGTTCCCTTTAAGCACGAGCCTCAGATAGCCTCAGGCAACAGTTCCAGGAAGTGAGTGCTGTCCTGATGCCCTACCCGAAGTGTTTCCAGGGGGCTTTAAATGCGATTCAGGCTCCAATCAGTGTGGATGGTCTATTTCTAAATAACTCAGCACTATTACGATGAGTATTTGTAGTGTAGATGCGCTATTTCAATATAAGCAATAGTTTTTTTTTCTGAAATAGCTTATTTCAAATTAGTTAATTCGAACTAACTTAGTTCGAATTAGTTAATTCGAACTAAGCTAATTCGAACTAACGGATCTAGACTAAAAAACTAGTTCGAATTAGCGTTTTGCTAATTCGAACTAGCATGTCCACATTAAGTGGACCCTGAACCAGGCTTAAGGATGGCCGGAAGCAGTGCCAGCAGGGCATCAGAGGAGGACTTAGAGCATGGAGATGCTGTCTCAGGCTAGCCGAGGGCTGCGCTTAAAGGGTCCCGACCCCCACCCCGGACAGACAGTTCTCAGGGGTTCCCCGCTTGAAAACCAGTCCTGGCTTGGAGTGCCCAGAGTACCCACTCTGGGCACATCACAGCACTCGGCCATCAGCCCGGCTGCACTTGCCGCAGGCTGCCATCTGAGGAGAGGGGGCAATCGGGGGGCTGCAGGAGAGGTTCCACCCCAAAAGCCCGCAGAGCCAGCCCAGTCCTCCCCATCGGGGGCTCGTACCCCATTCCTCCCTCACCTCCTTCCAGTTACTCTTCCCTAGCCCCTCTTCTTGATGTACAAAATAAAGGACAATTGTGTTCCAAAATGAAATCTGTCTTTATTGAACAAAACTGGGGGAGACTGGGAAAAGGAGGTGGGAGAGGGGAAGAGAGAGGCTGGGAGAGGGGAGGGCAACTAAAATGATCAGGGGTTGGGAACAGGTCCCATATGAAGGGAGGCTAAAGAGACTGGGACTTTTCAGCTTAGACAAGAGGAGACGGAGGGGGGACAGGATAGAGGTCTCTAAAAGCAGGAGTTGGGTGGAGAGGGTGCATACAGAAAAGTTCTTCATTAGTTCCCATAAAGAAGGACTAGAGGACACCAAAGGAAAGGAATGGGTAGCAGGCTTCAAACTAGTAACAGAAAGTTATTCTTCACAAAGCAAAGAGTCAACCTGTGGAACTCCTTGCTGCCGGAGGCTGTGAAGGCTACAACTAGAACAGAGTTTAAAGGGAAGTGAGATCAAGTCATGGAGGTTGGGTCCATGGAGTGCTATTAGCCAGGGGGTAGGAGTGGTGTCCCTGCCCAAGGTTTGTGGAAGGCTGGAGAGGGATGGCACGAGACAAATGGCTTGGTCACTGTCTTCGGTTCATCCCCTCCAGGGTCCCTAGGGTTGGCCGCTGTCGGCAGACAGGCTACTGGGCTAGATGGACCTTTGGTCTGACCCAGGACGGCCATTGTAAGCTCAGGGCTCAGGGTCGGGGGTCTCAGTGGACCCCCTTGATTTTCATGCACACCTGCTCCTGGGTGGCCAGGCTGGCAGCTCTCCTGCCCAAGCTGGCCACTTTCCTGTGCCTAGTGCGGAGATCGTGGACGAGGTCCACGATCTCCGCACTAGCCCAGGCGGTTGCCCGCCTCTTGCGGTCCCAGGCAAGCTCCCGGGAGCCGCCAGCCGGGTCCCGGGAAGAGGGGGAGGGCTCGGGGGCATTGGGTGGGTGGCTCGATTCGTGCCAGGTGCAGGGTCTTCTGGCTGGGTGCTGGCAGGCTTTCACCTGGCATGGGCACCGTAGCCAGCCCATGCCCCTTTAAGGGGTCCGGGGCCGGGAGGGGGGCAGACGAGTTTCCCTGGTGTTGGCCAGAGTGGCCACCAGGGAAAGCTGGGGAGGGCTAGCCTCCCACTAGTTCGAATTAAGGGTCTACACAGCCCTTAATTCGAACTAGTAAGTTCGAACTAGGCTTAATCCTCGTGGAATGAGGCTTACCTAGTTCAAACTAAGCGCTCCGTTAGTTCGAATTAAATTCGAACTAACGGAGCGCTAGTGTAGCGCCTATGAAAGTTAATTCGAACTAACGTCCGTTAGTTCGAACTGACTTTGTAGTGTAGACATACCCTTAGAGGTCTACACAATCATGACTGGTATGGAGAAAATAAATAAGGAAGTGTTCTTTACTCCTTCTCATAACATAAAAACCAGTGGTCACCAAATGAAATTAAGAGGTGCAGATTTAAAACAAATAAAAGGAAGTATTTCTTCACACTGTGACAGTTCCCCCCCATGCTTAATGAAATTTCGTTTATGGATATATATATGCATAACTAGAAAATGCTTTAGACAAAACACCTCATGTAACTTATCAATTTTAATGTTACAATTTGCTGAATCGGCATACCCTATTTTGGTGCATGTATCTTTCTGAACATGTAAAGTTAGAAATATGACGAATGAGACTTTGTATTTTGAAATGTGCTAATGAGATTATCTAGGGTTCAAACACCCCAAAATTCAGATAGTGAAAATAATAACAAGAAAAACTCATGGATTACAGATAACGCAAAGGAAACAAAGGATAAATTCAAACTAGTTGATGCTTCAAAATAAAATAAATGAAAAGGAGGAAATAGGCATGGGTTAAAAATGAGAGAATGAAAAATGTCACATAAAGTCCAGCGTAGTTTAGACACAGTCGACATTTAAAAGACATGGCTGTTATCACTAAGTCATACCCTTACATTTATAATCTTTGTTCTTCATCCCCTCCTTCTTCTGTTTTCCCTGCTTTTGTCATCATTCTATCTAGGTCCCAGCCTTGCAAACACTGAGTAAGTTTAGCTAACATCTTATTAACTGGAACTTACTGCCTTGTTAAAAAAAGTGTCATTTTTAAAACAATTGTTATACTATTACTTTCAGGGGCGGATATAGGGCAGGGCGAACGGGGCGGCCGCCCTGGGCCCCGCGCTTCAGAAAGCCCCGTGCATGTGCCGTGGCACCATCGTGCATGTGCATGGCATCACTGCGCATGCGCTGTGGCAAAGGGGGGGCCCCGCGGAATTATGCTGCCCGGGGCCCCGCAAAACAGTCATCTGCCCCTGATTACTTGCATTGTTTTATCATGATGCCCTTCTAACGTGTAGGGGTCAAGACAAGTATATCAATCAAGCTATTCATTATTAATAATATTTATTAAACATGTAATAATTTCACTCTTCAGAAATTATTGAAATAACTGAAAAGGCTGTCCTCATCCATTTGAAATATATTTGCTTCTGAACAGAGGAACAGATGATGATTGGAAGGTTAGATTATTTGAAAGCAGGGTTAAGCCTAATGAAACATGTTTGCATCTTTTAGAGTGAGATGTTGCCACATGATCTGCAGTCAATAAACATTTTTGTTGTTTAAATCTTGATAAAGTCCTAAACAAATGCCATCTTAAAATCTCCCATCCCCATGTGAATGATGTTGGCTCTGTTCCAGCGAGAGATAAACTAAAATATCCACCATGGGGTCATAATGATTTTCTAGTGTCTCCTTGCAACCATGATGTGTGTCACAAGAGGATTTTTCCTGGTGAAACAATGCATACATAGATACAATAAAGGGAGTTAGTTCTGGATCATGGGATCTGCTTTGAATTATCGAGTTCACTCCCTTTCCTCATCTGCCTTTTAATGGATCTGTGGATACTAATACTCATGCCACCAGAGGAAAATAGAATTTGAGTCAGGTAAGATATTACCCCATTCGGAGTCATGTGTCTGCCAGGCCCCACCTCTTTACCTTCCCTTGATGCTAATAAAGCTATAGGGATCCCTTCCAACCCCCATCATACCCTCAGTGGAGAATTTATATGCAGCTATTCTGTTCCTGCCGGATAGGAAAGATCAGAATTTGTTCCAAGCTGTTTTGCATCTGTAGTGAATACTAAATATATTCATAATTATGAAACTGCTTAAATCTTTCCAGCTTTATACAACATGTTTGTTTTAGGGCTCTAGTGACGTCTGCAATGTGTGGGTCTACTGAGATTTGAAACAGATGTGTTATTTTCCTCAGCCACCTGGAGGAGAATAAAATATAGAGAGAAACTGGCCTACAAGAACTCCCTGGTGTTCAAAAACCAGGCTGGCTCATAAGCGAGAAAATAGTTCTGATTATTTAAACTGCAAAACAAATGACTAAGTAAATTTAATTGCTGCATTCCTTTAAAAAATAATGTCAGGCCTTAAAATTAATGCATAGTAGTTTGCCAGTTGTCCAGCTCTTTTAGGTTGTAAGGATTCTGGGAATATGTTTATTTCTCCAGCATGACCTTACTGGGATGCTAAATCTAAAACCAACAAAACAACAAACCCAGGCTTCCTGTGAAACAAAATGTAAATTAACAAGACCCCAAATGTTATAACCCAAGCAGAAGGGCAGGGATCACTTGATGATTACCTGTTCTGTTCATTCCCTCTAGGGCACCTGGCATTGGCTACTGTCAGAAGACAGGATACTGGGCTAGATGGACCTTTTTATCTTCTTATGTTCAAAGATGCCATGTGCTCGCTAGTCTGGATAGGTACAGTCACTCAAGGCTTTAAGCTTAATAATGATAATAAATATATAAATAATAGTAACTTTGTTTACGAAGTGAAGGTCAGTTTTAAATATAAAGCCAATCTTGGCATCTCTAGGTTCAGAACCAATTATTTTATCACAAGCCCTGGAAATTCCTCACGTGGTTGATCTACTCAAAAGTAAGGGTGACCAGCAACAAACCGGCTCTAACTAAAATACAACAGACATCTCTACATCAATGTTTCAGGTGCTCTGCACCATACATACACCAATGACAGTAGCCAGAACACCATCCTCAAGTCCCATCGGCTACCATTAACTTCAATACCTGCAAGCTGTACTCTACCCTATAACTCCTCCTCTGCTTTGAAAGCTTTATTTCAGCTTTGCCGTCTTTTTATGGTATACTGAAGATTGTATTAGAACTGCACGCTATCACTTTAAGTGCAGGGGGCGGGGGACTTGGGGGAATTCCTGAATCTGTGTGCAAGCTGATATCTATTACAATGTGTCAGCAAGGACAATTAAGGAAAGAGACTGCTTAAACCAAAGTGGGCTCAGTTGTATTTTACTAGATTAGGGCACAGCCTGTTTTCTCTATGGTTTTTGGAGGGGAGGTTGTGTGTTGTTCTGAATTCTAAGAAATACACTAGTGTGATAGTGCAGCCTTCTAGCCAGATTATTTAAGTATTTCTATAATTTCTTTGTATGTATGTTGTGAACATAAACCTTCTTGCCAAAGAACGGGATGCATCATCAATGGCCAGGAGCTTTACAGATGTGTATGTGAACGCAACAGACTGCAAAGCTAACAAGCAGAAGATGGTTAAAGCAGAAATTCATCTCCCCTCTATGCTGAGCTTCATAGGGCTTGATCCTCCACTCTGCTTAGATGAAGTGAAAATACAGGGTCCCAAGGAGTCATCCAGAACTGCCAAGTTCCAGTCCAAGATAGAGCTTCTCTTGTGTTACAGTCCCCTTTGTACCAACCCATAGAGGATATAAGTTGTTGCAGCCCCCTACTTAAGAGTCAAGGCACAATCTACAGTACAAGTGTTAACACTGCAGATTTCCTAGTTCAGTCCTAAGTGTAGCAGTCAAGATGACACCAGCGGAAAATTGTCCACTATCCCTCTTATACCAGGGTCAAAGAGGGAAAGCTCACACAGGCATTATGTAGCCCAAAACAGACTATGCAGATGGTAGCATCTCATCCATAATCTGGCTTTGTTTCAGTTCCTCATCAGTGGAAAAATGGAACTTGGTGGCTCTGTCTTATAATAAATCTCCTCCCTGACTAAAGGTGAAGAACTCTACAACTCTGCATTCTCCACACATAAAACATTCCAGAGAATTGGAACTGGTGCTGCACAGAGTTAATATTGTTTATATATCAAACAAACCTGCAAACTCTTATGGAGTTAGATTAAGCATGGCTAATATCATATGATCTCTTTCCTTTACATCTTCAGAATCCGCACAATCGCTTGACTGCTTTGCTGTTCACAGAATGACAAGTCAGAAACAAGGTGGGGAGAGCCATATTTGCTAGCTGCTAGTTTCTTGTTGGAAATTTAAGAAGGAAATGTCTGTTAGAAATATCTTCTCTAGATGACTGAGATTAACATAGTGTCTGTGACAGATATGACAATGTCCTGCAAATATCCCAGACAAATGTTATTGAATTAAGCTGCACTTTACTGAACTAAGTTTAAATATCTTAGGAATTTGCTGTTTTAAAATGCAAATGTTTATGTATTGTTGTGTATGTAACCTCTCAAAGGGGAAGACCTGACTAATATAAACCGTGGGAGCGTCAAAAAGTTGAATTCTTACATACCAGGAGGGAGTAGATTTGCTTATATGTCTCCCTACTGATTTTCTGGGAATTCCACTAAACTAAATGTTCATTCTTGTCTGGCACATTGTCTCAAATAGCCCTTTGAAGCTCATAACACTTCACAGGCTTACATTGGTCATGTCTCCCCCCGAGACCAAGTTACCCACTCTTTGGCATTGCTGAGGAACTTACAATGTAAGCAGCCTGGAAATACCCAGAATAGAAAGGAGTGAGATGTGTGCCTCATCCCAAGAGATGGAATGTCTGTGGATCCAGGAGCCTGAGAGTGCATGCCCTTTATGGGCCTTAAAGGGTAAATATAGGCACAATTGCCCTGAATTGTGACAATGTCCATAGAAAAGCCCAATAATTTTGATTCATAGACTGTTTACAAGTACTTCTTTGACAAATTAGAACTCACCCACAATAGATTACACTGGTCTACAATTTTTTAGAAGTCGTCTGCTTCAGAGATAAAATGTGCTATTTATTATGTATTTTGATGTGCTGAATTCAAATATGACAATTAAAACAACTGATTGGCTACTGTTTCCAAGATATTTAAGTTTTTACATTTTACGTCTATGTATATTGTATAAATAGTAGAGTTTTAATCATAAATTGTAAACCTGGGGCTTTTCATGTGTTTATGGTTGCTTTACGTGATAATATTTCACCTGTCCTGTTTATGTAACACATTAAAAATCAGCAAAAGGGTTATATAAATAAAATGTATTATGAAACAAAATACAAAAAACTATTATATACATAGTTTAGTCCTATTCAGTATCTACTCGGCACTTCTTGGCTTGTCTCTTGTATTCATTAAATGGAGCATCTCTTGTCACTGTCCAGCAATAGTCTGCAAGCATTGATGGGCTCCATTTGCCCTGATAGTGTTTCTCCATTGTTGCAATGTCCTGGTGAAATCGCTCGCCATGCTTGTCGCTCACTGCTTCGCAGTTCGGTGGAAAAAATCTAGATGAGAGTGCAAAAAATGTATCTTTAGTGACATGTTGCAACCAAGGCTTTTGTATGCCTTGAGGAGGTTTTCCACTAACAACCTGTAGTTGTCTGCCTTGTTGTTTCTGAGAAAATTTATTGCCACTAACTGGAAGGCTTTCCATGCCATATTTTCTTTGCCACACAGTGCATGGTCAAATGCATCATCTTGAAGAAGTTCACAAATCGGAGGACTAACAAAGACACCTTCCTTTATCTTAGCTTCACTTAACCTTGGAAATTTTCCATGGAGGTACTTGAAAGCTGCTTGTGTTTTGTCCATGGCCTTGACAAAGTTCTTCATCAGACCCAGCTTGATGTGTAAGGGTGGTAACAAAATCTTCCTTGATTCAACAAGTGGTGGATGCTGAACACTTTTCCTCTCAGGCTCCAAGGACTGTCAGAGCGGCCAATCTATCTTGATGTAGTGGGAATCTCTTGCACGACTATCCCATTTGCAGAGAAAACAGCAGTACTTTGTGTATCCAGTCTGCAGACCAAGCAAGAGAGCAACAACTTTCAAATCACCACAAAGCTGCCACTGATGTTGGTCATAGTTTATGCACCTCAAAAGTTGTTTCATGTTGTCTTAGGTTTCCTTCATATGGACTGCATGACCAACTGGAATTGATGGCAAAACATTGCCATTATGCAGCAAAACATCCATGACTTCTAAGAATAACATGATGCAATTCATATCATGTATGACACAATACCAGCTTCAGATTGCATCATTCATTGTTTTGCCTATAAAGCAAGTACTGTCCAAACCCAGTCATAGATTTATTCATAGATCCAGTCAAAGATGTATTTTAGTCATTTCTGGTTTAAATTGAGATCCTTTCCCTTTATAACTCACTTATCCTCCGCCATTCGCAAGTCAAAGGTCGTATATACTGACCCAATAGCATATCTTGAAAACTAGAGCCAATCAACAATTTTAAGCATCATTTTCGTTCTACGTGACCCAGAATTAGTAAAGTTTGACTACATTTATTTCAGAAGCATTTTGGCTGAAGAGCAGTGTTACCTGGAACATTGCATGAATTTATTTGGATGAGTCACTTGAAACTTCATCACCATGTAAGGCAAATGAGGCAAAGACAATTTGAAATACTGTTGAGAAATGGGAATGGCACGAATGAATGACTTATTATTGGTCAATGTAGAGGACTGATTTTCCTCCAAGACATGTTTAGCTTCACAGAAGGCAAAACACAGACGGCTCACAAAATGTCTTCAGCTGATGGCCCACAAAAGATATTTCTGGATGGTTTAAACTCTTTAAAAAGGCAGCTCTGAAAGCAGAATAGTTAAGTGTTAACATCATTGACCATGCCCTCTTTTACTGCTACACGTCAGATTTAAAGCAAATCTGCTGCTATTTGCAAAGAAGGGGAAGGTTTTCACCAGACCTTCCATTACAATTAAATCCCTGGCATTCTATTGAGAAACATGGTTTATTAGTTATTTAACTTTCACAGAAAACCATCAGCACCTGAAAACAAGAGTAAGCTAAATTGTACTGGTTTCTCCTGTCTCTCTTTATGAGACCAGTGGCCACCATTACAAAGTCAACATTGCATCATTGTTACCATTTCTTTGTACTTGGAAATAGCTGGTGATACTAGTGGGTAAATACTGACATAAATAGCAAGTACTGAATGTTGGTAACAATGACTGAAAAGTAGTTGGTACTTGTTTAAAACATTAATGCTGTCCAGAACTAGATGTTTAATTTATTGCCTCAGCAAACAGAATTAGAATATAAAAATGTTAAAAGATGTTGAACTTTAATAGTAATCAAATAAAATGTTAAAAACTTTCCTATATAAAATAATGCCTAAATCTTCTGTCTCTAACAATGTAGCACGAGTTACATCTGAAAAGCTATATAGCTCTATTGGAAAATCCCAATGGTAACAGTGAAATCTCTAACAGATGTATTGCTGCATTGACACAAAGGGGAATAATGGTTTGGTCAATTCTTCAGCCCACTAACCACAAGAAATACATCAAGTTATATATACAACATCTGTTGATGATATCATGCCACAGTTTGTTTTTCAGTATCCTAAATGAACCTAGGGACTTGTTTTGCTGTGGTGCTCAGTAGAGACTTGGACCACAGTTCATTTCCACTTGCGTGTTTGCAATTTCCCATAAAATATTCTTTAATTGGAATGATATAGGGTTTCTGAAGTCTATCGTTTCATGAGCCATTTGCCATTCTTGTAACAGAAAAATAATCAAGGTATCAATTTTACAGGAAATGTCTATCTCAATGAGGATCAAAAAAGCTTTATTGGGACTTGTTGGCATGTTTTATTCTTCCAGTTAAACTCAGTTTGAAGCCAAGGGAATGGGGACAGGACAGGGCTGAAGGGGATAAGTGGAGAAGAAGGGAAAGAGGGAAGTGGAATGAGACTTGCAGCCAAGGAGAAGGTCCTGGAGCTGCAGATATATGTATGGGTGAGAGAGTACATCTACACAGCAGCATCTTTTCAGAGTAACTGATGTTATTACAGAATAACAGAGTGGCTGTGTCTACACTGGCATGAATTTCTGGAAATGCTTAAAACGGAATACTATTCCGTTTTCAGTTTTTCCGGAAAAGGAGCGTCTACATTGGCAGGCTGCTTTTCCGGAAAAGCCCTTTTTCCGGAAAAGCATCTGTGGCCAATGTAGACGCGCTTTTCTGGAAAAGAGCCCCGGTCGCCATTTTCGTGATTGGGGCTTTTTTCCAGAAAAGACTACTGGGCTGTCTACACTGGCCCTTTTCCGGAACAGTGTTCCGGAATAAGGACTTATGCCCGAGCGGGAGCAGAATAGTTTTTCCGGAATAGCAGATGATTTTGTACAGTAGAGCATCGTTGCTTTTCCGGAAATTCAAGGGCCAGTGTAGACAGCTCGCAGCTTATTCCGGAAAAGCGGCTGATTTTCCGGAATAAGTGGCCCAGTGTAGACACAGCCAGTGTGTCTTCACTACAAGCCATTATTTTGAAATAATGGCGAGCCAAAGGAATTCTTTCGCTGACTCTTGTAACCCTCATTTCACAAGGAGTAAGGGAAGTTGAAGGAAGAGAGTTCTTCCTTCAACTTCCTGCTGTGTAGACAGCACCAAAAGCTGAATTAAGCTATTTCAACTTAAGCTACACAATTGACATAGCTCAAGTTTGTGTAGTTTAATTCAACTTTTTCCCTGCAGTGTAGACGTACCATGAGTGAGGGGGAATTACAGTGAGCCTGAGGACACCTGGGACTACAGAGAATAAAAACAGGAGTGGGCCAGGGCATGCTGGAGGGGCAAGGACAGAAAAGCCTGTAACCTCTGGAGAACATTCATCTCAGAATCTGGAACAGAACCCAGATTTTCCAGTTTTAATATTAATTACTGTGAAAATAGCTATGAAATCAACAGGTGTCACATGGAGGATGATATCTCACTAATACTACTAGTAACTTTATTAGCTCAAGTGGAAGAGGTATGTACTGTGAACACAAAGCTTCCAGCCCCACCAGTGAACAGTGTGGGAGTGATTATGTTTTCACATGATGGAATTCCATGTTTTTAACAGCCCAAAAATTACATTCAAGGAATTTTAAGGTTGCAAAGTCAAGCACTCAAAAGCTGGGAAATGCCAGAATGAAGAGTATCTTTGACACATTAAGTTGGCCCCTTTGCATATATGCATTATGAGTAGATGAGGCAAACCTGAAAAATTTGACAGATAATATCAATGTTTATTTGTAGGCATTTTTTATTTTTAATCTATTCAGAGTTTATTCAGTTCAGGGAGATCATGTGGGAAGTTGAGTATCAAAAGTAATTATGTAACAACAGCAATCATTAAAATTCAAAATATTAAAGCTTTATCTGCATTGAAAACAAATTATCATTGCATCAAAATATACAAAGAAATATCTTTATATCAATCTCTACCATAGCGTCAGGCAGCATTTTCCTTACTTTGCTTATCTATACATTTTCATTACTATTGATGGAAATAGTAGGCTTGTGTATGTATGGTGAAATTGATGTTTTCCAATATCTACTGAGCCTTCTAAAACTGTTATGATACACTCTTTATTTACATGATTGTGATAGATATGACAATTTCCTGAAATGGCCATGAGAAACTTTACTGAATTAAGTGTAAGTAGCTTTGGAGTCCATTCTATTAAAAATGCAAAGTTTCAATATTAGTGTGGAATTGTATGTAACTTCTATAGTAAAAGAAATATGACCAGTGTAAAACATGGAGAAATAGTCTGAGCTTCAAAGCACTATTTGAAACAACATGCCAAACAAGAATGAATTTCTAGAACAAAAAAAATTACAGGGATATCCCAGGAAATCCCTAGGGGGAAATTTACCACCACCGCTTATGCACAAGTCAGTTAGGGCCTGAAGAGGGGTCTTTGTGTGCACATCAACTTTACATAAGGGGAAGATGAAAGGTCCAAGCTATATAAAAGAAAGAATGAACTGTTTTTGTGGGTGGTCATTTGACATAAAGCAGTTATGAATTTGTGACCATAGAAAAACCCACAAGGGATCTGCAAGACTGATCTCTAAGTGTACATCTACACAACAGCATTATTTTGGAATAACTGACATTCTGTAATAACAAAGAGCATAGCTACACTGCAAGCCATTATTTTGAAATAATGGTCGTGGGTGTGGGAATAAAGGGGGTCTCAGCGCTAGATCTGGCCTACAGCAAACTGAAGGCAGGATCCAGGCATAAGAGCCTGCCTTCATAATTCTCCACAGAAACCCAGCTTGGAAGCAAGATGACTCTCAACTGCATGGGGGGCCCTGTGTAACAGAAAAAAGGGTAATACAAGGCTTGCCTCAGGAGTAGTGTCCTCTTGTAAATTAAACCACAAAGTTCCCTAATTTGGGCCCTTACCATAAGTTAGACCATCCAGTTACCCAATCTGCTGCCAGTAAAATAAGGCTTCAAAATGCACCATATAAGGAAAAAATAGGTAGGTCCGGGAAAAGGTAGCCTCTACATATTAGGAAGCAAAGAGGTTGGGTCCGGGAAGGGATAATCCTCACCATATTAGGAAACAAAAGCGATGATTCGGAAAGAAAGGGATAGGGTGGGTACCAAGAGAAGGGTAGAGATAAAAGATGCTGTAACCGTAACTCAGGGCTCACTTCGTTGGTCACAAGGTGGAGGGGAATGAGCGGTCTGGATGCTGTAACCGAATAAATCACCTCTTACCACTCCACCCGCCTTCATCCATCATTTGGCCCTGCAACAATGGTGAGCTGGAGGACTTCTTACTCTGACTCCTGTAAACCTCATTTATGAGAGATAAGGGAATTCAAAGGGAGAGTCATCTTCCTTCGACTTCCTGCTGTGTAGATAGCGCCAAAAGCTGAAATAAGCTATTTCAACTTAAGCTACTCAATTGATGTAGTTCAAGTTGCGTAGCTTAATTTGACTTTTGCCCCACTGTGTAGGTGTGCCCTAACAGAACTGTTAGAGTTGGGGGTGACTTCTGGTAAGCTTATTAGCATGCGTGTAGGTTCTTTTATTGTTTTATATATATTTTTGTAATGCTGTCACCTTAACAATAAATGTACTTGCTTAGAAAGAACTGTATGGTAATTTATAACTGGGGGTAAGCACACTGGAATTCCACATTAATCAGTAAGCACACTAATTATTTTACATAGCATAAAAAAGGAGCCTAATGTGTGAGTCCATGCCCTGTCAACTATATCTTTAAAAGAACGCACAACATTTTTTAGTGACATGAACTCAGTGTAGTTCCAGCTGATAATAAATGATATGACATTACAATAATTACACTGCATTTTCTAGTTTCTTTAGCTTGCTTTGTACAATATATACTAAACAAAGAGTTATTCCGAAAAGTTAAAATCATGCAAAGATTGTGTTTTCTACTCCTGTATTACTTCCATCCAATGCTATGTCAGTGTATTCCCAAAATGTATACAATGATTATGGTCAGAGCTGGGTGATCTTATTTTGAATACAGCCTCATTGTCACTCTACACTTTACCTGAAGTGATGTTTCTTTAACATTTCATATTTAACCATGCACATCAATAGAATATACAGTTTCAATGTCAAGAACTCAAAAGTCAGGAAATGCCGGAATTGTACAACCTTAATTCAGCTCTCTTTTCTGTATAAATTATGATACAATCATTAATCACATGATCACCCATTAATTTTCTGAAAGACCTAATGCCTCTTTCAATGCACAGGATGGACAGCACTCACTGAATAAGTTGTTTGCGCCTTATTGTTCTACATGTGGCTCTAGATCTCATTTATTGCACAGTATTCTAATCCTTGCTCTTAAATCAAAATTATTAATTTCCTCAGTAACTTTTCTATCATGCAGATCTTTACTGCATCTGAAGTTACGTCTAGACTACACGCTTCTTTTGAAAGAAGATTTTTTTTCAGAAAAGATCTTCTGAAAAAAACGTCTTCTGAAAGAGAGCGTCCACACACAAAAGTGCATCAAAAAACAATCTGCTTTTTCGAAAGAGAGTGTCCAGACTGATTGGATGCCCTATCTCATAAAAGGCCACCCAGAACCACTTCAGGCTGGGCTTTAGGACACCAGTTGCTTCTTAGTGCTGATGCCGGAGCCTTGCAGAGACACACTCTTAAGAGGACCCCCCTGGACAGTCATTTCTCTGCTTCTGCTGCCTGCTTGCTACCTCTTCGAGGTACAGCAAAGCTCTCACAGTGCCTGCTGTGATTGCCCTGGTTTTTTGGGTGCCACAGCTTTTCGCTTGGTGCCATGGAACCGGCGCTTCCCCATGGCATACAATGGACCCACATGGCCATGATGCAGGTTCTGCAGCACTTTGTGCTAACTGCCATCCTGGTCCTGACCAAGCTTGACCCCGAAATCATTCTGGGGACTCTCTCCATGGGTGTGAAAGCACCACTCTTGCAACCACAACTCACTATGGAGAGGTGTTCTGGAGGCTGGATACCAGTTCCAACTGGTGGACCTGGCTGGTCATGGAGCGATGGGACAACCAGCAGTGGCTGCAAACCTTTCCCATGCGGAAGGCCATCTTTTTGGACCTGTGTGCCTGGCTCACCCCTGACCTCCAGAGACGTGACACCCACCTGCAGCCCACCATCCCCCTGGAGAAGTGGGTCACAATCGCCCTCCGGAAGCTCACCACCTCCGACAGCTACTGGTCAGTGGGCAACCAGTTTGGTGTGGGGAGGTCCACAGTCAGGGCCCTCCTTATGAAGGTAAGGCACTCTGGGACTGCAGTCCCTGCATGGCATGGGGAGGGGAGAGTCCTGGAAAAACGGGCCCTTCGAGAAAGGGGGGTTGGCATCTTTGGGGGGTGGAGTGGAGGTGAAGGGATGCCCCCATCCCTGGGGGGTTGTTGCGTCCTGCACTCACACAACCCTGCTGCTTAGGGGTGGCCTCATAGGGGGTGGCTCCTGGGGTGTTTGGGGGAGGGGAGAAAATGGGAGGGGGTAGGCATCACCCAAGGGCTCAGGCACTCCCTCTCTCATTCTGTTTTGTGTGTGCGTTTGTCTCCTGCAGGCGGTAAAGGCCATCAACTCAATCCTGCTGCAGAGGTTGATCTGACTGGGAGACCTGGACCCGATTGTGGCTGGATTTGCTGCCCTGAGCTTCCCAAATGGTGCTGGAGCCATAGATGGGACCCACATCCTGATCTGAGCCCCAGAATATCGAGTGGCCCAGGACATTAATAGGAAGGGTTACTTCTCAATGGTGTTGCAGGCCCTAGTCGACCACTGTAGACATTTCATGGACATTTTTGTTGGGTAGTAGGGCAGGGTACACGATGCCCGCATCTTTAGAAACTCGAGCCTCTACGGCAAGCTGGAGGTGGGCACATTCTTCCACCGCCGTGAACTTGCCATTGGGGATGTGCAGATGCCACTATGCATTGTGGGGGATGCAGCCTACCCCCTCATGCCGTGGCTTATGAAATCCTATACCCCAGCAGGGACCAATTTAATGCCCGCCTGAACTGGGCCAGGATCCAGGTGGAGTGCACTTTTGGCCATGTCAAGGCATGTTTCAGGTGCTTGCTGACTTGCCTCGATGTGGGAAAGCACAACATCCCCGAGGTGGTCGTGGCATCTTGTGTCCTCCAAAACATTGTGGAGAGAAAGTGGGAGGCCTTCCTTCCAGGGTGAGGGGGTAGACATCAGCTGCAAGGGGTGAGCCTTCCAGCAATCAAGGACAGCTGCCATCCAACAGGCCCTGAGGCCAGGGTGCACATCTGGGAGGACCTGAGGGAGAGGTTCTTTCAAGGACCCCAGTAACTCTCTCCAGGGCATCCCCCTATGGGCCTCTGGCTTGCAACCTTATCCCTTCCCCACCACAACCCCTACCTTTGCCCCTTCCCTGACCTCTCAATAAAGACACTTGTTTGGTTTTGAACAAAATGAACTCTGTATTTATCTTTCAGTAAAAACAGCTGAAGAGGGGGTTCATAACCTGTTTTGTTTTTGAACAAAACACAGTCTTGGAGGGTTATGAGGCTCATAACCTGGAGGGGGCGGGGTGGCTAGATGTGCCACCTCGGGTGTGGGGACCTCGTCGGAGTTGGAGTTGGGTGGATCCCGGGACCACAGACACGTGGACAGGAGGGGGGCCTGGAGCAGGGTCAGGGATGTCAGGGAGGGCAGAGGGAAGGGGGCATGGATGTCACTTGGGGAGGAGACATGGGCATCACCTGGGGAGGGGGCAGGAGGGTGGTAGCCAGGAGCAGCAACAGCAGGCAGGTGTGCCATCATGTCTCACATGATGGCACACATGCTATCACATGAGCTGGTTCTATGTGCAGTTCCGCCACTCTGAGTCCTCATGAACCTTCTGCACCAGGGTCTGCTGCATGTCGCACAGCATGCTGACATGCTGGTGCATGAGGTCTTCCTGGACCCTGGCTGGTCCTGCTGTGGAGAACACAAAGAGGGAGAGGTGGTCAGTCAACCATACACACACTGTCCTTGACGGTGTACCCTCCTTTGTGATCAGTGACCAACAGTCCTCAGGGCAGAGGAGGGAGATGTCCTGGGAGCAAGGCCATGTATGGTCTGCACAGCGGGACCATGCTGCCAATTTCCCAACCCCCCACTCACCCCGGGCCCATGGACAAGCAGGCAAGGGAAGTGTCCAGCCACAGTGGGATCCCCTCATGGGAGGCAGAGGAGCCAGGAGCAGCCTGGCTCCATGGGGCCCACACATACATCTGTGCCTCGCAGCATTGCCTACAGGAGCCTCACACGTGCCGGCATGCCCCTGTGCTGTGTGCAGCACTCCTTGGTGTCTCTGGGGTCATGCCTGCGCCCTTGTGGTTAGCCTGCTTCCAGCTGTGGCAGGTGCTGGGAGGGCTCCCCCCATGGCTAGATGTGTGTGGACTCTCCTGAGCCTGGCAGCAGGATCTCACACTTGATCAGGGGCTGCCTGTTGCATCCGTATGGCACACACTAACATTGCATGTGGTTCCACATGCACAGACCGCACCACAATGTTCAGCCCAAGCAGCCTGAGTGACACGCACATCCCACCTCCTGTGCGCCAGACGCCCCAGCCCTGTGTGTGTGACAAACTAAGACCAATCGCCTGAAGATCCCTCCTGGTGTCTGACGAGGCCTGGGAGATGTCCTGGCTCACAGGCACTGGCTCCAGGGACAG
Source organism: Pelodiscus sinensis (assembly GCF_052426305.1). Classification (NCBI taxonomy): domain Eukaryota; kingdom Metazoa; phylum Chordata; order Testudines; family Trionychidae; genus Pelodiscus; species Pelodiscus sinensis. The sequence continues at coordinate 35,598,963 of NC_143054.1, read as the reverse complement.
GGTGACGGTGTCCATCTCCTCCTCCTGCTGGCCCTACTCCTCCTCTGCCATGACCTCTGGCTGGGCGATGATGGCGGTCTGGAAACCGGAGACCACAATGACAGGTGGGGAAGAAGTTTCCCCAACCCCCAGGATCTGGTGCAGCTCCTGGTAATTGGGACAGGTGTGGGGCGCAAGCTGTACTGTCTGACCCTTATGTATTCCTGGTGGAGCTCCTTAACCTTACTCCAGTCCTTTTTCAAGGTCCAGAGTGGGTGTCCCTGTGCCAGGGACTGGGCCATGCACTCAAAAATATTGGTGTTGCACCAATTGGAGTGGAGATCCTGCAGCGTCTCCTCCTCGCCCCACAGCTCAAAGAGGGACACGATCTCCACGCTGGTCCAGGAGGGTGCCCGCCTCTTAGTCCCCCTGGTCCAAGAGCTCTTTTAGAAAAAGACTTCACTCTCAAAGAAAAAAGAGTACCGATGCCAGAAAACCCCTCTGTTATTTTGATTTACTTTCTAAAGAATGTAATTGCAGTGTGGATGTAACTCAAGTTTTGTTGGAAAAATGGCTGTTTTTCTGATAAAGCTCTATAGTGTTAGACATACCCTTACTGCTTCACCAACAGCAATAAATTAATTGGCATAGTAAGATTTGAGATGAATATGTAAGCATTAGATTGCATAGTAAATGGGCCAGTCTGAGATAGCATGCATGAAAATGATGCTGCAGCCTAATGTCTGAAGCCTTCACCAGAGAGGTGGGAGACCAAGGATCCAGTCCTGGTACTTCAGTGATTTTGTAAATGATTTTTCACTGCAGAACAGCTTTCACAGGAGAGACTAAAGGAGCCCCTTTCACAATATCCCAGAGCCTGGGGATTCCAGGTGGTTCCCTCAGCACTAGGCTAAAATTTATGAGCAAGAGCCTTTCTCCAGGGCTTTTTGTTAAAGAGGGTTTGCATCTGAGAATCCCACCTTCCTGTAGCCTTACCTTAGGTACCTATTTCAGAAATAACTTATTGGCAAGCTCAGATGAGGAGCTACCTGCTATGGTGACTTTTGTAAATCCCATCCTCAAGCACATGCCCCTCCCCATTCATTGTGTAGGGAGCTGAGGCACCAAACTCAGGCTCTGTGAATCTTAGGAATTTTCTAGGCATCTGTGAGAGAGCCACAGGAGTATGAGGGTGCGTCTAGACAGCACATTATTTTGAAATAATGGCTGTTATTTTGAAATAACAATGCGAGCGTCTACACAGCAATTCCATTTTTTCAAAATAATTTCAAAGTAATGGACAGTTTATTTTGAAATCCATAAACCTCGTTCCATTTCTAAATAAATATTTCAAAATAAGGTATGTGTAGACACAGGAGCTGGAGTTATTTCGAAATAAGGGGCTTCCAGGAAACCCCACAGGTGCCCTGTTGACGATTCCATCTACAGTCATCAGGACTCTATAGTTCCTCTTCCCCTTCACCCCTTAAAGCTGTAGCCAGAGGGGAAAGGGCTCATGGCAGGAAGCTGGCCTTCACAGCCTCCAGCCACACTGCTGCTGCTGCCACAATCACTTCAAAGGCCCTGGCAATCTGTCCTGCCTTTGCTCCCCACCCAGGGAGGAATGACTCCCCCTCTGCTCACACATGTTGTGGAGCATGCAGCACATAGCCACCACCTAGGGGATGCTCCCCTATGTCCAGCCAGGTGAGGAGGCGTCTGAACCTCGCCTTGAGACACCCCAAAGCACCCTCCACTACCACATGGGCCCTGCTGAGCCTGGCATTGAAGCATTCCTTGCTGGGGTAAAGGTGGCTGGTGTAGGGCTTCATGAGACACAACATGAGAGGGTAGGGTGCATCCCCCTCAATGCACAGTGTTATGTTCACATCCCCAACCCTGATTGTATACTCTAGGAAGAAAGTGCTGGCTTCTAGCTTCTGGAAGACGCTGGAGTTTCTGAAGATGCGGGCATTGTGTGCCTTCCCTGACCACACAACGTAGATGTTGGTGAACTGCCCATGGTGGTTGACAAGGGCCTGCAAGACCATGGAGAATTAGACCTTGTGGTTTATGTAGAAAGATAACTGATGGTCAGGGCCCAGATGGGGCTGTGGGTGCTGTCAATAGCCCGCATGCCGAACTGGTTCCCAACAGATCAGTAGCTGTCTGGTATGGTGAGCTTCCACACAACAATGGCAACCTACTTCTCCAGGAGGATGGCGGGTCATATGTTCATGTCCCATCGTATGAGTGCAGGGGTGAGCCAGGCACACAGCTCCAGAAAAGTCTCTTTCCTCATGAGGAAGTTCTGGAATCACTGCTGGTCATCCCACCACTCCATAATGAGCTGGGGTTGCACCAGTTGGAACTGGTGTACAGACACCAGAAGTGGTAGTGCATGGTGGGGTACAGCTGGAAGAGCTGTGTTTCCAGACAAAAGTCGTGGGTCTCCTTAATGAGCTGGGGGTTGTGTTCCTTCAGGGCCAGGAGAGCAGCTGGCAGAAATTGTGGCAGAAACTGCAGCATGCGAATAGGGGTAGTCACGTACCAAAAGTCAGCTCCGGCTCCTTGGCTGGCAAGCTGAGATATCTGCAAGAAGAACAAAAGCAGTTAGAGAAAAGGCTTTCTTGTCCCTCAGAGAGGTAAGCAAGCAGGAGAAGAACCTGAGAAACAGCTGTACAGGGGGGTCCCTTTAAGCATGAGTCTCAGCCTCAGGCAGCAGCTCGAGGAAGTAACTGCTGACCTGATACCCTGCCTGAAGTGGTTCCAGGTGGCCTTAAATGCGATTGAGCATCCAATCAGTGTGGGCAATTAATTTCTAAATAGATCAGTGCTATTTTTATGCACTTTTGGTGTATAGATGAGCTATTTCAAAATAAGCTATAGCATAGCTTAGCTTAGCTTGAAATAAGCATGCAGTGTAGATATACCCAGAGGCTACGTCTAGACTACATCCCTTTTTCATAAAAGGGATGTAAATTAGATGTATCGCAATTGCTAATGAAGCGGGGATTTAAATCTCCCCCGCTCCATTAGCATAAAAATGGCTGCCGCTTTTTTCGGCACGGAGCTTTGTCAGAAAAAAGCGCCAGTCTAGACGCTGATCTTGCAGAAAATAAAGCCTTTTCCGAAAGATCCCTTATCCCTCTATGAAATAAGGGATCTTTTGGAAAAGGCTTTATTTTCCGCAAGATCAGCGTCTAGACTGGTGCTTTTTTCCGACAAAGATCCATGCCGAAAAAAAGTGGCAGCCATTTTTATGCTAATGAAGCGGGGGAGATTTAAATCCCCGCTTCATTAGCAATTGCGATACGTCTAATTTACATCCCTTTTATGAAAAAGGGATGTAGTCTAGACGTAGCCAGAGAGAATAAGGCAGCTGCCTGCAGGAAGACCTGAAGCCTGAAACAGGCTTTGTAAATGAGCTAACCAGATACAACTGGCACAGTGAGGGAACTGCAAACAGCTGGTTCCTTACTGGAAAGCTGAAGCAGTTATTTGAGAGACCTGACTAAGAGAAGGGAGCTCTGAGCAGGACAGCTGCGACCAGGCCCAGGATCTGAGTTAACAGCCAAGCTGTGGGAGTCTGTTTTGTTTTGAGCTGTTGTATGAATAAATACAGATCTCTCTAAGGGAGGTGATTGGCCAAACAAGTGTTTGGAGTCTTTGTTAAGAAATGCTGAAAAAGGGGATGAAACAGGCCAGCCAACTCTTCTTCAGTGCCTGACCTTTTTTGTGAACTTAGTGATAATTTGAGTCCTCTTTTATTCTTGTCAGAGGATCTCCAGACACTATACTGAGACCAGAGCAGCTAACAAAATGTGGGTTACTTACCTGTAGCTGGAGGTTCTTCCAGATATACAGTCCCTATCTGTATTATGCATGTGCAACTACATGATGAGTTTTCTTGCAAGCAGTGCCACTTTGTCCACACGTGCCATCTCTCGCCTTATGCGCTGAACACCTAAGGTATAAAGAGAAGTGCAGACCAGCATCTCTGCTACTCTTACCAGAGGCCGAGAGACTGGTTGCAGCAGGGCAGATGGCCTGGTTGGAGAGGAAGTAGAGGAGACCAGAGGAAGGGGGCCATTTGGCTTGGGGTTGGTAGCAGGAGACACCTCCCTGGTCCAGCACATTCTCTTGTTCAGGACTGTTCAGGTCCCAACAGTGCTGGACCAGAGAAGTCCAACCTGTATTTGTTCTTTGTGTTATCCTAAAAGTCTCCCACTCTAAGACAATCATAAAACGTCATTTTGACTCTATTGATCTGAAAACTGTAGTACCCTAGGAACACGCTCATAACATAGGGACACTATAGTTCAACACGGGAGTATCCAGTCAAATTAAAATAAAGGCTACATACCTGGCACCCTATCACCAATATGCCATTTCAACTCAGGTGCCTCCATGGCCTGCAACTGTAGCAGCATGTCCAAGAAGCAGTTTCTTACACAAGCAGATGTGAAACTATTTGTTAAAGATTTTCAATTCTGTGTCTACTGCAGTGTACACATTTATATATTGTTGTGTTATACCTCAGCTTGGGATAAAATATGGATATTACTTTTTAAATCAAAAAAGTATTTGATAAATATTGGAATGATCTGTCACAACAGAGTCTGCTCCTTTCCTAATTTACAAAGAATAAAGAGTTCAGTGTGGTTCAAGATTTCCTGTGAGTTTTATTGGTTTACTCTCACTATAAGAATCACCACTGAAAAACTTTTCAACCTATCGGTAAACATGCAGAACAAGAAAATAACCAGTGAAGGCATTTGAAAATTAAAGAATTAAGTAAGGCTCTAATTTCAGCAATTTACCTTATTCCTTTTCACCTTCTTAATGAGTCTTTTATTGGGGGAAAAACCCCTGACTAGCAGTCTTTTAGAGGCACACATTATATTAACTGTCCTTTTTGGAGAGTAGAGGGGGGACCAAAATGTTAATTTTGGATAGTCTTGAGCTAGTGGGGTGTTGGAGGTTTTTGCTCAAGTCTGAGCCTGTTTTACACACATTAAGGGAGAAACATTCTCTTTCTTTTCTATCTTTAATCTCTGATGCTTAATCTTAACTGCTGGGAAATTACTGGCACAACATATAGTCTTATCAGGCACTTTGAGACATGGCAGAATTTTGAATGTCAGGCTGTTTAAACAGAGCTTGCCCTTCTGGTCCCAGGCTTACAGTAATGTTTCAAAAGGTGATTTGTCTTGGCCATTTACACCAGAATCTTCTAAGACAAAAAGCAAAAATTCAACAATACAACAATAGGGAAAAGAAAGCAGAGAGAAGGGAAATAACACATTAGGGAGGGAATAACATCAGAAACATCAGGTTCACATTTTAGATAATGTACTACTACCTAGCACTGACATAGTGCTTTTCAGCAGCAGATCTCACAATGCTTTACAAAAGAGATGAGTGTATCACTATTGTCCAGATGCAGAAACTGAGGCACTGAGACTTGCCCAAGGTCACCCAGCAGACTAGGTGAGATCAGAGCTGGGAATGGGAGTGTGTCTTGATTTATAGGCCAGTGCTTTACTCAATAGGCTATACTGTCTCCCATTGTGGTGTTTAGGAGTTAGCCAAAGCCATTTGAGGTGGGGCTAATTCATGGTTTCCTCCTTTAGGCTTGATATGGCCAGAATATCTTTAGTATGGTAACTATAATGGTCCAGTGGTTTCATGGTGGGATCTCAAGGCTGAAGAGGCAGTGGTGTAGAAGCAGCCATGCTTGGGTAGCTCATTCATTCTATTCCAACTAACCTGCTGTCCAGATGGCTCTTTTAGCAAGTTCCAAATAAACAACTTTCAGAAAGGTGAGGTAACCAATTCTCATTAAAATTACTCATTCAAAACACATCTACACCCTTCCCTGACTCCAGCACCCCAACCCTCTGCCCTGAGCCCTTCCTTACACACCATAGCCAGGACTTCTACAACCTGTCACCTCAGGCCACTGCCTTGACTCCTGAACCCCCATGTGCTAGCCCTCTCATAGCAACTCTCCTGCATCCCCTATACACCAACAACCCTCTGTCCTGAGCCCCAGCTCCCACTGCCAACACTGACTCCTGCACCCCTCATCCTCCAGCCCTGAGTCCCACCTCCAAGTTTCTGCCCTGACTCCTATACCCACACACATCCCAATGCCCTGCCCTTATCATCTGCACCCCACCCCACATTTACATCTCACAGGTACTGTCATATCACAACCCTTTCACCCCAACACAAACACACCTTAAACATGCTGCCTTGAGGCCTTTCCTGGGGATATATGATGACAGTACCTGTAAGAATTTAAGTTACTTTCACCCCTGTATGAGACCAATCCAAAACTGAAAGGAACCTTGTAGTCCCCTTTGTATAATTCTTTTAATTGAAACAATGCAGTTTTGTACTGTGATTTCTATCTTTAGCTTTTGCTTACTTTTATGAACAAGTTTATATAATGGGCTAGATCAGACATTTTAGAGTACATGTCTGCACAACAACAGTACAAGTTATACTTCTTAATGTTCTGTAGATCTGTGCTGGCAGCAATTCAAAGGAGTATAGTACTGCTAGGTAAAAGCCTGTGCTGTCATCCTGCTATAATTCATAAAGTGTGAAATAGCTGAGACTGTGACTGTTAACAGACTGTCAACACAGTAATGATAGATCCTGGTGATATTCTAAACAAAATGAGCTCTGAACCATGCTTGTAGCTGTTTCCATCACTTCATGCTGACTCAACAGATAGTCTAGACTGCAGAGTGACACACAGAGAGAAAATTCTGTAATCTTATTGTATTGAAGAGAGTAACCACAAACACATGCTTTATTCAATTAATGCCTGTGAATAACTGGTTAAAATCTTGATATAGGATACTTCAGTTTAATTGGCGATTGACTTGGAAAGAGGTCCTGTTTTCAAGATAGGATTATTTGCCATTTTAACTTTATTAACAAAGGAATACACCACATAGAAAGATAATAGTTAAGATTATAACAAGTTAACTAAATGTTACCTATTAAATACTGCAGGTATCTCTTGCTACACAGTCTTTTTAGAAAGATTAAAGATCCACTGGCATGATTTTAAAAGGATCTTTGTAAATACTGACCCAGCTTTATAGACACTAAGAAATTGGGTGCCATAAAAGTTCAAGTAGAATTTAAGGATTAAGATGTATTATAATTCAAGAATAAACAATTTATTAGTTGTTGTATGTTCTTCTTTGTGTGTTCATAAGGAAGATCTATAAGGAAGCAAAATAAACAAAACAACACTAAAATAAGTAAAACAAAATAATCTGAAACACTAATATGTAGATAATATTACTCACCACTGTACAGAGAGTATTAAGATATGAGAGTTCTATTACAGGCTTGTACTAATGATTTTTCCACAACATTCAGCAATACTATAATCCCCAAAATTTCATTCCCATAATTCCTGACTACACCTCCTTCGACTACTCAAAACAATTTTTTCCTCCCTTGTGTTAGAAGCTTTTCCTTTAAAGTGATTCTGAAGGCTATCTCATTTGTTCACTCCTTGGTGGCTGTTTGACAAAGGTATACATACTAACGTTTTTTAAGGTCCTTTATAAATCAGTCACAACCGCTTGCTAATGATTTTTTGCTTCTATCTGAAAGCCATCCAATTTGTTGACAACTTTCTGGCACACAATTACCTTGGACTGAATGTGTTTTCTAGCTGAAGTTTCATCAGTGTCATACAGAAAGGAGTTTACTAAGAGACTTGGGCTACGTCTACATTACAATGATCTATCGGAAAAAGGAACGCAAATTGCGCTCCATAATGTGAATACCATTTTCCGATAGGTTTTCCAATAGTTTTTTTGGAAGAGGCCTTTCTAAAATTTGGCCCTTCTACACAGGGCCACATTTCAGAAAAGCCTCTTCTTTCAGAAGAGCCCTTCTTTCTCATGGGAGGAGGAAGACAGGGCTTCTGAAAGAGCGCATCTGCTGTTCTGCAAAAAAAAAAAAAAAAAAAAAAAAAAAAAAAGCGGAAGAGCAGATGCGTTTCCTGGACGTTGCAGAGTTTTTCCGAGATATCTCCGGTATCCTGGAAAAACTCTGTAGTGTAGACATAGCCTTACTGTATAGACATTCCAAACATCATTGCTGTTATATGTGAGTACGTGGAGCCAGAATCTCAGAAACATTTACTTTTGAGGATCTGGACCATGGACCATAGTCTCCATCCCAGATTGGGATCCATTTTTGCCTGATAAAACTGTAAAAATACTTAGAATATTGAAAAAAGCATGTGCAATCATAATTTTTTCTTCCTTTCATACAATTTGAAGTTAACCTATTCCACGGAGGTCGCTAATTTCAGGGGAGGAGGATGTTAATTGATGGAAGGGAATAGTTTTTTACTGACATAGAAGAATTTATTTTTGAAGCCCCAAAGAAGGATGTATTAATGAATACCCTTCTGTACGCCCTAATTCCTGTGCTTGCCTCCGTGCTCTACTTTGCAATGACTTATGTGATAATAGAAACCTTGAGAAGCGCATACTTCTTAGAAGACCAAAATCTGCTATTTGAAAACCTAAAGAGCAGCCACATATCACATAATTTGGCAAGCTGCCCAGACTAATTTACTAGTGGGGGAGGAGTGGTAAGGCAGTGGAAGCACCTGCTCCAGTTAGGATGAATGCTTGGCAGTCATGAAGTCTGTCCAGAAAGCTACATTTGTATACCTGCATTTCACTTGTAACCAGTCTATATTAGACTACATCCCCCCACAATGGTTTTTTTCTTTTCTTTACCATTTAGGAAATTTCAGCAAAATGAATGAGGAATTGATCATGAGTGTGACAAACCCTGTACAGAATATATTTTCTTTTCACAGGATTTCTGTCTTAAGAAATGTATCCTGTGCTGTTGTCACCTAAAACTGTTTAGTAATTCAGTGATGAAGCTGCATGTAGCTGAAGGAATTCCTTCACACAAACTCAATTCAGACCTAGTCTGCCTAATGACATGCATTCTGCAAGATGGTTCCTGATCTTTAGTGGCTGCAAATGGACAGTACTGTGTAATGGGCAATTAACTGCCTCATGGGCTGCCTTTTTATTTTACTAGTTGCCATGGGAATTGTTTAATGCACACATAGTACTGGTCATCTGCTAACACAGACAGTAGCCAGGAAGCAGGACCTGGACTATTTATGCTGTAGCCAAGTTTTGGGTTTTTTTTGGCCTTTTATAAGATACCATTCAATGTTCACAAAACCATGTGAACTGTACCTATGCCAACTTCTTTCCTCTTGTATCACTATGTCCTGGTAGAAACAAACAAAAAAAATCCCTGTCTATATTCTCTCAAAGGGAATCACAGGTCTCTCCTCTCTCCAGGCAAACCCCAGAATGTCAGGAATATTCTTAGGAGAGCTTGATATCTACAGTGGCATCACTGATGAGAATGGCAATACTCACATTGACTTCATTGGGGCCAATATTTATTTGCTAATCTCTATTTCCTGCTGAAATTCCTTCACAGAATCTCAGTTCAATGCTCTGCAATGCATCTTACTGTACTGTGGTATCCCTAGCACTCCTATGCAGATGAAAGAGAAAAAAACATGGGAATTATAGGTAAGGAATATCTAGATTTATTCCCCTCTATCAGTGATTCCCAACCTGTGATTCGCAGACCCCAGGTGGTCCACGACAGATCTGAAGGGGGTCCATGGAAAGTTTAAAAGTAGGGATCTACTTTTCTTTTACTTTATTTCTTTTTCTTTTTCTTTCCTTAAATCCAAAAAGGTTTAGATTAAGTGAATTAAGCAAAAGCAAGTTAAAGCCACTTTAATTCTTAATGAGAGCGTGTCCACACAAGGGTTTCATGCAACTTACCAACGGCCTGATTGAAACCAAAAACTTAGGCCAACATACCCTCATCATTCAGGGCTGTGAAAAATTTCACATCCTATGCAATGTAATTAAGTTGAACTAACCCTTACAATATATTGTCATGTTCAACTTTTATATGAAAAGTTAAAATGAAGCACTTGAACTTTATGAAACAAATCACTTTGACCTTACCAAAATGAAATGTATTGATAATTTTTCATAGAAAATTTTAACATCAATACTTTCTGCAGAGTATTTCAGTTTCATGGAATAAGAACTTTCTAATGGAAACTAGTACACTAAAAAGGACCCCCCCATTATGGTGGAAATGAAACCCATTCACTTTGTCTTATAAGCAATACAAAAAGCATATTCATTTTCCTGGAATTTACAAGCATGGAAGGGGGAGGGGAGGAAACCCTCAATTTTTTGACAGACAAATATATTTGCTATTTTTTATTTCATTATTTATTACAAAAATAAAAAGAGTAGACTTTCCCAACTGCTTCTTTGTTCATCATATGTTGCATAAGAGCACACGAATGATCAGATTAACTCTTTTGGGGTTCCAGGGTTAGTAATTTTGTGAGCCGCCCCCAGGCTCTGGGGTTCTGCCAAAATGAGGGGTTCTGTGTACAGGAGGCAGTTGTTAAGGAGTGGGATAGGGATGGGGGTGGGAGGAAGGGTACTGGAGCAGACTGGCAGTGAAGGTCTGGCTGGGACGGAGGTGCAGGAGCAGGCTGTGGGTGGGGTGTTTGGAAGGGTGGGAGGATGCAGGAGTGGACTAGGGCTGGGAGAGCTGGGCAGGAAGGGGGACACAGGAGCGGAATGGGGGTGCAGGGCCTCGCCATGAGGGGAGTGGGGAGGGGCGCTTACCTAGCTCTGTGTTCCCCACTACCATTGGCTGAAATCTGGCCAATGAGAGCAACAGGGAAACCCTTCATATTCCCCCAGCCAGAGGGAGGGTGAGCAGCAGTGCATGGCACCATGCTTCTTCTCCCCAACATGCTGGATCTGGCCCACAAGGTTTAGGGCTCCCCACCACTGCATAGATACTGTTTTTGAATGGAAGGGTGTTGATGCAGCTATTAAAAGGCTTCTGAATTGGGCAGAGTCACTGTGCTTCCTGATTTTCTTTTTAAATTGTCACTGCATGACAATTGAATGCTTTGTGCATGAGGTTGTGCTTTAGCAAATCAGAATGCTACCTTGTGCAACTGTCAGTGGGGTGCTGAAAGTAGTGAGTAACTAAGTGCTTCCAGAAATGGTAGTGGAGTAAAACGTACAGTATTTTCTTAAAAAATTACTTGAGTAAAAGTCAAAGTATCATAAAAATAAATTGAGTAAACTACAAATACCAAAAAAATGTACTTGAGTACTGTAATGAAATATTTTTTAGTTACTTTTCATCTTTGCCTAGGCTACTCACAGCTCTCTAGTTATTCTTGCAGATTATGTATATCTGATCAGTGCTCTACTCTGTCTGAATACCAGGCTGAATACCAGAGCTCCAATCACAGGAGCACTCCCATTCCTGCCTGGCATCTGTTGGACACCACAGAGTACTAAGAAAGGGTATGTCTACACTACCCCGCTAGTTCGAACTAGCGGGGTAATGTAGGCATACCGCACTTGCAAATGAAGCCCGGGATTTGAATTTCCCGGGCTTCATTTGCATAAACTGGGCGCCGCCATTTTTAAATCCCTGCTCGTTCGAACCCCGTGCCGCGCGGCTACATGCGGCACGAACTAGGTAGTTAGGACTAGCCTTCCTAGTCCGAACTACCGTTACTCCTCATTCCACGAGGAGTAACGGTAGTTCGGACTAGGAAGCCTAGTCCGAACTACCTAGTTCGTGCCGCGTGTAGCCGCGCGGCACGGGGTTCGAACGAGCAGGGATTTAAAAATGGCGGCGCCCAGTTTATGCAAATGAAGCCCGGGAAATTCAAATCCCGGGCTTCATTTGCAAGTGCGGTATGCCTACATTACCCTCCTAGTTCGAACTAGGAGGGTAGTGTAGACATACCCAAAAAGATTTCCTCTCTACTTAACTGCAGGCCAGGAGAGGAGGGAGGAGAGAGGGGAGATATTGCATGGAATTGAGCAACAGAAGGGAGAAAATCACAGCAGTGAAGCAATCTGGTGTTAGTAGGAATGTCTGTCTCAGGAGATTGTGTCAACAGGTGAAACCATTACAACTGCATGACTCAGCCCGACGTGCATCATGACACACTGTTCCCTGATCACTTTGTGACTCTGTGTGATTCCATTTGGTAGTGAACTTATTCTCCAGACCTTCAAGCTAGGATTTAGCTAGTAATTTATTTTGGTTTCATTAATTTCAATAAGGATAACATTTCTCTCCTTGCTGAATCCTGACACAGACTTTTGTGTCTAATAAGCACGTGACCATTTGCATTTGCCACTTATCAATATTCATATGGTTATTTAATGATGATGCATTCAAACTAACAAGCTTTTTATCATATATCACATTCCTTCTGGTGGGCTATAAAATTAGTGGAATGGAATCTGCAATCGACTCCTTGTTATGGATTATGTGTAGAGACCCATGTAGAAACAAAATTTGTACCCACATTTAATGCTCAGTCTTCAAAAACGATCTGTAGATATCTGCATCTGCAGATAGCCACTGATATAAAATGGGTATCCTCAGATTTAAAGGTCTTAAAATATAAGACATCCATACATGAACTGCAATGATGGTCCAAAGATAATATGTGGATGTGGAAGGCTGGAACATGAGAGAACCCTTCAGAAGGCTTGTTATAAATTGGAGCTGCTAAGAAGTGTCTGACTTACCTGAAGAGTGAAAAAAGGGTTAAAAGACTGGTGATGACCTAGAGAGGGGGTTGGGGCAGTCAGCCAATAAAAATGAAGATAGGAATTTCAAACTGGGAAAGAGGGTTTTTTCCCCTCTCTCTTCTTTGTTTGAGATCAGAGCAGTTTCTCCCCGGTATTGAGGGAGATGGGAGACACTTTTTCACTCCAAGAACAGACTTCTTGAAATGTGTAAATAGGGAAAAGTTTAGTCTGTCAGGCTATATTGTTTTCTTTGTTTGGGGGTTTAGAAATCATGTCTGAGGTGGCTAATTATTTTTCTCTTTTGTAACTAAGGAGTAAAGCCTAGGGACTTTCCCTGAGTCTATTTCACTTCATGGCTATTTACCATCTAGTCAATATGCTTGCAACAGTAGTTTTGCTTTGATAATAAAAGAGTTTTCCTTTTGTTTTGATTAACTGGTATTGGTTGACTGTTGTGTCCTTAGGGTTACCTGCCTAGTTACCCGGGCAGAGTCCATTGTTCTCTGTGGATTACCTCTTTTTGTTTTTCCAACTCCAAGCAAAATGGAGGTTGGGGCAAGAGGGAGACCTTTGCCTTAGGGAGGGGATTCCTAAGTGATCTCTTCCCTGGAAAAGGGTTTATGTTGTATCTTTTAAGTGCACTTCAGTGGTGGCAGTATGTGAATTTTTATTTATTTTTTTCTTAGATCTCAGGGAGCCTGAGACTGGACAGCCTTGTCTCTCAGGGTATGTCTACACTACAAAGTTAATTCGAACTAACTTTGATAGGCGCTACACATACAAACCGCTAGTTTGAACTTAATTCGAACTAGCGGAGCGCTTAATTCGAACTAGGTAAACCTCATTCTACGAGGACTAACGCCTAGTTCGAATTAAGTAGTTCGAATTAAGGGCTGTGTAGCCACTTAATTCAAACTAGTGGGAGGCTAGCCCTCCCCAGCTTGCCCTGGTGGCCACTCTGGGCACCACCAGGGAAACTCGTCTGCCCCCCTCCTGGCCCCGGAGCCCTTAAAGGGGCACAGTCTGGCTACGGTGCCCGTGCCAGGTGCAAGCCTGCCAGCACCCAGCCAGCAGCCCTTGCACCTGGCACGGCACGAACCTGCCACCACTGCCACCCAGCCCTCCGCCTCTTCCCGGGACCAGGCTGGCGGCTCCCAGGAGCCTGCCCGGGGCCGCAAGAGGCGGGCACCCGCCTGGTCTAGTACGGACATCGTGGACCTCATCCACGTCCTCCTCACTAGGCACAGGAAAGTGGCTGCCTAGGGCAGGAGAGCTGCCAGCCTGGCCACCCAGGAGCAGGTTTGCATGAAAATCAAGGTGGTCCAGTGAGACCCCCGACCCTGAGCCCTGAGCTTAGAACGGCCGTACTGGGTCAGACCAAAGATCCATCTAGCCCAGTAGCCTGACTGCCGACAGTGGCCAACACCAGCTACCCCGGAAGGGATGGACCGAAGACAATGACCAAGCCATTTGTCTCATGCCATCCATCTCCAGCCTTCCAAAACAGAGGCCAGGGACACCATTTCTACCCCCTGGCTAATACCACTCCATGGACTCAGCCTCCATGAATTTATCTAACTTCTCTTATACTCTGTTCTAGTTCTAGCCTTCACAGCCTCCTGCAGCAAGGAGTTCCACAGGTTGACTATTTGCTTCATGAAGAAGAACTTATGTTATTAGTTTGAAGCCTGCTACCCATTCTTTTCATTTGGTGTCCTCTAGTCCTTCTATTATGGGAACTAATGAAGAACTTTTCATCATGCACCCTCTCCACACCACTCATGCTTTTATAGACCTCTATCATATCTCCCCCCCAGTCTCCTCTTTTCTAAGCTAAGAAGTCCCAGTCTCTTTAGCCTCTCTTAATATGGGACCTGTTCCCAACCCCTGATCATTTTAGTTGCCCTCCGCTCTCCCACCCTCTCTCTTCCTCTCTCCCACCTCCTTTTCCCAGTCTCCCCCAGTTTTGATCAATAAAGAGAGTTTCTATTTTTGAACACACATGTCCTTTATTTTGTATATCAGGAAGGAGGGCTAGGGAGGGATAAGTGAAAGGAGGTGAGAGAGGACTGGGGTACGAGCCCCCGATGGGGAGGACTGGGGTGGCTCTGCGAGCTCCTCGGGGTGGAAGCTCTCCTGCAGCCTCCCGATTGACCCCCCTCCCCGGGGGCCGCCTGCGGCAAGTGCAGCCGGGCTGATGGCCAAGTGCTGTGATGTGCTGAGTGTGGGCACTCAGGGCACTCCAAGCCAGGACTGCTTTGCTGTCCCTCATCGAGTTAGACAGGCGAGCAGGGAACCCCTGAGAACTGCCTGTCCGGGGTGGGGGTCGGGCCCCTTTAACCACAGCCCTTGGCTAGCCTGAGACAGCAGCTCCATGCTCTAAGTCCTAATCTCATTCTCTGCCAGCACTGCTTCCGGCCATCCTTATCCTCGGTTCAGGGTCCACTCAATGTGGACATGCTAGTTCGAATTAGCAAAATGCTAATTCGAACTAGTTTTTAGGTCTAGATGCACTAGTTCGAATTAGCTTAGTTCGAATTAACTAATTCAAATTAAGTTAGTTCTAATTAGTGCTGTAGTGTAGACATACCCTGAGAGTGCCAGAGACAGGTTTTACATAGTTTACTCTGCTAGCTGGTCCCCCATCTCTGCACTCGGAGTTTCAGGTTGGGGGACTGAGCCGTGACAAGGCTAAAAGGAGATTCTCCCTCTATTGAATAGTTTATGATGCCATAGCCCTGAATATGTCCTTCAATGTGTTTCCAGGAAATGAATGCCAGAACTATCCAGAAAAGTTGATTAAGGAACTAGTTTCACCAGCTTTTTTATAGTTTACTGTAATCACTATAATAAAACTATGGACTATTCCGAACATTTTAGAAAGTCTCACTAAAATATTGTCAGTAAAAATTCAGTAGAAAGCAAGACTTTTGTGTTTTTCTATATACCATTGAGGATGAAACCATTTAAGAAGTACAGTAGAGTCTCGATTATCCGACCGAAACGGGACCGAAGGATGGTTAGATAATTGAAATGTCGGATAATATGGAAAATACCTTGTGAGGTTGAAGGTATTTTCCATGTGAGCCGCTGCTCTGCAGATGCTCGGCTGCTTCACTGGCCAGTTGCGCTGCTCCCGACCTACCCTATCTTTCCCGGCCAGCTGCAGGGCAGCGCGATTGGCCGAGAGAGATAGGGGAGGTCGGGGGCAGAGTAACTGGCCGGGGGAGATTAAGGAGGTTGGGGACAGCGCGACTGGTTGGGAGAGATAGGGGAGGTCGGGGGCAGCACGGCTGGCCAGAGGAGATGGGGGAGATCAGGGCACCCCGCAACCTTCAGAGGGCGGGGGCAGATGGGCTCCAGCATCCTGCTGCATGGCCCTGCTCCCTCCTTCCTCTTCTCTCACTGCCTTTGTCTCCACACTGCCTGGCGCCTTCCCTTCCGTGCTCCACTCTGCTGGCTCTGCCACCTGCACAATTGCCTTGGACGGCCACAGGCAGGTCGGATAACACGGAATGTCGGATAAAGGAAGGTCAGATAATCAAGACTCTACTGTAGTGACGGATGGCAGAACAAGGAGCAATGGTCTCAAATTATAGAGAGGGAGGACTAGGCTGGATATTAGGAAAAATTATTTCACCAGGTGGGTGATGAATTGGTTATTTAGGGAGGTGGTGGAATCTCCATCCCAAGAGGTTTTTAAGTCCCAGCTTGCCAAAGCCCTATTTGGGATGATTTAGTTGGGATTTGTCCTGCTTTGGGCAGGGGGCTGGACTCGATGATCTCCTGAGGTCTCTTCCAGCCCTATGGTTCTATGATAAGGAGTAGATAAGTAGTGGTTAAAACTGGAGACTGGTAGTTAAGGAACTCCAGCTAAACTTCTCAGCTAAACTTCTGCCTTGCTCTGTAACCTTGGACAAGTCACTTAATGGACCACAAGTTACTCATCTGTATAATGAGTATAACTTACAAGGAGAGCATGAAGACAATTTCTATAAAGCACTTTAGAGCCTATAATGAAAGGGCACCATAACAGATATTATTTTACAATGCAAGACCTTTCTTTGAGCTGCAATGTATGTGGTGGGTAGACATTCCATAAAAGGCAATTCCAGCTATCATACAACGAGGCATTCTTGCATGAAGTTTAACGATAGGAATAAATCAATTAAGCTACAGTACTTCAAATCTAATGTATTATCCAAAATATTCTATTAGTAGCAGCCAGAAAGTTTTGTCCTAATTGACTGAAGCTTTTGAAAACCCTGTTATTAAAGTACATGGCAATTAACTCTGAGAACCCTGGCAATACTCCAGCTTGGTTGAAGACAAAGACATTTATGGAAGCAAAAGCTTCCAAGCAAGGCTCTATCTATTTTCTAATCATGACAAGTTTCAGAAAGATACACCCAGTGATGAATACTAAAGCACAGCAATTGAATTAAATGTTAAATAAGTAACTTGTCTCCTATATTTGAGTATTTATTTTTGTGGCTATATTACTGAAGTGAAGGCAAATTTGTTAATGTACTTATGAACTCTGCTAATATTAAAGGTCCTCTTGGAGTTACTAGGTTCTTCTCTTTTATGTATTTATTTATTAACTTGTCCTCCTCTGAAGTTCAAACACTTGGTCCCTATTAAATTATAAAGAGAACTGAGTGCATTGGTGAAGAAACCACAAGTCACATATATAATTAGCCACACCAGTGTATCTCAAAACTTTGCCACATCAATTCTCACCAAAGACAAAAAATATTGTTCAGGTCCCCTTAAATGGATGCATTTTAAAGGGGGATGGTTGAATATTCTGTCAACATTTTTTGGTTAAAAGAAAAGCATATTTCACCTGGCGGCTCTTAACATATTTCAAAGCAAAGGCACAACGGGGTTAGCTCCCAGGGCTGAGTGTGGTTCTATAGTTTCCCCCCTTATTGACTAATGGAATAGTCAATTGACTACTCTTCTACTTCATATAGTAGAAGAGAGGGATAGAAAAAGTGACAAAAAGTGATAGGAGGCTCCTAAGTGTTCTTAGTGTCTTTCAATTTTTTTTCCTTAGAAAAGCCTGGAGTGAGACACTGTTAAGTGCCAGCTGCTAGTAACTAATTATGCCTATGATCCTGTCTTTACTCTCTTCCTCCCTCAGTGCAAGGAGTAAATAGTAGTAAATATATACTCTCATCACCTAAATAAAAATGTATAACTTTATTAAACTGGCATTTATTTATTCACTAATTGATAATGCTAGGGTCAGATATGGAGGTTTAATACTAAGTTTCTTGGAGGAAATCACTGATCTGGGAGTTTGATAAAAAACACGCATAGTGTAGCTTCAAGAAATTAACAGATACAATATTACTCAAGATTTGGAAATGTGACCCATTTATTTTAACTGAGAAGCATTCATTACACAGTGCAAACAGTTCTTTGGTAAATTTACGGATTACAATAAAAATAACGAAGCCTTTGCTTTTGGTAACAGTTTTTAAAAGTAAATAAATATGCACAATTTGCAACATACTACAGCAATATTCTCACAGTGGATACTGAGGAAATGATCATCCAGCCATTGGCCACTGTTTCAGAAATGTTAATACGGGTGCTGAATCTGTAGACACTGTAATAAAAGTAAATGTGTACTATCCTTGATTGCTTAATATATTTGAAATTGTTGGTGAAAATCTTTTATAGGTTTTATGATTATGGAAAATAACTGAAGATGACAGCTGTATAAGCATTTCAAGAGTTATTCCAGAATCTTTGTTTTATACCGTATGAGTAAACATTGAACAAAGAACAACAGATATTCACTTTATTCTGGGGAGGGGAACAATGGAATCAGATACCTGATACTGTATATAATGTATAAATGGAAAAGTTCTTCTCCTATGATCGGAAATTAGAAGGATATTTAATTCATATTAACTTGCAGGGAAATTATTAAATTAATAGTCCATTAAAAGCACTTTTCCACTGGTCCATATAACCATATATATTTTTAAATTATTATATTCGATTTGGTTCTGCAAACCTTTCTTCTTACTGTAATCAGTGGGAGATCCATGTGCACAGATCTTCCAGAGTAAGTGTGCAGTTTGGACTCTCAAGAAAGCAGAACAAAAGTACTAGCGTATCAAAAAAGGGAAGGAATGTCAAGCCCTAGATACCCCATGAAACTTTCCACACAGATTCTAAAAATATTAAAATAGATTATGTACGTCAAAACTTTATATATGAAATCAATTATATTCTTAAAAATATAAATGGTAGTACCTCATGTAACTCTAACATACATTTTTAATTACCATACCACTCACATGTACATATTACTGTTACTACACTGTCAAACTAGTCATTGTAGTAAGCATATAATATATACCAAAGTTTGAGAGCAGTGTCATAGTATGTATCTTATCAAATTATAGTACATTAAAGCTACTAATTATGTGCCAAAATATTATAGTGGAAATTGTTGCTATAGATTAGCTGTAACACACAAATCTGATTTACTATGCAACTTAAGTCTTTACATAATACGAAGACTTACATGTTTACATGTTGCTTTTCTCTCTCACCAACAGAAGTTGGTCCAATCAAAGATATTTCCTCACCCATGTTGCCTAGCTAATGTTGACATTTGTGCACATTTCATTAATGCTTAAATTCCTGATCCCTAAAAGCTAACAATTAACTCAGAATCCAGAGAATTCAATAATGTCAGTAGGAGTTCTGCATTAGGACTGCAGGACTGAGCCCTGAATTGTAGGAAATTAGGGATTTTTTTTTTCAGAAGATGCACTGTAAATGAAAAAGAAAACTGTAAAATGAGGTATGATAGTTGTCCTTCATTGCAATGCATTGAATGCAATAATATATGCCTATTAAAATGGCAAAGAATTGGTGTGCTAATACATACACTGCATTGCTATATATTCTATAGTGCTAAAAATGAATTATGTGAGCAGTTAAGTGAGGCAAATAAAGGCACTGAGCTAAAAGTATCTATGTAGTAGCTGAAAATGGAGAAAACCTATATGCTCAAATACCTAATCAGCAAAAAAATGGAAAAGAGTAGTCAATCACAATTAACCATTAATGCTTACATTTCACAAACAGTGCCATAATATACTTAGGAACATATGTCTACTGACAATATGCAAAATGAATCAGTAGGTCTCATTGTATACAAAATGGCATGTGATGTTTTCACATTTTCAAAACAGGGCCATAGTAACTGTACATGTGAGCACGTCTGAGATGGACAGAAGCATGCTGTCAAGCTGGACTTTGGATGGTCACTTTACCATGATTAAAATAAATGAAACAAAAGAGTAGCCAAGCAATTACCTATGATCATATTCATTTTAATTTCAAATGCTACTTGTGAGTCATGTACTCCTTCCTAAAATGAGGAATAGCATTCAAGGAACACTGTCAAACATTTTTTTAATCATATTGTTTTTAATACCTTCCTAGAATCTTAATGTTTGTTTCTCTTTCTCTAGCAGTGTTATGCTTTTCAATTAGTCAAACACTGAATAATTTTCCTCTTCTATTAAAGAGAGGTTAACATGAAACTGATGCATTTTCTTACTTCCTTTTCTATATACCAGAATAATTGATTAAGCAATCCATATGCACAGCTGGCTTGCAGAAATTGGCCCTGTATTAGCAAAGTTCTGAACACAGTTTTTATTAAGCTTTTATTTTAGCTTCTTCTGACTTTATTAGCAAAGCACTGAATATCAAGTCAGACTGATACTACAAAGTAAATATTCTTATTGTGCTTATTTCTCATAAATGGGAGCTGTTCTGATTTTATAATGTAAACATTTTAAGGTAAGTTATTTTGGATGCCTAAACCTACCTGACAGTGTCCTTTTAAAGTAGCACCGGATTCAGTTTGTCTAACCTGAGAATCTTAGTACAAAAATTATCTTGAACTGTTTATTTCCATTTCAACGTTTTTGCATTGTAATTTTCTTTTTATGGGCAAATAATAAAATAATACATCATCTTATACTGTTACAGCACCAATAGAATGTTGTCATGTAAAATCTTGATTTCTTGCTGTTCTTTTAAGCTTCTGGTTACCTTATTTGCCATCAGCAGGCATCGTTATGATTTGAAGAGGACACATCTTAAATTCTTAGAGGAGATTTATGGCTTCTTTTCCTTGCTAATAGTTTGTTTTAAACAGACTGGACAGCAAACTTCTTTGACCTTCAATGGTGTAGAACAATCAGTTGGTGGACATGATTCTACAAAACATGTAATCTGACCAACCTGTATTAGTACAAATACAAAAACAGTTTAGAACATTTTATTTAGCTTTGTCTACAAAATAAGAGATATGGTATAGGTTGAATGTCTCTAGTCCAGCACCCTGCGGACCTGACCAGTGCTAAACCACAGAGTTTGCTGAACCACAGGAGGTCAATATTGTCTAACATCATTACCAACACTTCCACTGCATACTGGGCTCTTAGAAGACATTTAGGGGTAGATTAGAGCTACATAACAGCACAGAACACTGAGAATCAGGATGGGTGGCTATAAGCAAACTTTATGGGAGCGTGGGAAATGTGGCCACACCACCAGTAAGTGGACACCCAGCTAACTAAAATCATCCCAGAACACGGATGTTGTCAGACCAGACAGTGCCGGACTACAGAGGCTCAATCTGTATTTACATTATTTGGGAATGTAAAAGCCATTCTTTCTAAGGTTTTGGCTACTGAAACAAATTTTGAATGTATCATAGATTATTTTGAGAGAATATTAACATTTGCATCTAGAAGAAAGCACCTTGAATGGCAACTTTTAAAATGACTGTTTGTTCTAAAACTCTTTCATCCTCTGTCACAATCTGATCTCTTAAGCATCAGCCTGCACCTGCTCCTCACATCCTCTTCTCCCCTAACTTGCTCCTCTCATTGCCACTTCCCTTCAATGTCCTCTCTTCTTTCACTCCCCCTTGCCATTTAGCTTATACCCTCTTACCTAAACCCACCTAAAAAGCCATGAAGTTATCATGAAAATAGAATGAAATTCAGTAAGGATAAATACAAAGTACTCCATCTGGGAAGGAATAATCAATTGTACTCATACAAAATGGGAAATGACTGCCTAGGGAGGGGCACCACCGAAAGGGATCTGGGGATCAGAGTGAATCACAAATAAAATATGAGTTATGAGTGTAACTGCAAAAAAAGTAAACATCATTCTGGGATGTATTAGCAGGAGTGTTGTGAGCAAGACATGAGAAGTAATTCTTCCACTCTAGTGTGTGCTGATTAGGCCTAAAGTGGAGTACTGTGTCCAGTTCTGGGTGCCACATTTCGGCTATGATGTGGATAAATTATGGAAGGTCCAGAGAAGAGTAACAAAAATTATCAGAGGTCTAGAAATTATGACCTATGAAGAAAGACTAATAAAACTGGCTTTGTTAATACTGGAGAAGACAGAGGGGGCATAACAGTTTTCAAGAAAATAAAAGATTGTTATAAGGAGGAGTGAGAATAATGATTCATCTTAACCTCTGATACTAGAACAGGATGCAATGCGCTTGAATTGCATCAAGGGAAGTTTTGGTTAGACAATAGGAAAAATGTCTTGCAACAGTGGTTAAGCCTGGAATGAATTGCCTAGGGATATCATGGAGTCTTTATCATTGGAGATTTTTTTTTAAGAGCAGGTTAAACAAATACCTATTAGGGACGGTCTAGCTCAGAGTTCCCTCCAAGTTGAGTGTTTGGATGACTGCATAGATTCAAATGCCACCCAGTTGATTATCAGAGAGACCACAGCCATTCACAGCCAGTACCACGTGTTTCTACTAGTGGTGCACATCCACATGTACGTTGATGCACATAACACATTTATTCTGAACATAGATGGAACAATTAGAAGGAACAATGGTCTAGATAATACTTAGTTCTGCCATGAGAGCTGGGGACTGGACTAGATGACCTCTCAACGTCACTTCTAGTCCTACAATTCTATGATTTTGTGACATTGTGCTGAATATTATTATTAACTCTGCTTCTGTGGTATACTCCTTTATCCTGCCATGTGTCTGTCTTGCCTATTTAGACTGTAAGTACATATCTACTGCTCTGTGTTTGTATAGCATATAGCACAATGCGGCCATATTCTTGTTTGGTTCTTAGGCACGCATTACCACACTGAAGTTGATTAATAATACAATTTATTAGTTGTATATTGATTTATTATCTAAAGTTCACACAAAGTTCAGGGATCCCATGTAGCCAAAGTCTCTCCTCCTCCGCCTATAACATTATTTGATGTCTTTCCCTAAAGGTTAAAAAGAAGGCAAATACTAACATTTTAGTACATGAGCTTTTACCAATGTTTACATTCTGTAAGAGGCTGCTTTTGGAATGTCTTCTTCCAGGCCTCCCTCTTTCACCCACATTTTTACAAGTATAATTAAGCACCAGCCAAATGAAGTAAATTAGTTTATGTAGATGTCTAATTATTAGATTTGTAAGTAATGTTAGATGGATGATATTTGAAAGGTGAATTTTCCCAGCAACTAACTGCAAATAAATTGAAACAATGACTTGAATCTATAAAATGATGGGTACAACATCCGAGGTTATATCTTCAAAACAGACCACAATATGTCTTAAACACTAAAAATGGATTCCAGTATACTCACTTTGCATTCACACATAGTACAAGAGTCCCTTTTCCAGGTTTCATTGCTGGAATATGATTTACCCTTTTCATCAGTGCAATCAGTTCTACTGAGACGTGATTCCAGTTTCTTTATCTAAAGGCAGAAAACAAATTATTAAAATGAACTAATATATAGCTTTTCCTGATTACATATACAATCCCCTAACAACATTCATGTAGGTGAATTTGGTTGATTACTCAGTTTTAGAACTGGTCAGATAAAATGACAAGTATTAGAGGGGTAGACATGTTAGTCTGTATCTGCAGAAACAGCAAGGAGTTCTGTGGCACCTTAAAAACTAAGCCTTGGCCTACACTACGGAGTTATTTCAAAATAACCCCCCTTATTCTGAAATAATAAATGGAGCATCCTCACTACTAAGCCTGTTATTTCAAAATAATGGGCTGGTTATTTCAAAATCTGTACTCCTGCTTTCCTTAGGGAATAACACTTATTTTGAAATAGTTATTTCAAAATAACGTTCATGTGGATGCACCGCCGTTGCTATTTTGAAATAGCTACTCCCCAGAGTAATATGAAGTAATTACTCCCTAGTGCTTCCTGGGGCTCTAAGTTGAGGTATCACGTTCACAATAATGGAGCCTACTTCAGACTAATTTCGAGGTTCCCCCGTAATGGGGACATGCTATTTCGATTTTGTTATTTCGGGAGCTATTATTTTGAATTTAGTTATTTCAAAATAATTGCCTACTGTAGACATGCCCTGAGATGTATTTGGCGATAAGCTTACAAAGTGTCTTTAAGTTACCACAGGACTCCTCATTGTTTTTCAAGATATAATAGAGATTTGGCATGGTGAAAAGTTTCACTTCAGCTGTTACAAATTCAACAAAACTTTTGCTGAAACACAGAAGAGCACAGGGCACTATGCTTGCACCTAGCTTCAGGAGATAAAAAAGGCATAACCTTTGGGTACGCTGCCTCACCACCCACACTCCCATCATTTGGATTAGGGGGAGCTGGGGGCTTAGAGCCATGACACTTTGCTTCCCCCCACATTCCCAACTCCAGGGGGATAAAGAAGCACAGAGCTGAGGTGGTTAGCCCCCTAACACAGCACCTCTTTTTAAAGTGGCTACAGTTATAGCTACTTTAGTCAGTGTGATTATTAAGAGATTTTTATGACACACTGTTAAAAGTCTTTTCAAATATATCTGAATGCTGGATATAATAATGTATTATTTCAATTCGGCACATATCATTATTTCATAGCAACTGCACAGCCGATCACTGATATGGTTTAATCAACAAATTTTACGCACACTATAAACCCAGATTCTATAAATTCCAGGTCTTAAATACAATAAAAACATGACGGAAAAAGCTAATCCTATAAACAGTTTCATACACAGAGAATGGCCACATGCATGGAATGCATTGCTTATGCAAGGTTCTAATGACAACAGTCAACAAAGTCAGACTGTATAATCTTTGTTTTACATAAGATTAACAAAATATGCAAAAATAAACCATAATATATACATTATGTTCTTGTGTTCCATTTTGTCAAAAGATTACAAAATAAATTTTGGACTGGGGAATGCAGAAGAAGTCCTTATATTTAAGGTATTACCAGTGATATCTGTGGCCCACGAGACCTTTTGTTTAACAGTACCCATAGGCAGGGTTGCTAAATTCTACTGGTTTCAGTCTGTAGTTTTGTTCCTGACAGTATTACTAACGAGACACACATGTAAAGCAAGTACACGTAAAGTGAGGTGCATGCTGATTGCACACAACACTGACCATGAGAGCTGTGTGCTCCCTCTGCATCCAATCAAAATGATGCTACGATTCAATTGAATCCCCCCCTCAAATACTAGCTATACAAGCGCAGTTAGAAAAACCATCCTACCTCAGGAGATTGTCTTGGTTACGACTGTCTTGCAGCCCATTGATGAAGGAGGGCCACTCATGCAGCCCAATCACTAAACTAGGGTGCCTATCACTGCCACAGAAGGATAAGTCTTCTTTGTAAATATGCAATTTAAAATTACGTAAATTAAATGCAAGATTAGAAAATGTCCATGACATCATCTTACCTGATTTCTGAGACTTGTAATGGTCTTTTGCATTTCTAAAACAAATTCTCTAAAGTCATTTACCACAGGCAATTTTGTATGTTCATCAGATGCTGAAGTGGCATTATTAAAATGTTTAATCTGTTCTGTAGAACTGCAACAAGAGGAATACAGATCAAGATATTCACCAAACAGTTTTCATTAGACTGGCTATTTGAATAGGACCTATCCAAAATGTAAATTATGAATAAATCAAGTATAGACAGCTGGCTGTATGAGTTATATGAAGCACAACAGAGCACTAGTGCCCTTGTATACAGGGTGAGAACTGTTTAATGCTATTATTACTTCTTATAACAGCAGGAATAGGAAGTTTTGAAAACAGAATTTATCACTGTTAAAGAGTGTTCTGGGTACTATAGTAGGGGATAGAAAATGTTGTTGGTCTCTTGGCATAACAGAGAAAAGAACCAGTTAAGCTAAACATTAACAATAATCCAGAATGCTAATGATTCGCTTGTATAATTATAATCAGCATTGTTTTTGGACTCATTTTAGAGTTTCTTCCTATGAACATTTGTTCTTGAAAAACGTAAGTTTTTGAAAATGGAACAAGTTGGTATACTTACCTGTTTCCAATTTAATAAACATTTGAAATCAGAAGTGCTTTTACACTTTCGGAATAATATAAAGCCACTTGTTTATTAAATGTTGCATTGCTCGATTGACATCTCGCAAACTTACATCACAAAATCATTTTAATAAGTTTAATCTTCAAGTGAAAATATGGTGCAAAGTCATCACAGAAAATTGACATATTGAGTATTAATTATACCATCCAGACATATTTCAAAAACATTCAGAAAAATAGAGAGAGCATTAATAATTAAACCAAAAACATGGTATACATGAAGCACTAAGAGCCAACGTAGCCAAACATTTCCATCTGAGGGTTGCTGATATTAGAGAATTCGCTGCAGTAACACAATTTTTAGTCCTAGTATTAATACAGCTCTTGGACCCTATCTCTAAATGTAATTTCTACATCTCTCACTTAGCAATCCTGGAAACTCCTCCTCATTGATATTTCTGTTCTTTGACCTTCAAAAGAGTCTCTTTGTTACCAGGGTAAGAGTACCTGGTGTTTTCTTTTGACTTTCATTTTTATGGAACTTAAACTTCTTGACAGCTTTATATATGTGACAAAGAATGTTTACCAGTATATTACTGTTTATGCTATGAAGATTTGGAAAAGTTGATAAAAAAGTTCATTTGGGAGTGCTAACCACAGTCTACAAAGATCTACTACTTCAGGGCAACTTTTAACAGTCAATTAAGTGAAAGTTACAGTGGAGCATTTTTTATTTCTACTCTTCCTTAGCATTATTAAATGTATATGTAAATTATTAAAACATCTGAAATGTGGAATAAATTCACTCCTGGTGTAACTTCATTGATCTCAGAGGAGTTATTCCATGCATGAATTTTGTTCGGTGTTTTTTTATAATTAAACAGATATATAAAACCAGCAATAAAATGCTCACGTGCTTTTTATGTGCTGAGCCTTGCATTTTACTAATACAAAATTTGCCAGCAAAGGCTCAGATTTCTCTCATTGGGTATGTCTAGATTACATGCCTCTGCTGACAGCGGCATGTAAAATAGGCTATCCGACACAGTCAATGAAGCCGGGATTTAAATATCCCCGGCTTCATTAAAATAAAAATGGCCACCGCGCTGTGTCAGCTCAGCTGATTGTCGGCACAGCGCGCGAGTCAAGATGCGGATCGGTCAACAAGGTAAGCCTTTGTCGACTGCTCCTGTAAACCTCGTTTCATGAGGCAAAACGGAGCGGTCGACAAAGGCTTCCCTTATTGACCGATCTACGTCTTGACATGGATCAGCTGAGCCGGCATAGCGTGGAGGCCATTTTTATTTTAATGAAGCTGGGGATATTTAATTCCCGGCTTCATTGACTATGTCGGGTATCCTATTCTACATGCCTCTGTCAGCAGACGCATATAACCTAGACATACTCACTGATTCACCACCAAAGCCTTCTGGTTCATTCCTTCCATAATACTTACCAGGAGTAAGCCAAGAAAATACAATCTGAATTGTTACCTTATTTGAGTTTCCAAACATATTCTGTCTTCCCTTTGTCTTCTAGATTATAATTTCTTTGGGGGTAGGGACTGTCTCCTACTCTTGGGGGAATTCTGTCCCAAAAATGTTTTAAATTCTGCACATATTTTAAAATTATGCAACATTCTTCACATTTTATTTCTCAAAGTAATGCAATATAATCATGCTTGTTTCAAGTACTTTGGTAATTTTATTTAAACTATGGTACAATGAATGGAGAATGGGATTGGGGAGCATTGTAGGAAATCCCCAAATGTTCTCTGCCTAATAGTAATGTGGCTAGTATTGACTCTTTATTTTTAATTACTACTCAACAAATACATGCAGAGTTATGCTCAGTGTTAATAGGCATCTGAAGAGCAAGTGAGGGTTCACGACTCAAATTCACAATTTATATTAAATATTGATAATTTCCAGAAAGGTCAGTAGCAAACAGCTAATGGGCCACTTTTTCTCCCCTTGCACAGGAGTAGGGGTATTTATAGGGCTAGAAAAAGGAAAGGAACATTAGTGGATATGCTGTTGAAGCAATTACATTTTTTGTTAGTTATTTGTTGGGGCCACAATTTTACGTTCTTGCAGCAACTGAGGCAAAATAGTTTATTTAATGTATATGTTGTACTAGAAGAATTACCCAATATTGCTTGGATCCTTAACTCAAATAATTTTTGTTTTTTGTAAAATAAAATGAAAAATGTATAAAAGTAATTTGAATTATTGGTCTCAGGTAGGGCTGGAGATTAGGGTTTTAGTATGCAGGCTGCCCTGGGGAGAGAGGACTCCCCAGCCCTCTCTCACCATTGCTGTCTACACTGCAGCGCTATTTGGGGATACTGGATGTATCCTGAAATAGCTATTCCACGTCTTTTGAGCATGCCCGTTATTTCAAAATATAATGGGCTTGCTATTCCGATGTCCCTATAAACAGGGCTCGCCAATCCGCAGTGAGCCCTGCTCGTCAGCCGCAGATCGCCTGAACATGCGCAGATCGCCTGAACCCAGCTCTTCCGGGTTGTAATCTACTCGCCATGGGCGAGTAGATTACATAGATTGTCGAGCCCTGCCTATAAACCTCATTCCACAAGGAGTAAGGGACGTTTCAGAATAGTGATTTATTTCAAAATACGTACTGTATAGACAGCGCCAAATTTTGAAATAAGCTATTTTGAAATAACATTGAATTAAGATACACACTTTGTGTAGCTCAAATTGTGTATCTCATTTCGACCTACGGTGCAGTGAAGACATACTCCATGGCAGCTTTGAACCAGGTGAGAAACAACTCTTCATGGCTGCTACTGTTCCAGCAGGCACAGCTGGGGGAGGAGTGCATGTCCCCCAGCTGGGGCAGGTCCAGGTTTGCTCCTCTTCATTAGGGAGTGAGGGGAAGTGCACAGTTTGCTGCACTCCTTACTTTAGATGGGGAGCACAGGGGGCAGGTGAATGTGAACTCCTCATCCCCAACCCAATCCCGAGCAACGATTTAAATTAAGCATGTAATTTACATTTTATATAAAAAAACCTAAAAATTGAGCACAGCTGGGTAAATCTAATATGCGATAGATGCAAAGTGCAGTCACACTACACATTTTATCTTCCCAGTATTCTCATTTCTGAAGAAGAGCTTCTAACTGACTTTGATTGAAAGGGTGTGCTGGCTCACTCTCTTGGCTCATGCACTTTCAGGTTTGTAAAAAAAAATTAATCGATGGGACTCTGAACAGTGGCTTGATCAAAATTTTACTTTTAAAATCTGAGCCCTTGATAGCAGAATGACATATTAACTAAAGTACAAGGCCTTTCATACATACTAGCCCACCTTGTAAATATGTAATTGAATATTTCAGATTCATATACCAGTTTTGTGAAAGCTAGTCTAGTAGTCCTTACATTTGTGATGATAAAAAAAGGAGTGCAGGGAGTCTTAACAGAGGGTGACCAAAGCCGTAATCATATATATAGTAGCCCAAAGTCTGTGACTCTGTAACGCTGAAACGCTGGCTGTTCCTTCTGGGTGGCGTTGTTGCCTCCCGCCGTGGCACTCGGCTGACTTCTGAGCCACTTATCTGGGCCGCTGCATGGGAGCAAGCAGCGAAAGCGGCTGTTTGGGGTCTGCACTCCCCATGTAGCACTGGGGTGCTGCATGGGGAGAGTGGGGACCAAACGGCTGCTTGCGCCGCTTGCTCCTGCGCAGCAGCCCGGCTGAGCGGCGCAGAAGTCAGCCGAGTGCCCCGGCGGGAGGCAACAGTGCCGTCCAGAGAGAACAGCCAGGGGGCGGGGCCTGGATGAGCGTGCGTTTGACATCAGGAAAGGGTGCCGGATTCAAAAGGAGGAAACCGGAGCAGACACAGAGGACGTGGAGGAGACAGACAGGAGAATGGAGGAGGTGGAGGACAGCGAGAGAGAGAGTGAGAGAGATGCAGCAGGAGGAAGAGAAGAGGAACACAGAGTGAGAGGTGGGAAGGGGAGAAGAGAAAGAGGCAGGAGGCAGACGAGAGCTGAGAGAGAAAGGGCAAGGCAGTAGGAGGAGATGAGAGAGAGAGCAGCGTTTACGCTGCTTGCTCCCACGCGGCGGCCCAACTGAGTGGCACAGAAGTCAGCCGAGCAACACGGCAGGAGGCGAAGGGGGGCGGGGCAGTGACGTACATGCCCAAGGGGCGGGGCCTGGATGAGCGTGCATCCCCGACGGAGACAGAGGAGAGTGAAGAGAGAGTGAGAGGCAGGAGGAGAAAAGAAAGAAATATTTGACCACCAATTCCTAACTGTCAGAGTGGTCAAATATTGGAATAAATTGCCAAGGGAGGTGGTGGAATCTCCCTCTCTGGAGATATTTAAGAACAGGTTAGATAGACATCTGTCAGGGATGGTGTAGGTGGAGCTTGGTCCTGCCTTGAGGGCGGGAGGCTGGACTCGATGACCTCTTGAGGTCCCTTCCAGTCCTATTATTCTATGAAAGGAAGAGTGAGAGGCAGGAGAAGGAGAAGAGAGAGAGATGGAGGGAGAAGCAGAAGGCGGAGGAGAGCTGAGAGAGACGGGGGGAGGCAGTAGGAGGAGGAGATAGAGAAAGAGAGATGGAGCGAGAGACCGGAGGCTCAGGAGAGAAGACCGATGTGGAGGAGAGACCTGAAAATCCTGTCTTATGGTGGGCTAATTGGCTAGTATGTAATAAGAGTTGTTTGTACTCTGGTATAGATTTGGGTAGTCAAGAATAATTTGGTCCCAATGGTTTGGAGGCTCTGGTTCAGAAAGACACAATGTTTTAGGCCAGGGTTTCCCAAACTATGGGTTGGGACCCAAATATGGGTCGCCAGTACATTTCAAAAGGGTCACCAAGTGTCCCACCAGGTGGCCCTGCTCCCTCTCCTACCCCCGTTTTTGAATTGCCTTGGGTCACTAAGTCTTCCTGAATTGTCAAAATGGGTCCCCATCTGGAAAAGGTTGGGAACCACTGCTTTAGGCTTATACATATACAGGCAGTCCCCGGGTTACGTACAAGATAGGGACCGTAGGTTTGTTATTAAGTCGAATCTGTATGTAAGTCGGAACTGGCATCAGCCGCTGCTGAAACTGATCAGTTTCAACCGCGGCTGAATCTGGACGCTAGTTCTGACTTACATACAGATTCAACTTAAGAAACCCAGGCGTCCCCAAGTCAGCTGCTGCTGAAACTGCTCAGCGGCTGATTCCAGGAAGCCTGGGGCAGAGCAACTCTGCCTCGGGCTTCCTGTAGTCAGCTGCTGGTCAGTTTCACCAGCGGCTGACTTGGGGACGCCTGGGGCAGAGCAGCTGGGGTGCTGCTGGGTTGCTCCAGTAGCGCGGCTCCTCGGCACTACTGGAGCAACCCAGCAGCACCCCAGCTGCTCTGCCCCAGGCGTCCTGATTCAGCTGCTGCTGAAACTGACCAGCTGAATCAGGACGCCTGGAGCAGAGCAGCTGGGATGCTGCTGGGTTGGTCCGGAGCGGCGCTGCGGGACCAACCCGGCAGCCCCCAGCTGCTCTACCCCAGGGGTAGGCAAGAAAAGCCTGGTCTGCTGGGGGGGGAGGCACTAGCTGCACCCCGCCCAGCAGACCAGGGAGACGGGGGTGGTGGGACCGCCCAAGTCCTCCACGGCTTTGCTCCGTCTCCCTGGTCTGCTGACCTGGGAGACCCGGAGCAAAGCCTTGGAGCACGCGGGCAGCGGGACAGTCCAGGCGCGCCGCGGCTGTCCCGCTGCTGGCGTGCTCCAAGGCTTTGCTCCCCGTCTCCCTGTCAGACCAGGGAGACGGGGAGCAAAGCCGCGGAGCCCGCCCGCAGGGGGACAGCTCAAGCGCGCCCGGGCTGTCCCGCTGTGGGCGTGCTCCGAGGCTTTGCTCCCCATCTCCCTGGTCTGCTGGTCGGGAGATGGGGAGCAAAGCCGCGGAGCACGCTTGCAGGGGGACAGCTCAAGCGCGCCCGGGCTGTCCCGCTGCGGGCGTGCTCCAAGGCTTTGCTCCCCGTCTCCCTGGTCTGCAGGGAGACGGGGAGCAGCTTTTCTTGCCCTGGAGGACAGGGGCGGTGGACCGTGGCGCATCTGGGCATCCCGCTGCTCCCGTCCTCCGGGGCAAGAAAAGCCCCGTTCGTAACTGCGGATCCGCGTAACTCGGGGACTGCCTGGAAATACAAATAAATAATTTATGTCAAATTGTATGTAAGGGCATGTTTCATTCAGAATCTGAGAGGATTCCAATGTCTCTGTGGGAGATTGAGCAGATGAAGGCTTGCCTCTATTGCTGAACTAGTTTAATAATTTTTCATCCTCAAAAGGTGCCTATATGGGTCAGATCATTAGAAAACATCTGGGCTATGATCACATCTGAGAAAGAGTTTTACATGACGAATTGAGTTTACTAGCTGAATCATGTAAGACCTGGAACACAAAGAACACAATTTCTAGACAAAAAGGAGACAAGACAGAATCTTATTATGCAAGTGCCAGAAAACACTCCTTTCATGGAATCACAGAATATTGGAACTGGAAGGAGCCTCAAAAGTTTAGTCCCCTGCACTCATGGTAGGACCAAGCACCATCTAGATCATCCCTGACAGATGTCTGTCTAGCCTGCTCTAAAAATTTCAATGATGGAGATTTCACAACCTCCCTAGGCAATTCATTCCAGTGCTTAACCACTTTGACAGAAAGTTTTTCCTAATGTCTAACCTAAACTTCTCGTGCTGTAATTAAAGCCCTTTGCTTCTTGTTCTATTATTTAGAGGTTAAGGAGAATGATTTTTCTTCCTTCTCCTTGTAACACCCTTTTAGGTACTTGAAAACGATTATCTCTTTTCCATAATAAACAAACTTAATTCTTTCAAGTATCAGAGGGGTAGCCGTGTTAGTCTGAATCTGCAAAAGCGGCAAGGAGTCCGGTGGCACCTTATAGACTAACCAAACTGTTGGAGCATAAGCTTCCGTGGGCAAAGACCCACTTCATCAGATGCATTTAGTGGAAATTTCCAGAGGCAGGTATACATATGCAGGCCAGAATCAGGCTAGAGATGATGAGGTGGATCCAATGAGGGAGGATGAGGCCCATTTCTAGTAGCTGATCTGGAGGTGTGAATACCAAGAGAGGAAAAGCTGCTTTTGTAGTTAGCGAGCCATTCACAGTCTTTGTTTAATCCTGAGTCGATTGTGTCAAACTTGAAGATGAAATATAGAAGCAGGCATCTTTTAGATGGAGAGCAGCGTACCAGTCTCGAGGACTCAGAAAGGGGAAAATGGATGCCTGTGTCAGCATCTTGAATTTGGCTTAGGTGTTAAAGGCATTGACTTTCCTGAGGCGTAGGATGAACATAAGAACATAAGAATGTCCATACTGGGTCAGACAAAAGGTCCATCCAGCCCAGTACCCTGTCTGCTGACAGTGGCCAATGTCAGGTGTCCCAGAGGGAGTGAATCGAACAGGTAATGATCAAGTGGTCTCTCTCCTGCCATCCAGCTCCACCCTCTGACAAACAGAGGCTAGGGACACAGTTCCTTACACATACTGGCTAACAGCCATTTATGAACTTAACAGCCATGAATTTATCTCGTTCTCTTCACTGCATGGACGTCTTCAGAGAACTATCCACGATGACTCCATGATCTCTTTCCCGATTAGTTGTAGCTAAATTAGCCTCCATCATATAATATGTATAGATGGGGTTATTTTTTCCAATGTGCATTACTTTACATTTATACACATTAAATTTCATTTGCCATTTTGTTGCCCAGTCACTTAGTTGCCCTTCCCCTTCTTCCACTTGCTTTCCCCTTCCAGCTCCCTCCTCCCAGGTTTCCCCCTCCCCTCTCCCATCTCCTTTTCCTAGTCACTTAGTTTGGTGAGATCTTTTTGAAGTTCTTCACAGTCTGCTTTGGTCTTAACTACCTTGAGCAATTTAGTATCATCTGCAAACTTTGCCACCTCACTGTTTATCTTTTCTCCAGATCATTTATGGATAAGTTGAATAGGATTGGTCCTAGGACTGACCCTTGGGGAACACCACTAGTTACGCCTCTCCATTCTTTGTTTCCTGTCTTTTAACCAGTTCTCAGTTCATGAAAGGATCTTCCCTCTTATCCCATGACAACTTAATTTACATAAGAGCCTTTGGTGAGGGACCTTGTCAAAGGCTTTCTGGAAATCTAAGTACTCTATAGCTACTGGATCCCTCTTGTCCACATGTTTGTTGACCCCTTCAAAGAACTCTAAGAGTATGTCTACACTGCAAAGGAGCCTGACAGGGGCTGGAGAAGGCGGTCACCTTCCTGGTCCAGAGTGGAGATCATGGACCTTATTCAGGTTTGGGGGGATGGCCCCAAAGTCCATGATCTCCGCACTAGATGGAGGAATGCGACCATCTATGTCAGGATAGCTGCCAGCCTGGCCACCAAAGGCCACATGCGAACTCAGGAGCAGATATGCATGAAAATCAAGTTGGTCCAGCGAGACCCCCAACCCTGGGCCCTGAGCTTCCCCTCCCCCTTTTTCCCCTTGCTTCCCCCTTCCAGCTCCCTCCTCCCAGGTTTCCCCATCCCACCTCCTTTTCCCAGTCTCCCCCGAGGTTCATTCTCCCTCCCCAGTTTTGTGTTTATGAAAAAATGTGTATTTTATTTGACATCAGGAAGGGGGGCTAGAGAGGAGTAAGTGGAAGGACATGAGGGAGGAATGGGGCACGAGCCCCCAGTGGGGAGGACCGGGGTGGCTCTGAGGGATGGACACTCTCCTGCAAGGCCTCTTGCATCCTGACAGTCCCCCGATGGACCCTCCCCGGATGGCAGCCTGCAGCAAGTGCAGCCGGGTGGATAGCAACGACCACGAGACGTTCCGGCATGCCCAGGGGCAGGTTTGGCTCCATGTGGCCGAGTGCTGTGGTGTCCCGAGTAAGGGCACTCAGGGCACTCGAAGACAGGAATGCTTTGCTGTCCCTCATCAAGGTTGACAAGCAAGCGGGGAACCCTGAGAACTGTCTTTCCGGGGTGGGGGTAGGGTCCCTTTAAGCACGGAGCTCAGTTAGTGTGTGGGGCTGCTTCCTGAGGCTAAGTCCTAACCTGATGCCCTGCCGGCACTGGTTCCGGCCAGCCTTAATTTCGGTTCAGGGTCCCCTCAGTGTGGACGCGCTATTTTGAAATATCAAAACGCTATTTCGAAATAAGTTGTGTGTAGATGCGTTAATTCAAATTAG
The DNA here is from genome assembly GCF_052426305.1 of Pelodiscus sinensis. NCBI lineage: Eukaryota > Metazoa > Chordata > Testudines > Trionychidae > Pelodiscus > Pelodiscus sinensis. The sequence goes on along the minus strand of NC_143054.1, from coordinate 35,563,701 downwards.
TTTAATTCAAATTAACTATTTCAAATTAAGTTAATTCGAAATAGCGCTCTAGTGTAGACATACCCTAATAGATTACTAAGACATGATTTCCTTTTACAGACACTCTCCTGCCCAACAAATTATGTTCTTCTATGTGTCCAACAATTTTATTCTTTACATTTGTTTCAACTAATTTGCCCAGTACTGATATTAGACTTACCGGTCTGTAATTGACGGGATCGCTTCTACAGCCCTTTTTAAATATTGGCATCACATTAGCTATCTTCCAGTCAATGGGTACAGAAGCTGATTTAAGTTTACAAACCATAGTTAATAGTTCCGCAATTTCACATTTGAGTTCTTTTAGAACTCTTGGGTTAATGCCATCTGGTCCCAGGGTATGTCTACACTACAGCGCTAATTCGAACTAACTTAGTTCGAATTAGTTAATTCGAACTAAGATAATTCGAACTAACGCATCTAGAACTAAAAACTAGTTCGAATTAGCGTTTTCCTAATTCGAACTAGTGAGTCCACATTAAGTGGACCCTGAAGCGGGGTTAAGGATGGCCGGAAGCAGTGCTGGCAGGGCATCAGAGGAGGACTTAGAGCGTGGAGCTGCTGTCTCAGGCTAGCCGAGGGCTGTGCTTAAAGGGTCCCAACCCCCACCCCGGACAGACAGTTCTCAGGGGTGCCCCGCTTGCAAAGCAGTCCTGGCTTGGAGTGCCCTGAGTGCCCACACTGGGCACATCACAGCACTCGGCCATCAGACCGGCTGCACTTGCCGCAGGCTGCCATCTGGGGAGAGGGGGCAATTGGGGGGCTGCAGGAGAGCTTCCACCCCCAGAAGCCCGCAGAGCCAGCCCAGTCCTCCCCATCGGGGGCTCGTACCCCATTCCTCCCTCACCTCCTTCCACTTATCCTTCCCTAGCCCCTCTTCCTGATGTACAAAATAAAGATAACGTGTCTTCCAAAATGAACAAAACTGGGGGAGACTGGGAAAAGGAGGTGGGAGAGGGGAAGAGAGAAGGTGGGAGAGGGGAGGGCAACTAAAATGATCAGGGGTTGGGAACAGGTCCCATATGAAGAGAGGCTAAAGAGACTGGGACTTTTCAGCTTAGAAAAGAGGAGACAGAGGAGGGACAGGATAGAGGTCTCTAAAAGCAGGAGTTGGGCGGAGAGGGTGCATACAGAAAAGTTCTTCATTAGTTCCCATAAAGAAGGACTAGAGGACACCAAAGGAAAGGAATGGGTAGCAGGCTTCAAAGTAGTAAGAGAAAGTTGTTCTTCACAAAGCAAAGAGTCAACCTGTGGAACTCCTTGCTGCAGGAGGCTGTGAAGGCTAGAACTGGAACAGAGTTTAAAGGGAAGTGAGATCAAGTCATGGAGGTTGGATCCATGGAGTGCTATTAGCCAGGGGGTAGGAGTGGTGTCCCTGCCCAAGGTTTGTGGAAGTCTGGAAAGGGATGGCACGAGACAAATGGCTTGGTCACTGTCTTTGGTCCATCCCCTCCAGGGTCCCTAGGGTTGGCCGCTGTTGGCAGACAGGCTACTGGGCTAGATGGACATTTGGTCTGACCCAGGACGGCCATTGTAAGCTCAGGGCTCAGGGTCGGGGGTCTCAGTGGACCCCCTTGCTTCTCTTGCACACCTGCTCCTGGGTGGCCAGGCTGGCAGCTATCCTGCCCAAGCCAGCCACTTTCCTGTGCCTAGTGCGGAGATCGTGGACGAGGTCCACGATGTCCGCACTAGCCCAGGCGGGTGCCTGCCTCTTGCGGTCCCGGGCAAGCTCCCAGGAGCCGCCAACCTGGTCCTGGAAAGAGAGGGAGGGCTGGGGGGCATCGGGTGGGTGACTTGATCCTTGCCAGGTGCAGGGTCTGCTGGCTGGGTGCTGGCAGGCTTGCACCTGGCACGGGCACCGTAGCCAACCCGTGCCCCTTTAAGGGGTCTGGGGCCAGGAGGAGGGCAGTAGAGTTTCCCTGGTGTTGGCCAGAGTGGCCACCAGGGAAACCTGGGGAGGGCTAGCCTCCCACTACTTCGAATTAAGGGGCTACACACCCCTTAATTCGAACTAGCTAGTTCGAACTAGGCTTAATCCTCGTGGAATGAGAATAACCTAGTTCGAGCTAAGCGCTCCGTTTGGGAATCTCCCTAACATCCTCAGCCGTGAAGACTGAAGCAGAGAATTCATTTAGTTTCTCCACATTGACTTTATCGTCTTTAAGTGCTCCTTTGGCACCTCAATCGTCGAGCGGCCCCACTGGTTGTTTAGCAGGCTTTCTGCCTCAGATGTATTTAAAAAACATTTTGTTATTACCTTTTGAGTTTTTGGCTAGCTGTTCTTCAAACTCCTTTTTGGCTTTTCTTATTACATTTTTACACTTAATTTGGAAGCTTTTATGCTCCTTTCTATTTACCTCACTAAGATCTGACTTCCACTTTTTAAAAGTTGTCTTTTTATCTCTCACTGCTTCTTTTACATGGCTGTTAAGCCACGATGGCTCTTTTTTAGTTCTTCTACTATGTTTTTTAATTTGGGATATATATTTAAGTTGGACCTCTATTATTGTGTCTCTGAAAAGTGTCCATGCAGCTGGCATGGATTTTACTTTAGTGACTGTACTTTTTAATTTCTGTTTAACTAACCTCCTCATTTTTGCATAGTTCCCCTTTTTGAAATTCAATGCCACGGTGTTGAGCTGCTCAGGTGTTCTTCCCACCACAGGAATGCTAAATATTATTATATTATGGTCACTATTTCCAATCGGTTCGGTTATAGTTACCTCTTGGACCAAATCCTGTGTGCCACACAGGACTAAATCGAGAATTGCCTCTCCCTTTGTGAGTTCCGGTGCTGCTCCAAGAAGCAGTCATTTAAGATGTCAAGAAATTTTGTCTCTGCATCTCATCCTGAGGTGACATGTACCTAGTCAATATGGGGATAGTTGAAATTCCCCACTATTACTGAGTTCTTTATTTTGATAGCCTCTCTAATCTCCCTTAGCATTTCACAGTCACTATTACTGTCCTGTCAGGTGGTCAAATTGATCCCTACTGTTGTATTCTTATTAAGTAGGGAATTACTATCCAAAATGATTCTATGGAACATGTTGATTCATTTAAGATTTTTACTTCATTTGATTCTAAATTTTCTTTCACATATAGTGCCACTCCCCCACTGCATGAACTGCTCTATCCTTCCAATATATTTTGTACCCCAGAATGATTGTGTCCCATTGATTGTTCTCACTCCACCAGGTTTCTAGGATGCTTATTATATCAGTATCACGAGGCACTCTAGTTCACCCATTTTATTTTTTAGTCTTCTAGCATTTGTGTACAAGCACTTTAAAAACTTGTCACTGTTTATTTGTCTGCCCTTTTCTGATGTGTTAGATTCTTTTTTACGTGAATGTTTTTTATCTGATCTGGCCCACACTATATCCTCTTCCATCCTCTCCTCATGACTAAAACCTAGAGAATCTCTATCAATAGACTCTCCTCTAGGAGACTATTAGAGTCAGAACACGCTTTGGCCTTAGGAACCAGGAAATACCAGGAGTAGAAACCCCTGCCCAAGAACCCCTGGGGGACCACTTTGGCCACTCCTAGGCTGAGAAGCTGTTGTACCTCCTCCCAGAGGAGATGTTTGTGAGATGGGTCCCTGAAGAGGGACAAGACAGGAGGGTGGGAGGGAGGATATGAAAGAAAGGGGATGATGTATTGGACTCACAGGACCGGCAGAGAGGGAATAAGCAGTCCCTAAATAGGAGAGGTGAAGTTGGTAGGCTGTCCTCAGAGTACCCTCAGAATCCTTGCTGGAGCTCTTGGGAATTGTTGGAGGGGTCTTGGCCCTGATGTGGGGCTGGGCAGGAACAATGTCCGTTATTTCTCCCATTCCCATTTCTCCTCCTGTGCCATGAGAAATCAGGGCATGCACTCTGCTGAGAGGGCCTAGAGGCATTCCTGCCCAAGAGGAAATGCCTCTGGGTAGCCAGTGTATGGATATCAAGGAACTTTAGGGTGGCCCAGATATCTTTGAGGCCATGCAGACATTGGCCAGTCTAATCAGAGAAAAGAGACGGCATCTGGAACAGGAAGTCCTGAATGGTAGTCTGGAACTTGGGAGGCACTCCAGATACCTGCAGCCAAGAGACGTGGTGCAAGACCAACCCCATGGCCATGGTGAGAGCTACTGCATCAGCTGTGTCCTGGGCCACCCTGCCCTCTTCCAACAGGGATCTAAATTCAGGCTCAGATTCCCTGGGGACCAGCTTGGCAAACTTGTCCATGGCTGCCTGTGTGCTGTATGCATAGTGATTCAGGAGGACCTGCTGGTTCGCTATGCGAAGCTGGAGGCTCCCATAGGCATAGGCCTTTCTGCCCAGGAAGTAGGAATGTAAAGTGTAGTCAATTAACTGATTAACCAATATGCAAAAGTGCTTGCCAGTAAATTTCCCCCTGCCCTTGCCAGTACATTTTTTAGTAGGCTGGCCAGCAGCCAGGCTCAGTCCTGGCTTGCAACAGGTCTAGGACCTACCCCTGCTTTGGCTCTTCATTTAAAGTGTATTAGGAGCTGGGCAGGCAGGCAGCCTGGCTCAGTTCTGGCTCATGTCGGTTCCGGTAGCTCAGATCCCCACCCCAGACAAGGGCTATTGCCACCCAAGCTGCTGTCTCTTTATCAGAGGCAGAAACACAGGGTGACAGGTAGCCAGTCCATGAGGGGAGCTGGTTTTTAAACTGGATCCCCTTGCAGACCAGCTCCTACCGGGCACCCCATGCTGCTGCCCCATGCAGCAGCAGAAGTGCAGAATGGCAGAGGGCTCTTCAGGAGTGAGGCTGGAGCACACTGGCTGCCGGCCCAGCCCCGGGAACTATAGAATAGTTGACTAACTGATAAGAATTCATGAGGTTACTTGACTATTCAATTAGCCGATATTTAACATCCCAGGATGACCAGGGATGCCAGAGGTGGGTGGGAGAAGAGGTGCTCATTCCCCTCTTTCAGTACAAAGTACCTCTGTTTGACCTTCTTATCCGTCAGCAGAATAGAGTCTGGGGTTTATCAGAGGATGTTCATGACCTTCATCACTCTCTCTGCCTGAATTCCCAGACTCTGGGCTAGATGGTGGAGGAACTCCTGATGGGCTCTCAAGTCCATGGAGGGCATAGAGGGACCGTCCCCCAAAGGCCTCGTTAGGTAAAGAGGATGAGGACCATTTCATGCCCACCACCTACAGGTTTCAGAGGAGGCCACCACAGAGGGTTAAGCAGTGGTAGGCCCTCTCTCCGAAGTGGGTCCTGGTGAGGCCTGTCCCCAGGGGAGCAACTGCCCTGACGTCAGGGAGCAAGTAAATGGGGTCCCAGGAGGGGGTCTCTTGGTCCCGAGAAAACCGACTCTGGTCTAGAGGGGTTCACACCCAGGCTCTGGATGTTAGGTCCAGGAGGTACTGAGTTGGGGCATGCTGTTGTGGTGGCCAGAACTTCTGCACAGTCATGGCTGCTGTTGCTGATGATGCCAAGATTGTGCTGAGTTGCTGTGCTGCCGCGATCAGTGACAGGAGTAGTATCAGTGCTGCAACCTTGACCTGGAGCCCTGGATGACAGCCAGATTCTTCCTCCAAGTCAGTTGAATACTCCAAGGTTGAGCAGGGCAGTGCAGTGACAGTGATGGCTGGCGACCTCCCATTTAGAGCATGCTGAGCCTTTGACTCCAGTTTCCCCCGATGCTGAGGAGGAGTTGAGGGGCATAGCCAGTGGTGGTGTCGGACTGCCCAATGAAGAGGGGCCAGTGGCTAGAGGACCCAGTACCAGGGACGTTGTCGCATCAAGGCTCTGCACTGGTGCTGACTCCAGTGCCCGTGCTGGAGCTGGTGCATGGGTCTGGGTGGGAGGTGCAAAGGGTACCAAGACTGGGGGTGGTGCTACACCCAGCACCGGGGTCAACCTAGATGGTACCTGGGTGGGGTGATGATGCCCTCTCACTTCTGGGGCTGGAACCAAGGTCAAATGTTGGTGCCATTTGGGGTCACGCTCCTTGGCTGGGCCCGGTGTGGAGGTCAGGTAAGAGATTAGCTCAATCAAATCTTCTGATGCCTCAAAAGTGTCCAGAGAGCTCCAGAAAGTCCCCCGCCAGGCTGGAGTCTCAGCGTGGGCTATAGCAGTGCCAACCTGACTGTGATGGTTTGGGTGCCATGCTCGATTGTGCCACGTGCCCTGCTTGAGGACACATGGAGGGAATGCACCTTGAGGAGACCTGCCCCTGCTAAGTGTCCTCTTCCTCTGGGGCTCTGGGGACTGAGACCGGTGCCAAGGCCTATGCAGCACTGGAGAGGCACATGAGTGGCTGGGTGCATCCCGCACCAAAGCCAGTGCACTCTGGGTTGCCGGCCCCAGGTCAGTTGTCGGTTCCAGGCCCAGGGACACTTCCCTAAGGATGATCTTCAAGCGGGACTCTCTTTTCTGATTGTTATGTGGTTTTAAGCCCTTGCAGATCTTACATGCCTCAGACAGGTGGGCTTCACCGAGGCACTTGAGAGAGGGTCTCCACAGGATATAGGCTTCTGGCACTTCTTGCAGGGCTTGAAGACTTGGGGCCCAGGCATGCCCTTCCGGACATGCTGAGGACATGAAATGAGCCCTGTGCCTGAGTACTTCAACACTAAGGCTACGTCTAAACTACACCCCGTCGGCAGAGGGATGTAAATTAGACATATCAAAAGTGCAAATGAAGCCGGGATTTAAATATCCCACACTTCATTTGCATAATGGCGACTGCCGCTTTTTTCCAAAATGGGGCTTTTCTGAACCCCCCTCCTGGCAGTTTAGAAGGGATGTTTTCGACAGAAATGCCCCGTTTCGAAAGATCCTTTGATCAAAAGATCAAAAAATGAGGAGTACAGGATCTTTTGAAACAGGGCATTTGTCAAAAATGCCCTGTCTAAACTGCCATTTTTTTTTCGAAAAGCCCCGTTTAGAAAATAAGCGGCAGCCACCATTATGTAAATGAAACACGGGATATTTAAATCTTGGCTTCATTTGCACTTTCGATACATCTAATTTACATCCCTCTGCCGATAGAGGAGCGTAGTTTAGATGTATCCTCTGTACAACACTTAACAACTATTAACAACTTAGATAAGAACAATGAACTGTGAAACTTTAAACTTAGAAAACAACAAATGGTCAGTTAGCACTTTATAGACTAACAAAACATGTAGATGGTATCATGAACTTTTGTGGGCATAGCCCTCTTCTTCAGATGACCTAAGTTTTGAGTTTAGGATGTACAGACCCAAAATACAGTAAACTTTCGATAATCTGGCACCTTTGGGACCTAGGTGGTGCCAAATTATCGGATATGCCGGAGTATCAGGAGGTACTGCACACTCTCAACCCAATCACCCTCCCACCCCTCCAACCTTATGCTCGGGTCTTGGAGCCGCCGGTATAGACGCATGTCTCCCTTCAGGCACTGGGGAACGTGTGCTAAGTGGCCAGCTTTTCAATGAGCTGGCCGGGATGCTGTGGGTAACCTAATCCTCCTTCCCTCCCTCTTCCTCTTCCCCGAAGCCAAACACCTTCCCTCCCTGCTTTAACCCAATCCCCCTCCCCCGGAGCCAAACACTTCTCCTCCCTGCTGTAACCCGATCCCACTCCCCCCCTCCCCCACCAACCTTATGCTTAGTACAGCCACACGTCTCCCTCCAGGCGCTGGAGCACATGCACTGAGCAGCCGGCTTTTCAATGAGCTGGCTGGGACGCTGTGCGTCACTCAATCCCCCTTCCCTCCCCTCCCCTCCCCTTCCCCAGAGCCAAACACCTCCCCTCCCTGCTGTAACCCACGTGAGAGCGGCTGACCTGAGCAGTTCTGGGTTCTGTCCTGGTTCCGTCAGGAGCACTTGCCATTTTGATGCCGGACTATCAGGAGTGCCGGACAATTGGGTGCCGGATTATTGGAGTTTTAATATAACTAGCTAAACAATAGGCGAGACCTGCTAAGAGGCACTTACAGAGCTTGACATCACAAGCGGTAAGAAGGAACTGAGGGGGTAGAGGGCCAGCAGGGGTACACTAGCCACTCCACCGAGCTCCTCTGCTGGCCCAAAGGGTACTGCTAGGGGAAAATTTTTAGATGACACATGCACACACCTACATGGAATGTACATGAACAATTTCTCGAAGAACAACCCAGATTTTATATTGCTTTTTTCTTTACATTTCAAATTTCTTCTGAGGAAAATAAACAGAACTGGGGGTATAAGTGTTATTTTTTCATATGCTGAATGTCTTACAAAAATTAGAGCTGGAAGGTAAACAAAAGTAGAAAGGAGAACTAAAGTTGACAACTTGTAGTATTCAATTTTGCTTTTGAATATTTAGAAATGTCAAAGAGAAAGGCATCAATCCCATGCTGATCGACTGGAGACTGCAAAACTCTAATGTGCATTTGCAGAAAATTATTCAATTTTCCTTTCTCTTACACAAAATCAAACCAAGTAAAACAAAAGAAAAAACTTTCTTCATTCCTTAGTACCAAATCCTTACCTCACTGTTTTGAGCATTTTCATTTTCTTTAAGGGTTTGTCCTCCTGAAAGCTATAATCAAGAGATCGTCTTCCTCGGAAGTGATATGAAAATGCATTAAACTGCCCTCTAGTTCTACAATCTGAAATAAAAGATTAATATAAGTATAAATATAAATATATATAGAGAGAGAGAGGGAGAGAGAAAGAGAGAGAGAGCTTTATGACAATAATAACTGTAAATAATAAACTAGCAAAATAAACTTTTTAAAAACTTTAGAATTAAATCTTATCTTCTCCAAAATTGCTTTTTATTGAAGATTTTTTTTCTTTCCCTTAATTTAGTCTTGTGATTATTTTTTTTTAAATAGCCACCTACTGGTACAAATTGTTTTTCCTTTAACAATGTTCATCTCTTCCATAAATTATCAGATCTACACTTCATTGTACCATTCAGACCTATACCTGCTTCATGATACCTATAATTTAGTTTGTAGTGCAATTCTATTCTGAAAAGGTGCTAAACAAATTGGCATTCATCAGATCATCTCACTGCGTCTATTCAATGACAATTTTTAAAATAGTTTTTATTTCTATTGGTTTAACATAAACAACAGAGATATATGAAAGATAGATTCTGCAGAGCTTCTCTCTATTAAAAAGATCGTGGAATTAGAAGAAACAGGTGGTCTGAGCTCTCTGCAGACAGAAGCTGCTCTGGCATAATACGGAGCGGCCCCTTGTCCACGGAGTTTCAGAGAGGGAGTGGGATTGGAGTGCATTGGCTACTAATCCCCGCTAAGCTGCAAGCAAGGAAGGAGGGCACCAATGGCAGAGGGTGCAGGGAGCTGATCGAGGTATGAAAGGGGTGTGTGATCACAGGTGTTGGGTGGCAGTACCTGCTCCTCTGCCTGCACTGGAGAGGGGAGGGACTACAATATCAGCCGGGGGGAGGGTACAGTGAACATAAAAGATGTAGAACAGGAAGGGGCACAAGTTGCTTTTCAGAAAGTACTTTGCAGCACTTAAATCTAATACCCAAAGTATAATGGATACTAGCTGCATAGGTTTTGAAGTCGAAGAACAAGAGCCTCTTGGCTCTTCTTGAATTAAGAATGCTACTGTGACACTTCTCAAAAGGGCAACTAGGATGACCCACATAATTATAGGCCAGTTATGTTTTATAACAATTCAGTCAATAAAAAACTAAAGCACCAAAATATAATTAATGACAGTCCATATGATTTTGTGCAAAGCAGGTCTTGTTTCCTAACTGACAATGCTATTGATGGGATTAAGGTGCCCATCAGGAGCACCTGAGAACATAAACCGTTCCTCGGGGGGGAACGGGGACGGGGACGGGAGGAGTCTCAGAAGAATGACTGCAGTTTGAGATGGCTTTATACTGAACCATCATCTAAATGAGAACAGGGATCTTCACCTCTTGGCTGAGTCACATAAGGTAGGAAATAGCCATGTGCTGTCGTTCTGAGGATAATTAGGGCATCAGAATCCAAGGCTGTCAGACTATTGAAATAGAACTTTGCCATTCTTAATTTGTAAAATGGGATGTTCAATGAAGATGTTTCTGCTTGGTTGACTTTTTATCTGTCTGTTTTGAAGTTTGACATAAAATGTAAATATCAGAAGAAAAACATTCACACACCCCAGTCTAGCTGCTGCAGAACAGTATATTGCATCCCCTATTGAAAGGGACCTAATGGTCATGGTGGACCACAAGTTAAATATGAGGGAACAGTGTAACACTGTTGCAAAAAAAGCAATCATTCTGAGATGTATTAGCAGGATTATTGTAAGCAAGACACAGGAAGCAATTTTGGTGTTCAGGCCTTAGTGGGAGTGTAGTATCTAATTCTGGGCTCTACATTTCAGGACAGATGTGAACAAATTGGAGAAAAGGACCAATAAAAGATTAAAGGTTTAGAAAACATGGCCTATGAGGGAAGATTGAAGGAACTGAGTTTGTTTAGTCTAGGGATCGCGCCAGTCTAGATGCTTTTTTCTGGCTTTTCCCCAAGCCGGGAAAAAAGCGGCGGACATGTTTATTTAAATCCCGCGGGGGATATTTAAATCCCCCGCGGAGTTCCCTATTCCAAAGTTTGAAATTAGCATGCCTCTTCCGGAGAAGGGGCCAGTGTAGACGTAGCCAGGAAGTATGTGGCAGAGCTGTGAATTGATAGCATTTTTCCTGAGCCTTAGTTGACTACTTGCAACATAGGGTAACTGTTAAGATTCTTAAAAAAAAGCAGCAGAGGTAGCTTTTTTGGAATATCTGAAGGTGATTTTCAACAGCTCGTTGCTCAAACAGTTCTCTTTGCAGAATAACTAGGTCCTGGGGCCCGTGACAATCCCAAACTGCAGGTTAGAATGTTAAGAAAGTAGAAAGAAAAACCTCAGTGTTTCATTGAAACTCTAGTTTCCTGACAACGATAAATCAGTACTTCTACTATATGATCAAACAAACTTCCGAGGTAATCTGGTTTTGTTGTTATAGAAGAGAACAACTTTGCATCCGAAAAAAATGGGTCTTTGTTCAAATCTAATAAGTAACAGCTTTTGGTAACTAAATGGCTACTCCTCTGATTTCCATGTGGAAAAGTATTTTGTGCTGAACAAAACAGGAAGGATAACAAAAACAGATGCTTCCTACTTACACAGTTACAACAATAAATACATGGAAGACTTAGTACATACAAATGTTGATTCTTACATTCTAAATTTCAATCAACTCAATTTGCTAAACATTTTAATGTCATTTAGTAAAAATAGTAAAGTTTCAGTGTTTTCATAAGGAAACTGCTAATACAAAAACTTAGAGTTACAGTAGCTAAATCAATCTCCTGACCAGATTCCTTCACTGATATGGGAAGTGAAATTATACTTCTGCACATTTCAAATTTAGTTTTGTAAGCACATTAGCAATCTGTGTAATTCAACTTGTGTTACAGTTGAATAGTAACTAAAATTTCTTAAAATATCTTCCAAAAAGGCCCTTAAAATGTAGCCAGAAACAATGTTTCTTCTCCCAATACTCTTCCTGTATACAGACCTTCACAGCAATCCTGCCACATCCTGAGGTCCAGCTTAGGAATTTCTTCACAGCTACTGTAACCATGTGGGAATTCGGCCACCTTGAATACATCACGTTGCACTCTAGTTATATTGTCAGCATTGTTGCACAAAATTCTAGCAAGAGATGTTTGCTTGATCTGAGTCAGCTGAGATGGACTGAATACACCAGGATTTTCATACCATAACCTGTAGACTCACAGAAAATAAAGTTAAGTTGTCAGACAATTAAGACAATGGAAAATTAAATAAAATAAAAATGGCTTTGCAGTTGCTTTCTTCTCTATAGCACAATACAAAGAAACCAAAGCATATACCCCAGTTTCCTACTCTGTTCAGTCACATGCATGAACAAATATGAGCCGGATTCTTACCCTCTTGAGGTACCCTGACATTCTTGTGCACACATTACTCAGTTTCCCCAGCTCTTCTGCTTCCCATTTTCTCCTCCACGTACATCCCCTAGAATATCTGTCTTTCCTACCCTCTGTGGAATAATCTGGTACACCAGTGATTAATCATTTTTTGCTCTTTCACATAACTGAAAGTGTATCTCTTACTACTAGTGGCTGATGGATAAAACATACCTATTAATATTGTATGTGGATTAGTATTCTTTACCTAAAACATAGCGGCTGTGTCTACATTGGCACCCCTTTCCGGAAAAGGGATGCTAATGAGACCAGTCAGAATTGCAAATGCCGCGGGGGATTTAAATATCCCCCGCGGCATTTGCATGAACATGCCTGCCACTTTTTTCCGGCTCAGGGTTTTGCCAGAGAAAAGCGCCAGTCTAGACAGGATCTTGCGGAAAATAAGCGCTTTTCCGCAAGATCCCTTATTCTTACTTTCAAGGGCTTATTTTCCGCAAGATCCCGTCTAGACTGGCACTTTTCTCTGGCAAAACCCAGAGCTGGAAAAAAGCGGCAGCCATGTTCATGCAAATGCCGCGGGGGATATTTAAATCCCCTGCGGCATTTGCAATTCCGACTGGTCTCATTAGTATCCCTTTTCCGGAAAGGGGTGCCAATGTAGACACAGCCAGCATGTTCATCAGCTTGTTGTAACATTTCCCCAAATCGACCTAACCCAAGTTAGTTCATAGGTTATCTACCAGTGAAGACTGAAGACAGTGACAAATCTGAGGAGCTGTCTCAGATTGAAATGTCAGTTGAGGTGGTTTTGGAACAAATTATAAAATTAAATAATAAGAAGTCAAGGCCAGATGGTATTCACTCAAGAGTCTGAAGGAACTCAAATATGAATATCATCTTTACTATGTAACCTATTGTTTAAATCAGCCTCTGTACCAGATATTTGAAGGTAGCTAATAAAAAGCTTATTTTTTAAAAAAGGCTGCAGAGTTGATCCTGGCAATTATAGGTGGTAAGCCTAATATAGTAAATTATCATCACTCACATCAAGAATCATGTATATGGGGAAAAGTCAGTATGTTTTTTGTAAAGGGAAATCATGCGTCGTTGTCTACTGGAATTTTTTGAGGGTGTCAATAAACATGTGGATAAAGGTTATCAAGTCAATATAGTGTAATTGGACTTTCAGAAAAACTTTGGTAACTCCTTAACCAAAGACTCTGAACTAAAGTGCAAACTGCTTAGTCATGGGATAAAAGGGAAGATCCTCTCATGGATCAGTAACTGGTTGAAGGACAGGAAAAAAATGGTATGGTGACTTTTCACAGTGTAGAGAGGTATATAGTGGGATATTCCAAGAATATGGTACTGGACAACATGTTAACACGATCTGGAAAAAAGGGATGGCCAGGTGGCATTGCAGATAATACAAAACTACTCAAGATGACTAAGTCTGAAGCTGAATGCAAAGAGTTACAAAGAGAAGTCACTAAACTGAGTAAATAGATGACAAAATGGCAGATGAAATTTAATGCTGACAAGTGCGAAGTAATGCATATTAGAAAAAATAATCCCTACTATACACACAAAACGATGGTGCTTAACCGCCCTAAGAGAAAGATTTTCCTAATGTCCAACATAAATTTTCCTACCTACAATTCAAGCCCATTGCTTCTTGTCCTATCATGAATTACACGGATTATTTTTTCATCCTCCTTGTAACAACCTTGTAGGTATTTGAAAGCTGTTACATTCCTTCTGAGTCTTCTCTTTTCTAGACTAAACAAACTCAGTTCCTTCAATCTTCCCTCATAGGCCATGTTTTCTAAACCTTTAATCTTTTATTGGTCCTTTTCTCCAATTTGTTCACATCTGTCCTGAAATGTAGAGCCCAGAATTAGATACTACACTCCCGCTAAGGCCTGAACACCAAAATTGCTTCCTGTGTCTTGCTTACAATAATCCTGCTAATACATCTCAGAATTATTGCTTTTTTTGCAACAGTGTTACACTGTTCCCTCATATTTAACTTGTGGTCCACCATGACCATTAGGTCCCTTTCAATAGTAACCTTCCTATGCAGTCATTTCCAATTTTGTATGTGTGCAACTGACTGTTCCTTCCTAAGTGGAGTACTTTGCATTTCTCCTTATTGAATATCATCCTAATTATCTCAGACCATATCTCCAATTTATCCAAATCATGTTGAATTTTAATCCTATCCTCTAAAGCACCTGCAAACTCACCCAGCTTGGTATCATCTGCAAACTTTAGAATACCACTTTCCAGTTTATTAATGAAAAGATAATGCAAGACTGTATCAAATGCCTTGCTTAAGTTTACATTTACCACAACTACCATTTCCACCTTATCTGCAAGACTTGTTGTTACCGTGTCAAAGAAAGCTATCTGATTGGTTTGACATGATTTATTCTTGACAAATCCATTGTGACAGTTACTTATCACTTTATTATCTTCAAGATGTTTGCAAATAGATTCCTCAATTATTTGCTCTGTTATCTTTTCTGGCATACTCCACGAGGAGTAACAGTTAATTTGAACTAAGGACTTTGTTCGAATTAACGTTTGACTGTCACGTGTAGCCGTGGGCAGTTAGTTCGGACTAGTGGCATTCAAAAATGGCGACTGGACAGGAACATGCAAATAAAGCCCGGGATATTTAAATCCTGGGCTTCATTTGCAACTTCGAATGCCTATATTAGCCTCCCTAGTTCGAACTAGGGGCTAGTGTAGACATACCCATAGGTAATACAATTGCTCTTCTCCAGTCCTCTGGGACCTCACTCATCCTCGAGTTCTTGAAGATGACCCCTAAAAATTCCAGGATTCCTTTCTTAATTCCTTACATGCCCTAGGATTAATTTTGTCGGGCCCTGATAACTTGAATGTATCTAACTTACCTGAATATTCTTTTACCAGTTCTTTCTCTAGTCTGGCTTGTTTTCTTCTCCCTTGCTGTTAATGTTAACATGTGTGTGAAGATAACAAGAACTCCTGTGCCACATGCCACATGTGTGTGAAGATTGCTTATCATGCTTGTCATTGCAAGTGACAGGTAAAGATCATGAAGTAGAACCAGAGATACTCAGTATCTACTATATATTTGAGAGTCTGTCTGTATGTCTGCCCATCAATCTATTCAAGAATTCCTCCTATGGTAAGAGCTAGAACTGCCAAATTTGGTAAACAGTTTTCTCTTATCATAAACTTAAAGCACAGTAATAATTCGGTTGTGTTAGGAAAAATGGGATCACTAGGCAAATGGAAGGGGCTGGCTGGACACTTCTCCTCCTCCCCCCTGTGGGACCGTACCAGTGCCAAGTTTCCTACCTCCTCAGGTGTAGTTGGGGGCGGGGGAGGGCTGAAGCTTCCACACACCCAGTTCATACTGAAACATTGCTGGCTGTTCCCCTTCATCAAGAAGTGAAGGGAATTGCAGAGTTTGCTGCATTCCTTACTCTGATTGGGAAGAGTAGAGGGCAGACAAACCTGGACCTGCCACAGCTGGGAGACATGCACCCTCCCCTGGCTGTACCTGCTGCCACTGCAGCAGCCATGGAGAAGTGCTTCTCGCCTGGCCCCAAAGTGATGTGCTGAGCGAGGTCTTGGGTAGTTCTCACTTCCTGGGGCAGCCTGCATACTGAACCCCTCATCCCCAGCCCCACCCCAGAACAATGATTTAAATGAAGCACGTACATTTTCATTTTATTTTCAAAAAAACAGAAATGATCTGAGTTATGGAGAAATGCCAGGGTAATCTTCAAGTATTCTGTGAAAATTTACACAAAATTTAGAATGCTCCTGGCTAAAAGTATAACAAAAGTTTACTAATGTTTGGCATCAATGTGATCTATGAAGATCCAGACCTACATATTCCAAGGATAATAAGAAGACCATCTTGAAATGAAAGGCTGGTATTATGGCCATTGACCAATACATAAATAAAGGACATAACAATACAGTGTCAAGACTTTCAACAAAATGCAACACATGCCTAAACATGCTCCACTGAACTCTGTCTGAATTGGAACTTTTAAGGGAGACAAGTGGCACAGTGTTGCCCAAATAAAAAACATCTTCAATGTAGGTGCAAAGGTCAATCTGGTAGAGTACTTTCTGCTATGCATAAAAATATTCTGGACTTCAGTTAAACAGTTTCTTTCAATGATGGAGAGCAACAAAGTGTGTAAGGTTGTATCTTTTATTGGACCCATTTCCATTGGTAAGACAAGCTTTCGAGCTTCCAAAGACCTCTTCTTCAGACAGGAAAAATAAATCAGTGTCACTGCTTTTTTTAAGCTTCTCTCTTCTCACCAACAGAAGTTGGTCCAATAAAAGATATTACCTCACTTACATAATTAGTGAATATGTAAACTTTATTCTCAGAGTTCATGAGATAAGGAAATCATCTGACAAGGAGTATGAATTCTGCCTTTCCCCAAATCTCCCACTCTCAAACAGAATGTTTGTTATTTTTTGATCTAATATGAAGCAAATACATTTTCAGCTGACTATCCCCACCTGCAGAAAATGATTGGCAGGATCAAATTCTTAGCAGGCAATTTGCAAATGAGAGGGCAGGCAATCTGATTCAATGGGGCATTCTACGACTGTGGTAGAAGCAGAATTACTTGGCACAATCTGTTATTGAATGCACCAGTTCCAGAAATGAACATGCTTAGCAAAGGAAGCATAATTGTATTCCTTCCTATTTGATATAGAAAACATTTCTGCTGTGTTGTCTGTCATTTCCTCAACTGCTAGTCCATAGTATAGGAAGAAATGCTTTACATGCTAAACAAATAGCTATGAGTTCCAGAATGTTTATCTGACGGTGAATCTCTTTGGGTATGTCTACACTACAACGTTAATTCGAACTAACTTAGTTCGAATTAGTTAATTCAAACTAAGCTAATTCAAACTAACGGATCCAGACTAAAAAACTAGTTCGAATTAGCGTTTTGCTAATTCGAACTAGCATGTCCACATTAAGTGGACCCTGAACCGGGCTTAAGGATGGCCGGAAGCAGTGCCGGCAGGGCATCAGAGAAGAACTTAAGAGCGTGGAGATGCTTTCTCAGGCTAGCCGAGGGCTGTGCTTAAAGGGTCCCCACCCCCACCCCGGACAGACAGTTCTCAGGGGTGCCCCGCTTGCAAAGCAGTCCTGGCTTGGACTGCCCGGACTACCCACACTGGACACATCACACCACTCAGCCATCAGCCCGGTTGCACTTGATGCAGGCTGCCATCCAGGGGGGGGGTAATTGGGGGGTTGCAGGAGAGCTTCCACCCCCAGAAGCCCGCAGAGCCAGCCCAGTCCTCCCCATCGGGGGCTCGTGCCCCATTCCTCCCTCACCTCCTTCCACTTACCCTTCCCTAGCCCCTCTTCTTGATGTACAAAATAAAGATAACGTGTCTTCCAAAATGGAATCTGTCTTTATTGAACAAAACTGGGGGAGACTGGGAAAAGGAGGTGGGAGAGGGGAAGTGAGAGGCTGGGAGAAGGGAGGGCAACTAAAATGATCAGGGGTTGGTCCCATATGAAGAGAGGCTAAAGAGACTGGGACTTTTCAGCTTAGAAAAGAGGAGACGGAGGGGGGACAGGATAGAGGTCTCTAAAAGCAGGAGTTGCGTGGAGAGGGTGCATACAGAAAAGTTCTTCATTAGTTCCCATAAAGAAGGACTAGAGGACACCAAAGGAAAGGAATGGGTAGCAGGCTTCAAAGTAGTAAGAGAAAGTTGTTCTTCACAAAGCAAAGAGTCAACCTGTGGAACTCCTTGCTGCAGGAGGCTGTGAAGGCTAGAACTGGAACAGAGTTTAAAGGGAAGTGAGATCAAGTCATGGAGGTTGGATCCATGGAGTGCTATTAGCCAGGGGGTAGGAGTGGTGTCCCTGCCCAAGGTTTATGGAAGGCTGGAAAGGGATGGCACGAGACAAATGGCTTGGTCACTGTCTTCGGTCCATCCCCTCCAGGGTCCCTAGGGTTGGCCGCTGTTGGCAGACAGGCTACTGGGCTAGATGGACATTTGGTCTGACCCAGGACGGCCATTGTAAGCTCAGGGCTCAGGGTCGGGGGTCTCAGTGGACCCCCTTGATTCTCTTGCACACCTGCTCCTGGGTGGCCAGGCCGGCAGCTCTCCTGCCCTAGACAGCCACTTTCCTGTGCCTAGTGCAGACAAGGTCCACGATGTCTGCACTAGCCCAGGCGGGTGCCCGCCTCTTGCGGTCCTGGGCAAGCTCCCGGGAGCCGCCAGCCTGGTCCCGGGAAGAGGGGGAGGACTGGGGGGCATCGGGTGGCTGGCTCGAGCCGTGCCAGGTGCAGGGTCTGCTGGCTGGGTGCTGGCAGGCTTGCACCTGGCACGGGCACCGTAGCCAGCCTGTGCCCCTTTAAGGGGGCCGGGGCCGGGAGGGGGGCAGAAGAGTTTCCCTGGTGTTGGCCAGAGTGGCCACCAGGGAAATCTGGGGAGGGCTAGCCTCCCACTAGTTCGAATTAAGGGGCTACACACCCCTTAATTCGAACTAGCTAGTTCAAACTAGGCTTAATCCTCGTAAAATGAGGTTTTCCTAGTTCGAACTAAGCGCTCCGTTAGTTCGAATTAAATTCGAACTAACGGAGCGCTAGTGTAGAGCCTATGAAAGTTAGTTCGACGGACGTTAGTTCGAACTAACTTTGTAGTGTAGACATACCCTTTGACAGTACAGAGGCCTTGTGACACTGTAATGTATATGGGTATATCAGAGGAAAATGTATGATTTTTTAAGTATGATAATCTTGCTTATAAGTATGTATCATTAGTTCATGAATTATAAATATGTGTGATATATCTGTATCACAAACTTGTGCCATTTTTCTGGGTGACACTTCCAGACAGGTACGAATCAGCACTATCCAGCTTGTTTAATGGCTCATTAAAGGAGAAGTCAGATTTACAAATTAGCTGTACAGTGAACCCCACTGAGAGAAGTCAGGGTCTATATCCCTATGAGTCTGCAGGACATGTTGAGATATGCCTGTGGACAGGGGACTCCAATAATTTTTCCATGTCCATGTGCTGTGAGCTTGTGTTTGAGACAAAGGATGGTCTCCTTTGGTCTCCTTCAAGTGTGGAAACATCTCTCGCCAAAATTTTAATAGGTAGGTACAGATATTGCTGGAGAAGTCAGTACTCCCATGCATTCATAGAAAGGGTCTTTTCACCAATTGAATAATCAGAAGACTTCTCAAGGGACCTATACCCTCATGCCCATGTGATGTCTGTTGGAAAGATACACTAATGAAATCTGAAATGGTATGTGGTGTAAGTAGGAAACATGCTCTTAGGGTGATCCTACAGTTGATTGATGAGGTCTTGAATCTCTCCTGTGGCAGGTTAGCCATTGGTAATGGGAACATAGCACTAATCTGATGAATACTAGTTTCAGGGCTGGCGACAGTGATGCTTTGTAGATTCTGAGATCCGGTGTGGTGAAAAGATGTAGGACTAAGTGAACAGAATTGTTTACCTGCTATGATGATCTTCCTCGAATAAGCCTGTTTTCAACGTATTGACATATTTAGATCCCTGGTCTCCAAAGATGAACTTTGCAATCACTTCCTGAATACTCATGGTATTCAAAACAAATAAGAAAGACTTTGTACTAGTAGCGGGAAGCTGCCACTTGGAATTTTAGTTTTTTTCCATGTGCTGGGTGAATATGTGTGAAAGTACGTGTCTTGTAAACTGAGAGCAGTGAACCAGTTTTGAGGTTCAAAGGATGGAATTATAGAGGCTAGAGTTACTAAACTGAATTTGAAATGGCAGATGAAGTTGTTTGAGTTGTCTCAAATCTAGTATTGGATTCCTGTTCTCTACTTCTCAGGAATTATAAAATAATGGGAGCAGAATACATTCCCCTTTTAACTCCACAGGCTCTTTTGCCATCTTATAGAGATAGACGAGGTTTTACTTATTTTAACAGTTTTTGTAAGAGGAGTCTTTGAAGATTTGTAGGAAGGGCCTGAAAATGAATATTATTAATATTACTAATCTCTAAGACCCAATGGTTTCAATTCCAATTCCAAGCCTCTCAAAATAAAAAAGTTATTGCAAGAAGTGGAGGTGGGAAGAAGAGTATGGCTCCTCTTTAGGCTTTATATTGCTCTCATTGACACTGTCAACATTGTTGCCATGAGGTGGATCTTGAAGTGCAGCAACAAAGGAAGAGAGCCTGTGCATTGGAAACCTGATTCATTCCTTGGTGGTTCAGATGGTCTTCGTGAAATATAATAAGACATAAAATCTTTATCTAGTGTGATCTGACACAAGGAATGTTCCATTTTATCTGCTGGTAATTACCCAGCAAGGAATGCACAGTAGCTCTTTAATCTTTCATAGAACATGGTGTGACGGGGTGAAGCAACCCCGTCCCTATTCGGCGACACAAGCCGCGGGTGCCGGTGGAGAAACCGCCGCCGTGGCCAGGGCTGCCCCGGCGCAGCAGGGAGCTGGAGACCGGGCACATCATAAGGACGCGCCCGGAGGGGCCGGTGATGTCACCGGCGCGCCCGGGAGAGAGGAGGAGGGACGCCTGGAAGTGAGGGGGGAAAAGGGCGCCAGCAAAAGAATGGGGGATAAAGAGGGCGAGCTGGCAGAAGGGAGGACAGAACAACGTGGAGGGACAGGTATGGAGGCGG
Organism: Pelodiscus sinensis; assembly: GCF_052426305.1. Lineage (NCBI taxonomy): Eukaryota > Metazoa > Chordata > Testudines > Trionychidae > Pelodiscus > Pelodiscus sinensis. Next base: position 35,543,037 of record NC_143054.1, on the reverse strand, counting down.
GGGCCCGACGAGAGGGCACACGCTGGTAACCAACCGGCGGAGTGGAAGTGACCCAGGGCAGGCCGTGGAACCCGAGAGCAAGTGCGTTTGGGGGTCATCACCCCGCCTGCTACCACCAGGAGTCATTCTCCTGACGTTAGGGCCCTGGGTTGGGGTCCAGAGAGAGGGTGGGCCCGGACACCCCACTCCGCCACGGTGGACTCTAAGTGCTGGGCAAATCGCCCAGAAGGGTAGAAAAGGGGGGGGGGGGGAGGTGGGCATAGCGTGACACATGGGGCTTCATCAGTTATTGCATAATAACTTTAAAATGGGAGGATCACAGTAGTTGTCTGGACCTCCTTCAGTACTCTTAAGGACCGTGACTATGAAGTCCTTTACATGGCAGTGAAGTTCATCATTGATTGTGCTGCCATATCCAAAGTGTCTAATGCTACCTCAGAGAGGTAGCCATGCTAGTTTGTAACTTTGAAAAAACAACAAGTAGTCCTATAGCACTTTAGAGACTAACAAATATATATATTATCATGAGGTTTCATGGGCACAACCTACATTATAAATAAGTACAGCTGTTATTTCAGTTGCTCTGACAAACTTTAAAATCAGCTTTTTTATTACTTTCATTTCTATATTCAGATCATAAATGAAAAAGAAAACAAAGGTTGCATTTGAAAAAAGTCACTAAATAATTTAATTTTTTTTTAAAAGGTAAAATCTCTTAAAGTTTTCCATGAACATTTTGGCTTTACCTGTCTCCATCTCGAAGACGTTTGAACTGGGTACTTAAGAGACACATCAAAGTTGGCCCCAATCGGCTACCAGGAACTAAATCTTCTACCATAAGAGCAGGAAATAAATCTATATTCAGAGGTGAACCATAGAGCCTGTAACAAGAGAAACACAAATAGTTATGTTAAAATTATATATACATAAAGTATTCAGTATTATGACAAATTAAGGTCAATGGATATGAACTATTCATAGCCCATGATATGTAATCATCTATAGCAATCTCTTACTGAACAGAGATGCACTTAATCCAAAGTGTGGGATGTAAAACTGAAGATATAAATATTACCATAAGATTTCAGTATTAAATATGATTTATTTAATTTTTAATATTATTAATAAAATATATACTGGTGTATACATGAACATGTGCTCTCTGGATGGGCTCAACTTCATGGTGTTCCTACAACTACAGGAGTCAAGGAATCAGATCTGTATAAGTCTCAGTGGGGAAAAGACATTGTATAGTTTACGCAGTTATCAGGGAACCTTGAGCCCACCACATTTCCTGATGTTGGCAGGAAGTTTTGTGGGAGTTTCCCTTTATCTCTTTCCTAAGAAATATTTTCTTCTAGGTTAGACATTTAAATAATCATTATTTTCACATGCACATTTAGATATAAAAGTACTTTTGAATTTTTGACAGTTCACCTTCACCTCAAGCTCACCTGCTAAGTTTCTCCCTGATTTCAGGATTCCTAATTTCATTTTTCAGATCTTCAAAAGTATGAGCTGAAGAAAGATTACAGTAAACTCTAAAATCATGGTAGGGGGGAATTCCGTGATCTCTGCCTCTCTGAATATTCATAGCTGCCAGATCTAAAGCCACGGTACGTGCCATGGAGAAGAGTCTCTCTGTCAATTCTGTATTGAGTAACTGTGATGGCACTCGCATCTTACCAGCAACACCAAACAATCCCCTTAGAAGTGGATCAATGCCTCCTTCATTTACAATCCGAAAGGGAGAGAAGAATGCCTTATGAAGAGGTATATGGCCTTGCAGAATAGGTTCAAAGTTTTCATCCAGCCGATACAGTAAGGGATTGATAAGTGTGTGACCAAACCTAAAAGCGGCAGTTGCAAACTCATTAGTTATGCCAGAATTAACATTGGGATCATAACCTTTATATTCGCCAAGCATCTTCATGCCTACCTCTCCAAAGATCTTAGGTAGCCAATGGTTGTATGTTATATGTTGCATTTCTGCACCAACAATTTTGCGTGTTTCATGATATATCGTGTCACCGTCCCAGTGTGGGTTGAGTTTCAGTAACTCTGTAGCAATTCTGTTGTGCTCTCTAAACCATAATGTATGCATACTGGTGAGACCCAATTGCTCATTAGCACGATGATCTCCAGCTAAGAAGCAAGGAATTGGGCTCTCATTTTCATCTCTCATGCATTCTGTTGGGGGACCAGTAGCAAATGGAAGAAGAGGCTTGCCAGATCGCTGTACAATGCCCTGTCTCAGAAGACCCCTTTGGCTTGCCAAGTCTCTGATTTCTTGTGACTCATGGTCTGAACTGCCATACACATTGGATGCATCAATATATGAAGTCAGCTGGTTAATCTGTTCTCTTGGATAAACAGAATTCATTAGAAGAGATGTCATGCCACTTCCACAAACAGGACTAGAGCGTACAAAAAACATACACCGTGCACCATTTCTAACTCGTGGGTCATTTGGTGGTATCATGATTGAGAAACAAGGTGGATCATTTGTACAAACTGAACTGCAGTGCTGACCATCAGAAAACCTGGCTTCACTTAGAGCAGCGACTGTGGAGTCAAGGTCATGATCAAGGAACTGACCCCACTGCATTATCATGTGAGTAAACTGATCATCAGGGGTTATTGTTTCAGTTCCTATTAGAGATGTTGAAACCAAGCGAGGCATGGGAAGTGTGTATCCATTATAGTGTCTATTTGGTCCAATACCCCTAGGCAAGTTAAATCCATTTTCATAGACTGATTTTAACAAACGTTCAAAGGCTGTCAGAGAGGCTCCCCACATCGGATGCTGCAGGTTATTGCAAGTTCCATCATGTGTCCTGTACTTCTGGTGAAAGCACATATCTGAGCAGTTATTTGCTCGTCTATGGGCTGTGCAGCCTGATAAATTAGCTATCAGGCTCAAGTATTGTGGAGATACAAGATCATTATAATGATAGCCTAAAATAGAAGAGAAATATGAGGGAAATTAAAGACTTATCAGATTGTGAACATAAAATCACAAATACTCTAGATATAATTTTGCCATCTTTTGATTTTAAAAAAATCCCACACGCCATTAAGCAAATTCAAAGGAAAAAGAATTTTCATCGTAACGACACAAAGCCTTTCAACAAACCTCATCTCCCACTTAGGCACCTAAATGAGATTTGGGAAAATACTTAGCACCAAACATCTGCCATTAAGAAGAATCTGAAAATCTGCCCACTTCACTGAGGTAACTAAAGAGAGATTAGTTCTTCTGAAAATCGAGGTGCAACAATGGATGCCGAGGACATTTGAAATTCTGTTCTCAAACAAAAATCACTTGAAGCTTATCTATTCTCATGTTATCTATTATGTAGTGTCTTATAATGTTTTATGTGTCGTATAAATATTACAGTATTACAAAAAAAGGCTCTCCCCTATGCCCTGTTCACAATACAAATGCCCCATTGTGCTTGGAACTGTAAAACACATATATTGTTTTGGTCCTTAATCTTACACTCTAATCAAAGACAAAGTGTGTCTAGGGAATGTAACAAACTATAGACAGGAAAAGAGGAGGAAGGTGAGGTTAATTATAAGGGTATGTCTATACTGCAAGCTTATTTCAAAATCAGCTATTCCAGAATAGTTTTCCCAAAATAGCTTATTTCAAAATAGCACGTCTACACTTCAGGGAAGCCGCAAAATCAGTCTGAGGCAGGTTTCCCTAATGTAGATGTGCCACCTCAATTTAGAGCCCTAGGGGATCCTGGGGAAGAATAATTTAGAATGGCCCAGGTGCGGGGCTATTCTGAAATAGCTGAAGTGGAGCACCTACACATGATTTATTTCAAAATAATTATTTTGGAATAGGTGTTATTCCTCACAGAATGAGGTTTACATATTTCAGAATAAGCCATGTGTTATTTCGAAATTATTTTGAAATAACAGAATGGCTGTATAGACACGGGCATTGTTATTTCGAAATAAGGCTAGTTATAGACACCATAGACAGTGCAGTGTAAATGCACACAGATAGAATAAGGCAATTATAAAGGCTAGCAGCATCGACAACTAAATGATGATCACTCAAGAACAGTGGTGAGCAACCTGCAGCCCATCAGGGTAATCAGACTACATGCCGCAAGACATTTTGCTGATGTTGACCATCTGTAGGTACTATCCGCCACAGCTCCCAGTGACCACAGTTCTCTGTTCTCAGCCAATGGAAGCTGTGGGAAACAGTGACCATCACATTCCTGTGGTCTGTTCACCTGCAGGATAACATTTCCCAAAGCTCCCACTGGCTAGGAACAGAGAACTGAACCTACTGGGAGCTCCAGGGTGTGGTGCCTGTGGACAGTCAATGCCAGCAAAATGTCTCCCAGTCTATTTCGAAATTATTTTGAAATAACAGAATGGCTGTATAGACACGCGCATTGTTATTTCGAAATAATGCTAGTTATTACCTTGGCAGGCTGCATGTGGCTCATGGGTTGTAGGTTTCCCACCACTGTTCAAGCATAATGTTACTATGATTGAAATACATAATTCAAGGAGTAAGAATTAAATAGCCACGCTACAAATAACATTTTCAGGACCATTCTGACCTTGGAAACACTGTACACCATGGTGAAGAATCACCAATGGCTACTAAAAAACACAACATAATACATTGTTTTGAGGGTTTTTAATCAAATCTTCCTTTCAATAACACCCATTTCTAAGCATTATTTTAGTCTGCAACTTTAAAAGCAGTGGTCCCCAACACGGTGCCCGTGGGTGCCATGGCACCCGCCAGGGCATTTATGTGCGCCTACCTAGTGACCAGGGCCGGCCTGAGCCATTCTTGTGCCCTGGGCGCACGGTGCATGCACGGTGCCGCCCCAGGGCGTGAGGTGCATGTGTGGCCCCCATCCCAGGCATGCGGCGTGTGCGCGGTGCCGCCCCCGGGCGCGCAGCAGATGTGTGGTGCCACCCCCGCTCCACCCGGCAGCCCCAAAAGGTTGGGGACCACTGTTTAAAAGCAATGAATAGTCCTGTGGCACCCCAGAGACTACCAAAAATATATAGCACTCATTACAACACCACTATACATAAGCCTGGCTGGATGATTCTTTGAGATACAGATTAATTGTAATAGCTTCATTTAGTCAAAAAAAACCCACAGACGGGCAGTTGTTAAGCTCCCCCAATTTATCACTGCAGAAGTGGAACCCATCCACTTGTTCTTTTCAACATTAGTAACAGCTTACATTACTTAACTTTAAAAACACAAGCCAGGTAGTTCAATGAACGTAGATTCTCTTTACCTGTCTAATTCTCTGAACTCTTGGGCCCATAGCTGTGGATACTGCAGGGACCAAAAGCCAGTTCAGGTTGTAGTTGTATAAAGTTTTCAATGCTATAAAATGTTAGCTGGGATTATCTTGAATTTTTAAATGAATTCACTTTAGCCATGAATGACTAGCAAATTCGCTAATATTACGATATCTGCTCAAAGAAGAAGTCAAATGTCTATGACAAATTATTCTTTGTAAATTGTTTGCTCAGCATTCTGAGTAACAAATGCGACAATGTTTTAATTCTACAAAGCTTACAGTTTTGGGTCTTGTACACATTGGCCTAATTCGGAGACACATTTAAACTTTTAAGAAGTTAAAGTGAAATTCTCAATTATAAACATCAAAAGCAGTATGTATAAGTACAAATATTTCCTCAGATTTCCAGTCTAGCTGTAACATTTGGCTACATGCCACGTCTCAGCATCTCTCCTAAAACTCCATCATTATTTCCAAATGCTTTAGTCATAAGTCTCAGGAATTGACATACTGCATATGAACTGCCAAAAAGTAAGACATACATCCACAGCAGAACAATTAGCATACAGTTCTCTTTGCAAGTGTGTTTAGCTCTAAATTTTCAGGCTGTGCATTATAATTCTCAATTCTGAGTACATGTCAGTCAGTGAGCAGAAACATTAAACTTTATTTTTTCCTACTATTTACGAAAACAACAAAACCCATATTGGATGTAGCTTTGTTTGATACTGTATTCTGGTTTAAGAAGAACAAGTAACAATTACTGCAGGAAAACTGGTACCATAAATAAACACAGTTCTGTCTTTGCTGTTAGATTATATCCTCTCTGGGGGTGTGTCTAGACTACAGGGTTTTGTCGACAAAAGTGAACTTTTGTCGACAAAACTTTACCTGCGTCCACACTGCCTTTGAGTTATGTCGACAAAACTCAGCAGTTTTGTCGACGTATGTAAACCTCATTCTACGAGGAATAACGCCTTTTGTCGACAGAGTTCTGTCGATAGAAGGCATTATTGCATCTATACTGTCCTTTGTGTCCACACTGTTATGTTGACAAAGTGGCTTGCTTTGTCGACAGACCTGGATGTAGTCTAGACGCTCTTTGTCGACAGAAGCTTTGTCGACAGTATCTGTCGACAAAACTTCTGTCGACAAAACTCTGTAGTCTAGACATACCCTGTGATAAGACAAATAGGGGTTACCATATTTTCTTTTGATGAAATAATCAATACAAATAATGTCTTATCATCAGTACACACTGAAGAATTCTAAATCTTGCTAAGAAACTATTAGCCAAATTCACCTTTTCAACCCCATGTCTTTCAGCACTTTAGTTGTAACTGAGAGAAGAATTTAACTACATTATTCCCTTACTACATCAAATAGTGCAGAATTACAATAATGGACCAGAACATCTCAAGCAAAATATAGCCATATGTGAATCAAGGACCCATGTGGATCCTTCATTCATGTTGGTGAGCTCTTGCACACTCAAGCAGTCCCAATAACTTCAAAATGAATAACAGCACAATGTGGACTCTGGCTTTTAAAATTAATATTTCTTGAAGCATAATGAATTGAAATGGCTTATATACTACACAACACAGAAAGTAAGAAAAAAAATACTGACTTGTCCCATTTAGGTCAACCATTAAACCACCTTGTACATGATCTTGAATTAGCTGTAATGTCCTTTCAAATATTTCTCCAGCTCTTGCTTGTTCCACAGTGTAAGGATCTCTTGGGTACCGAAACAAAGCTAGCAAATCATTTGGAGAACGAGGACGACTAATAGACAATTGAAAAAAAACAGTATGAATAACAAGTGCTATAAAACTAACACGTTTTTAAAAGTTTCTGCAACTTAAGGTAGAACTAGATGTCATTGACTATACCTTTGTTACTCATCCCAAAATGGAAGGCAAAATAAATAAAAATAAATATCTACATTTAATACAAGATGTTCAAAACATATTTAAACATTCAAGTACATTACATTTGTATTATGAATGAGATACAACATTAAAATGCCTGTTGGCTTTAGAAAAAAAAAAGAGCTTTTAAACATGCTGGTTCCCCAAAATAACTGTTCAAAATAACTGATCAAGGCTTTATTAGCTGAATCTGTTCAGTTTTCATTTAAAAATATGGCTCTTTCTTGGTAAATTTCTAGAACTCCAAAAAATAATCAGATGATAACATTTGTTATTTAAAACCATTACATTGTATCATCTTTCAGCAGTATAGTAATTAAATGGGTTTACTGATTGCAACATTTCCTGCATGATATTCAACATTAATTTTGACTTCCCCATCAAAAAACCACAAAGAACATGATACCTGTCAAACAAATGTGTACGTGTTGAATTTATAGCTCTGTCAACAGTTGCAATTGCTTCAACAATTGATGTTGCTACAAATGGATCTCCATTTCGACTGACATTAGGAACTAGAAAAACATAAAATTGCAAGTTACTACAAAAATTACTGCATGCAAAAAAGTTAGTCAGAAAGCAAGGATTAGACACTACATAATTTCAGTTTCACAAAGAAAACCACATTTCCTAAGTTTTAGTACCTCCACATTTAAAATTACTAATCCTTTGGGAACTTTACTGAAACACATTTACATCGCTGCAAAATTAAGGGTGTTTTTTTAATGTCAGTTATACATAAAGGTTCAGTTAAAATGAAGCTGCCATAAAAATAAAGCAGTGTGTGGAAAACAAGAAAGATTATTTAAGTAGCCGTTAAGTAGTCTTACAATGGTTATATAAACAAAACCAAAGCAAAAAAAGTAAAGTCAGTATTCTAGCTCAGCTTCTGTTTGTGGTACACCATGTAAGCTGCTTAAAAGTGTTTGCAACCAAAAGCTTATCCAGCATTCACTAAAGTTGATGGAAACATTCCCATTGATTTCAATGGATACTGGATTGGGTTCCAAGCATATAGGTTTCAATGGATAATGTGAAACACTAGAGTCAAATGCCCCATATTTATAAACTTCCTTTTTAGATTTAGAAACATACTGCAGTATTACAGAAGTTCAAGAGGCTTTAAAAAATGTTAAGGGATTCCTAAGTAGCTATAGGGACTCTTCATGGTTTTCATCTTGGGGTCTCTCTAGAAATCAAGAGGCACCATTTTGGGGTGCTTTAGATTTTTGTTTTATATTTACAATTATCTAGCCTCAGAAAAGGAGGCCCAATATCAAAAATTCATAGATAATATACAAATCTTTATAATGCTAGAAATGCAAGATCTTGTGGATCCATGAAATTGCCTTTTTACGAAATGTTTGATTAGCAGCTGTTGTTGAAGTGCAGATGGGTAAATAAAATCTATCCCTTAGTATCCTGCCCCTACCCTGTGTCAGGGGCCACCAGATTTGGAAGCAATACTGAAAGGTTGGTAAAGTGACACAGAAGAAGGAGGAGGAGAAAGGAGGCAGATTTTCTGTGGGTACATAATCTCTTTTATAATTACTAAACTCACAGAATTGCTGTGAGGATTAATGTTTTCGAAGAGCTTTGAGATCTTCAGATGAAGGAACTATTAATAAAGTGACAGTGCTGTTAATCTGAGAGCACAGCCAATATGCGAGAGGAGGATGAGAGGATATACAAAACCAGTTTTAACTCTGAACATCCTTTGCTCGTTAGTTTCACATGAAAGTTTTACCTTACTGTAATATTTTTGTCCAATATACTTTTTAAACAGCTAGCAAACACTCCAGAACAAGGTCTCACTACTTTTGTGTAAGTGGAAGTTCAGCAACTGGGTTTACTGCAGCTCCAATAGAGTGGTCTTTCTGAGTAGTGATAAACATGCCTGGAAAAATAATTTTTGGGATCTGTGATGGGGTGTGCAGCTCTCCACAGTAGTCCTGTAAGAGCTGAGTTATACCAGGTGGGTCCAATCAGCTAATTAGGCTGTAAACAACAGATCTTTAAGGTGAAGGCAGCTATTTAGAGAGAAGTTTACTTGTGAAGGACAGGCAGGGATTCTACAAAAGAGGGATAATTGGAAACACATGGGATGGCAGGGAGAAGGTTGCAGTTATTTCCTGGGATAAACTACATGTGTTTGATGGACTGGGATCAGTCTATATAAGATCATAGAAGTGCTGTTAATTATTTTGGTAGCCTCTTGGCCAGCCTATTTTTATTTATATTTTAACAAGTAGTTTGTACTTACACTGGCTTCTTATCAAAAGGTTAAGACTTTTAGGAATTGTTGGTTTGTGGCAGCAAGCTAGTTTCCAGTTAGTCATATAGGTCTACCTTTAAAAATGTCAAAGGATTTATTGTCAAGTCATTCCCAAAAGCCAGTGTGTGCATGGTACTAGCAAGTTCAGACAGCCAAAATATATTTCAAGAGGAAAGTGGTGTGGCCTCCTGCAGCCCAAAACATTCTTTTAGACTTCAGTCATGACTGTACTACAAGCAAGTTAGGCCATGAAGTCACATAAATGCTTGAATAAATCTTACCAGTAACACTTAGCACCATGCTAACTGAGGAGTACCCTATAGTGTTCCGGGCAACACATTCATATCGGCCTTCATCAGCTGTTCCCACATCCCGAATGGTAAGAAATCCCTCTGGACTAACATGAAACTTTCCACTTTCTGTTACCTGAACTCCATCCTGTAGCAAAGCACAATTGTCAGTTACTCTGAAAATATCATCTCTGGAAATTTTATTAACATTTTAAATTGCTTAACATTCTGAATCTGTATTGTTTTCTTCTAGCAGTGTGAACTTGATCTGAGAACAGTAATATCTTTATTTCATACCAATTTTATATGCCATGTCAATCATTTAAATTAACCCCATAAAAATTAACCCCACAGAAATCCATAAAAAACCTCAGCGAAACTATTTTTTTTATAGTTTAGATAACAAAATTTAACAAGAAGGAGCATAGCTCACAGTACTGTACATTGCCACCAAGACAGGATGGTTTGTAGGCAGAATAGTATATTGAATGTATTTATTATGTTATGAACTTTAAAAAGAAACAAAAAATAGCCTCACAGTTGCGTGCCCTTTCCATATAAAATACAGGCCCAACAAATAATAAAAGAAGACTCTGGGAAGAACCATATACTCTAGATAATAGATTGACTTCACTTGAATACAAATTCACATTCATACTCACTTGAATATAACTTCCTGTAACTGAATGCTTTGGCAAATATTAATTATCCTCAGAGGAGGGAGAACGGAAACACTGCCACTCAGATTCCTTTCTCCCCTCTAATACTGGAAAAAGAGGCAAGCCTGGTTCCCTCTCAGTGGGCTCTCAGTTCAGCAGCCTGATGTGAGTACCCCATCCATTCCATAGGGAAAGGAGAGGAATATTGCCAACCATTCAATAGGAAAGTGGAATTCAGTACCCCCTCTGCTGGGCTCTGTACCATAGGTCTGAACACATTTCCCTGTAGTCTGTGCTTTCCCAGTACATTATTGTTGCCTCTCAGTTGAGCAGTGGTTGACCTTAGGGCCTTGCTGCAGGCCAGTTTCCATTACTGGAGAGAAACTGATGTCAGATGCATGATCATTTGTTTATTTCCATTATGTACTGTTCTCATCTGCACTGTGTAGGAGAGTTTCTGTTATTTTTCAACCACAACAGACTCCAGACTCCAGAGATACCTAGGCAGATTTGAAACTTCAGCTGAGTCACTCAGAATAGCCACCAGAAACAGCTGCCTTCAACTCTGTGCTACCAGGTTGCCATAATCCTCCTCCCAAAAGCCAAGGGACCATCTGCTCCAAGCTGAGGAATCACTCTCTGGTCAGGAACCAGAAGAACAGAGAAAGATTCACCCTCAGCAGATTCATCACACTGCCCCTTGCTTGTCTGGTCCTGCTCAGATGATTTATCATACTGTCTACTCTACAGTATGCACTAAATTTCAGAAATCTCAGTGGTCACTGTACTTTAGCACCAAGGTTTTTCAGATTTACAATCCAATGCACTCAGGATATTAAAATCATGGAAGTCTCAAGAGTGCAGTTGAGTGTGAATACAAGAACAATGGCAGAATGCAGCAGAAGTTTTGCTTTTTAGTAACATAAAAGCTACTGGGCTCTCAGCCCCCAGAGAATGTGTATTAAGGCTGGGAGCATGGCCAAAATGAGGTGGAAGAGCAAACACTACATACAATGAATAGTAAGCTAAAGCAGTCAATAATATTTTGAATAATTTATTTTTATTTAAAAATGTATGGAAGTGCTTACTGCAAGAGATCAAAAAATACAATACAAAATAACTTAAAAATCTGAAGCCAACCCACCCAAAAACATATTCATGATTAGGGCCCTACCAGATTCACACTGCATTTTGATCAATTTCATGGGTGTAGGATTTATTTTTTAAATGCAAATTTCACAAAGTTGTCATTGTAGGGGTCCTGACCCAAAAAAGGAGGATTTTTTTTGAGTGCTTGCAGTACTGCTTACCCTTATTTCTGCACTGCTGCAGGTAGCAGGGCATCAGTTTCAGAGCTCAGTGCCTGGCCACCAGATGCCACTCTTTGGAGGCTGCACAGAAGTAAGGGTGGCAATACTATGGCTCCCCTAAAATAACCTTGTCTCCCACTTGCAACTCCCTTTTGGGTCAGAAGAAACACTGGTCTCCCCCATGCAATATGGACATATAAGATAAAAAAGCTTACAAAGTACAGATTTCACGGTGGGAGATCTGATTCTATGGTTCACAACACATTTTTCATGACCATGAATTTAGTAGTCCCTAATCATGATCTGAAACATAGATGGCAAAAGGCTAATCTATTAAGGAAAGTCAACTACCAAAATAAATCAATTCATCACTGATACAAAGAATGGAACTAAAACAAGGTTGGCAGATCCCTATAAAGAACAAAAACAAAAACCACACCAAACAAGACATGAAGGAGGCCAAAGAACTGTTGAGAATAAGGCAATCAAAATGCAGTGAGTTCTAAATGAAAGTGACATTTATTTCATCCATGTGTTATATATCTGCAGTCATTTACAAAAACAATGCTTCTGGAACTGTGGCATGTGCGGAGACTTGTTATGCAACAATTACAGCAGTATTATAATGGTATGAGAACCAAGGAAATTCAAGATTCTTATTGGTGCTTTATTCTTAACTCATCACTGGAGATAACTACAGTACAGGCAGTCCCCGGGTTACGTACAAGATAGGGACTGTAGGTTTGTTCTTAAGTTGAATCTGTATGTAAGTCGGAACTGGCATCAGCCGCTGCTGAAACTGATCAGTTTCAACCGTGGCTGAATCTGGATGCCAGTTCTGACTTACATACAGATTCAACTTAAGAAACCCAGGCTCCCCAAGTCAGCTGCTGCTGAAACTGATCAGCAGCTGAGTCCAGGAAGCCCGGGGCAGAGCAACTCTGCCTCTGGCTTCCTGTAGTCAGCCGCTGGTCAGTTTCAGCAGCGGCTGACTTGGAGCTACTGGAGCAACCCAGCAGCACCCCAGCAACGGCTGGGGTCAGTTTCAGCAACGGCTCCTCGGCGCTACTGGAGCAACACAGCTGCTCTGCCCCAGGTGTCCTGATTCAGCCGCTGCTGAAACTGACCAGCAGCGGCTGAATCAGGACGCCTGGAGCAGAGCAGCTGGGGTGCTGCCGGGTTGGTCCGGAGCGGCGCTGCGGGACCAACCCGGCAGCCCCCAGCTGCTCTTCCCCAGGGGTAGGCAAGAAAAGCCTGGTCTGCTGGGGGGGGGGCACTAGTTGCAGGGAGACCGAGAGAAACTTTTCTCGCCCCGGAGGACACGCCGCCCGTGAGCTCCGGGGCGAGAAAAGCCCCATTCGTAAGTGCGGATCCGACATAAGTCGGATCAGCGTAAGTCGGGGACTGCCTGTCCTGCAAGCTATACATGAACACCCAGGCTGTGTCTACATTGGCATCCCTTTCCGGAAAAGAGATGCTAATGAGACACATCACAATTGCAAATCTGCCAGGGATTTAAATATCCCCCGCGGCATTTGCATTTACATGGCTGCCGCTTTTTTCCGGCATCTCTTATTCCTACTTGAAAATAAGCCCTACTTGAAAGTAGGAATAAGAGATCCTCTGGAAAAGGACTTATTTTCCGGAGAATCACGTCTAGACTGGCGCTTTTCTCCGGCTTACCCCCAGCCGGAAAAAAGCGGCAGCCATGTAAATGCAAATGCCGCGGGGGATATTTAAATCCCCCGCGGATTTGCAATTGCGATGTGTCTCATTAGCATCCCTTTTCTGGAAAGGGATGCCAATGTAGGCACAGCCTCTCTGTTGTCAAATTATTGCAATGGTTAGGATTATAGTGGAAATTAAAGACAGAGCAGGAGTCCTGCCTGACTTTTCTTTTACTTTTTCATGTGTTTAGCTGGATATCATCTGAGAGAGATTTTTTCATTATGATACTTGCATTTATGGATTTTTTAAAAAAATATTTGTCAAAGACACACAGGTAGAAAGGTATAATTTCAGCATGAGCCATAACCAAAGTTTCCTCTATTTTTTTCCATCCATGGGCAGAGTAAATTTTGTTACATTCACCAAGGCATGTGCAGATATTCACCACCAATACAAACACATACTGCTGGCAGTGATCAGCGGTGGGCGCTCTGCTAATCAGCTGGGCAGTACCTGAGTCGCTCCTGTGCAACTGCCCAAGGGCTCAGCTTACAGGGAACACTAGCCACAACTACTGTCTTGGTTGAACCTATAGTGCCAGCACAACGTCTGCAAATAGTCCTATTCTTGATTTATATTCTAATCTCTCTGAAAGTGTGATTATTAATGAACTTGTTCAGAGCTGCACAAAACTGAAATAGAAAAGCATTTGCAATATCTTTGAACATCCTTTTACAAACTGGGAATGTGAATTTTAGGCACAGTTCCTATATTAAAAAGGTTCCATACTCCTGTGCAAACTCAGACCTGATCTACCTTAGTGCGGTGTATTTACATCACTTTGTGCAATGTATTTACATCACCCTAACCACCATTGTAGATGCAGCCAGACTGGTGGAATTTTTTGTAGCTTTCACCCGTTGGAGAGACTGATTATCTATACCCCCATTTGTGAATGTAAAAGGATCTACGCTACAGTACTTCAGTGGCACAGTCATTGTACAATAACTATATCACTGTAGCGTAGACGAATTCTCAGGTTAGGTACCTATACTCCGAACATGGTTTGTAGCACAGATGCCTGAGCTACTGCTATCATTTGAGGTTAGACACAGAATAAGCAACAGTCAACTCCAGCACACTTAATAAAGCCTGAAAAAGTCTCTGCACTCTAAAAGTTATTTTTTATTATTTATTACCTTATTCCATGTTATTTCTGGTTCAGGCTCTCCTTGAGAACTGCATGGAATTTGAACATTTGTGCCAACTTCTACTGTCATATCACTTGGAACGTTAGCAAACACTGGGGTAACTAAAGTGACGTTACACGGACATAATGAAAAATGTGTAAGTATTTTAAATGTATGCAATAAAGAAAATTACAGAGGCACAGTTAAATCACATACAACAATTTAGCTGAATGAAGGCAGTAAGAGTTGCATATACAACAGTTGAATCTTTATTATGGCACTAAAAACAGGAAAACTTTTTGAAATAAACTACTCGACCTATTATTTGCACAGAAGTTGTTCAGAATAAGAACTGTATTATTATTTCCCCAACATTTCCCATTGTAAGAACTACTTTTAAGTCGCTTGTTACTTTGCCAAACTTTAACTATTGTGCTGAAATGTTCCCTTTTCCTCAGGCTGAATTTTTTTAGACAATTTCAGGCAGAACAGTGAAACGTGAAAGCATGAAGCTAGGGAAAAATATGTTGTTTTGCCTATGTTAAAAAAATAAGGTTTATTGTCACTGGAGACCTTTGAACAGCTCTGGTGCCTCCACATGGAGCAGGGACTTAAATTTTGACAGGGAAGTGTATCATCTTTATGAGAGGGTTATGTTTTTTGCTGGCCACACTGACCAAGCTTTTTAAAGTGATAAAACCTATTAAAAATGCAGTTCACAAATGATCTGTTAAGACAACTTAGATTTTAGCAGCTACATTCCCCCAAAGTTTCAATGCATATTGGGCATGTTCCAGTCAAGATATGAGCAAGACTTACCCTGTAATTGCAGCTATGGGTTGCTTCAGGCATGCTGCCTCTAGGCATCAGAACTACGAATTGGGAGACTTTCCCTTGTGCTTTCAGTGAGCCCCCTGCTGGGTCTAGGCAGCATGGAGGAAGAACCTGACTGATCTGAATACAGAAGGGACAAGAGCTGGACCTGTGTGGGCAACTTGGGGACAGAGTAGGATTAAGAGCCAAGTGGTAAGAGACTGACTGGAGAGAGACTGATTGGCAGAGGGATAAGAGAGAAATTAGACTGATGAAACTTGGTTAAGCTAAGCAAAGAGACTTGATGGGGAAGTCAGGGAGGTGGGGAAAACTGGGACTAGCTGGACAAGATGACTAGAAGCCAAGCCAAAACGGAAGGGGTTGGAACCTAGTAGATGGATGGAAGACAGACACCAGATGAGGAGCTGCAGTGGGGACTGAGAAAAGGATGGGAGGAGAAAGGACTAGTGGGATGGGGGAGAAAAGGGCAGACCAGAAAAATCCAATGAGGAGTCCAATGAGGAGCAATGCTCAGAAGCAATGGGACAGGGGGTATGTCTCACTACCCTCCTAGTTTGAACTAGGAGGGTAATGTAGGCATACCGCACTTGCAAATGAATCCCGGGATTTGAATTTCCCAGGCTTCATTTGCATAAGCGGGGAGCCGCCATTTTTAAAACCCCGCTGGTTTGAACCCCGTGCAGCGCGGCTACACGGGGCTCAAACTAGGTAGTTCGGACTAGGCTTCCTATTCCGAACCACCGGTACACCCGGGCTTCATTTGCAAGTGCGGTATGCCTATATTACCCCGCTAGTTCGAACTAGCGGGGTAGTGTAGACATACCCAGGCTGTGTAGAGTGTGAAACAAGGAGCTGATGGCAGTGAGGGGGAGACACCGAGATTAGATGAGGAGCAGAGGAAGGGAAGTTGAGACAGAAAGCTGATAGAGAACATGGATGGGGAAAAGAGAGACATCAGATGAGGAGTCAAGGGTGGGAGGGATTGTGACTGGCTGGAATGCACAGTTGAGCCACTGGAGGAGAGACTTGGCATATTAAAGGTTAACTGGGTAACCAGTTAACTGGTGAACATATGCCTTACCAGCATACTTTCCAGCTAACCAGTCTCCTCCCCCATGGTGGCCCACTTGACAGGACCAGAGTGGACGATGCTCCTAGAGCAGTCCCTGTTATCTGCAGCTGGGCTGAGCGGAATCTGGAGTACACCCGCTGCCCACAGCTACTGGTTAACCAGTTAAACAAATTGTTTAACTGGTTAACTATTCTGAGCAGTTTTTACATTCCGAGGGGAGACTGGGGCTGAGAACAGGGAGATAGTCCAAAGAGGTGAGACTAGGACTTGCTAGGATGAGAAGCCTGGAGAGTGGAGATTGGGACTGGTTAAGTGAGAAGATTGGAATGAGAAATCAGAAGAGACACAGGACTGGGACAGGTTGGAGGGGACAGGGCACAAAGGGTCACGATTGTCCATTCCAACACTAAAACGGAACCACAGATTGCAGAGAGTCACTTTTCCTACCTAACCTATGAAACACACGAGCAAAATGTTTCCTGCCCCACTAATGCTCGTCCATATACAGGAGGACAGCCTACATCTACTTTCTGTTACTCCTTCAGCTCAAGTGTTGGGGATGTGTGTGGGGGGGCCTAAAGATTCCCATTCTGATGACAGCCAGTATCACTGTCAACAATGATGCCCCATAATGGAATTTTTTCAGTAAGCTTTTTTAAAAAAAGAAAGAAACTAGTGTTTTGTGTATAATTCCTATATTAAGAGTTACAAAGTCAAGCACTCAGAAGTTTGGGAACACCAGAATTTGGGTTGCCTGTGAAACCTTAATTCAACTTACTTGTGAGTATGCATTGTGACACATATAATTACATGATCACATACTATCTTTTTCCAAAGAATCACTTTCTCATTTAGGGTGGACCAGATTTGGAGATAAATCCAGGCTTGTGTAATTAAGGGGATTAGTGGTGGGACTCCTGCTTCATTTCTTGCAGATGTTGGAATGTCTATAATGAATGAAACAGGGGAGTGCAGGATGAGAAAGGAAGATCTCGGGATTAAGGCCATTGAATGTTGCCCTGAATAAATGGATTCTATCCCTGCCTCTGCCACAAAGCATTTTATGGTTACTGAGCAAGCCACTTAATCCAAGCAATTTACAGACTGTAATTAACTGTGTGTAAACCATTTTCTGGTTCCCCAATTTAAGACCCTGGAATACAGTTTGCAGAAGTGCTGAAGACTGAAGACACTGGATGCTGTGCTTTTGACATATAAAGAGGTACATAATGCTAAGCACTCTGAAAAAAATCAGATCTCAGGAGTCTTGAACTAGCACCCAAAGATAATGGATACTTTTGACCTACATCTCTGTGGGTGTATCTAGACTACAGGTTTTTTTCGAAAAAAGTGGCCTTGGAATCTGGAATGAGCAGTAAAGTTTTCGACTGACTGTTAGGCTCTGATCCAACAAAGTATATATAAAACTATAAGCTTCAGTCAAGATTGCAGTCCTACTGAGAATAATGTTGAACAGACAGAGACACAAGATTCCTTATCTTTGCTAACCACTGAATTATTGGGACTACGCACATGTCCAAAGTTAAGCCTGTATTTAAGAGATTTACTGAGGGCCAGGCTCTGGCACTGACTCTGTGTCATCCCCAGTACAACATTTTACTTCTGTATCCTCTCAATTTATTCATTAACTATATGATATATAAATAGACTTCTACCTCACAGCATATGGTGAGTTTAATTAACATTTGTAAATTGCACTGAGATCCTGGGATAAAAAGTACTATGATCGTGCAAATCTAGAACAGTCTTCAAGAATAAAATTCACTCCTAGGCAGAAATCTAGCACAATCAGTAAAATTCTTCTTAAGCTCCGTTTTAAAAATGGGAAGGAGCTGTGTGGGCCCTACAGACAGAGGTGAATCTTACCAGGTTGTATGCATCTGTACTTACATATCTATATTAATGGACAATTTTTCTTCCTCTAAATTCCAGAATCTCCAAACAGGATCAGGGTTCCCCTCTACTAAGTGCTGAAGAAGACAGGCTCCCTATCCTGGGAGTGTCTCTTTGCTAACTAAGGATTTGAATTCTATTATGATGAGGTGAAAGAAGCAAAGTTAAAAGGTGCCTTATAAAATAAAATTTACTATCTAAAACCTGATAAATTTCAACTTTCAGACATGGTTTCCAAGAGAAAAAGACTAAGGCAAGCATTCCAATGAACATTTTAACATAAGTCTAAGGCCCATATTTATAAAGGTATTGCCTAACCCCCATTGATACTCCCTCTATAGCCGTTAAAGTTGGGCCCTAAATGTACTTTTTCTAAGCAGATAAAAATATAGTTATTCTGAACATACCTCTGGGTTGTACTGTTAATTGTACAGCTGTTCTTTGGGATCCAACAATGTTGACAGCTTGACATTCATATTGGCCTTGGTCATGTAGAGCAACTCTGGAAATCCTCAGTGTTCCAGATGACAGTACTAAATGTCTTCTATCTACAGAGAGTTGGCTACCTGAAACACAGCAATTGTTATATATTAATTATAGCCATGTGAAATAAAATACTATTTATATTTCAGAGACAACCAGAGGCATTTAGTATTTGATAAAACTTAAATCATGTTTTAAATAGACAGAGGTTTCACAAAACAAATTCTTTAGAAAAAATGTTTTGAAGCAACTACCTACTCTCCAGAACACACAATGTGGCATGGTCAACAATAGGAAATTATGTCAGTTTAACTACAACACTTAAGGGTATAAAAAATCCAAAACCCTAAACAATGCAGTTAGCCAATCCATCCGCTGGTATAGACAGTGCTAGTCAATGAGAGAATTGTTCCATCAACCTAGCAACCGCCTCTTAGGCAGGTGGTGAACCTAAGTTGATAAGAGAATCTCTTCATCAGGACAGGTAGCATTGTTGCAGAAGCACTATAGCGGCACTATAGTGGTTTCTGTGGTACAAAGGAATGAAACAAAATGCACTAAAATAAGGCTGAGCGCCATTCCTGTCTACCCACCCTTACTACTTTTCTACCACACTCTATTTTTCTTCATCAATGGCAAACATACATAACAATTATTTGGAGCCACCTCAAGAAGTTGAGGAGAAGGAAAATCCATAGTGATCAGTGATCAAGGTCTAACTAAAATTCTGCTTTATCTACCACCACTTGCATCCTCCTTTGGGTTGCTTCTCCTGCTATAAACTCACCTTTCCACTAGGATGGTACGTGTAGCGGATCTACTTACTGATCTTATGCATACTATCATTTCTATCATCCCTGAATTTGGCCTAGCATCTTTACATTCCAATTCCTGAAATGTCGTCCACAAGAGTAGTCCTCTGTGCCCAAGACAAGTCATATCAACTTCAGTTTGAACCCCCATTTGGCCATTTATTTTGTCAATATCTTTATGCAGTGGGACAGGTGCCAGTGCTGGTGGATTATATTTCAGGATCAGTGCCAAAGTCTTTCATCTGCTCCACATGCTTGAAAAGAATATATCTTGTACAAACTTTGTAGAGATGGCAGTTAAAGATTATCGCATTATATGTTTAACCCTACTTAGATTTATAACAACAGGTGGGACCTCCCTGGTCCGGCACCCTTAGGACCTGACCAGTCTCGGATGAGGGATTTTGCTGGACCAGGGGAGGTCATACCTGTCCCCTGCTACCGTCTCCTCCCCAGCCCTGGACTTGCTACTGTCCTCCTGGCTGCTCCCTCCCCTGCCAGTCCTGCTGCCCTACCAGTCCCACCCCCTTCCTTACTAAGCCAGACAGCCTAGCTCCCTGCGCATTGGGCTCCTGGTCCCGCTGAATAGCCCTGCTGCAGTGTGCAGGGCTCCTGGCACCCTGAGCAGCCCCATTGTTTTGTACGTAGCAGCCCAGCTGAGGTGCAGCCAGTCTTTCACTGTACTCTCTGGTCCTGGAACACCCGTGGTCCTGCTGGTCCACAGATGTTGCTGGACCAGGAAGTCCTGGTTAACAGGGGTTCAACCTGTACTAAAAGTTTTACATGAGCTGACTACCTTGACATCTTCCATCACAGATAAGAAGCTTTTAAGGCAACTGTATGTACAATACACACACAAGCATTTTCTGATATTTCTTAAGTGATTCTAAAGAGGATGTCATATTTTAAAAGTTTAAAATTAAAATCTCTAATAAACTTCTTACCTCCTTTGGTCCAAGCAATAACAGGCTGTGGATAGCCTTGCGCTTCACAAGGGAAATCGACAGTGTGGCCCTCAATCACTACTCTGTCTTGAGGAGTGACAGTAAACTGGGGTACAGCTAGAGTAAGGAGAAAATAACATGTTAAAGAACAATTAAAGATGCTCCATTGGTTAATATTACTTATTTTCTATGTGACCTGCACAGTTCTGTGGGGAAAGGGATCCTGCTAGCTCTTTTAGATTGTAAGCTCTTTGGGGCATGAATTGTCTGTCACATATATGAACAGAGCCTAGCATAATGGGGCCCTCATCTCAGTTGGTACCTATAAGCATTACAGTAATACGAATAAATAACAAATCATCATCATCATAATAGATCCAAAATATGATGTACCTTAAGACTGGTATAATCAAGTAGAGAATGTTCTCTGGATTCAAAATATCTTGCTTTCTTTGTTTCTTTAAAAAAATCCTCAACTAAATTATGAAGAAAACACAATGTGATCACAACCAGCCTGATCTGCTCTTTTCTGCTAACACACACACAGTGCCTTTATACAAAAGAAAACCAATGAATGAAATATAGGCCAGTTTTTTCAGTAACACTGTGACGTTATCAATGAGACTGGGCATTTGTTCAGTCCTCAAAATACATCCACCCATTTGCTGATTGAATCGTGAACTAGACACGGGGGAGGGCATATGTTTTCTATAATTTGAAAAATATTTATGTATTGGTTGACATGTTTCTTGCTCTAAGGAGTTTACAATCTAAAAGAAAAAGAAGCGGGGAAAAAAACCCAAAACTGATAAGGAAAGAACAAATTTAAACGTTGAAAGATATTAGAAACCTATAGAAACCTATGGAAAAATGTAACTGCCAGTATCACTTCTAGCTTTATAAACTTGCACGTAATAGCCTATGTATAAAAAATGTTTTGCATATAGTATTCCTGCAAATATTTTGTGTACTAATGCTATGTGAAAATTGTGCTGAAAATACAGTTAGTAGGATTACAATAATTAGCACTACAGTTCACAGAAGAGCTGTACAAATGATCGGGGGCTAGAGGGATTGATAGCTTCGATGGAAAATGATTAGGAAAAAATGCATGACAAAACCACACTCAAAACTCCATGTCCAGTAGCAAATACGTACACCTTAAACTTTAGACATGCTAGCTACTGTATAAAATATCTGAGTCCCACACAAAATGGACATTAACAGTACATGTACATTTGATTATATAAATAGACCAACTGACAAAATCTTGAGCAGCAGGCATTTCAAAAAATGAATAGGGATATAAACATTTGGGTAGAATTCTTCCAAAGTTCTGTTTCTAGATTAAAGTGACCGAGATCCTGCTCTCACGAAAGTCAATGGCAAAACCCTATTGGCTATTAGGAGAGGGAGCAAGGTCCACAATTAAAATAATGTACATATGGTTTCATTAATTTCCAACAATTTAGAAAACGAAACAAATATTTGCTTTACATTATTTTGTAGTTTTGAAAAATATAATGTCTTTCCTTGTTTAATACTTGCCTTGCACTATGATGTATGCAGTTGCATGGATATTATCTATACTGTTGGTTGCAAAACAGGTATACTCGCCACTGTCTTCCTGGTTCACATTTTGAATGTAAAGGCCTCCTGAAGGAGTTATTGTGATGCGAGAATCATTTGGTAAGGGGGTTCTGTCGCCTTTTGTCCATGTGATCCGTGGTTGAGGGTGGCCAGTTGCACTGCATTCCAAAGTAACACTTTCGCCAACTAATACTTCTGTATTTTGTGGGTGAATCACAAAACTTGGCCTGGCTGTCAGAAGAGAACCATGCTTAAATGTTGTTTTCATCCATCTACAGACTCAAACATCAACAGGCTAGAACTCTTATAAAATTGAGCTGAAGGATGGTGGAATGCCCATGAAAAGAGTCCTACTCCTGCACGGACTCCCCATTTCCTTCTAAAAATGTCTGGCACTTTGCAGGTCCAATTAAGTCTCCCACCCATTAAATTATGTGGCTGGCAGTGTTGTTTTTGTTCTGAGCATCTGAACTTAGACCTCTAAAGATCAATGCTGTAGAACAACAGCACTATTTAATTCTCTTATTTCCCTCCTATACTACTAAAGATAATCTACATTATTACTCTGATTAAATAATATAAAATAATATTATAATAAATAATAAAATAACTACTATAATGGGTTGATATTTTCTAGGATTGCAATAACTAGATGTTGAAGCAAACGAAGATGAAAAATGCACAAGAAGTATAAACCTGCAGTTAATGTACAAAAGCAAATGTACTTCATTATGAAAATGGTCTTCTGATGAAAAAAAATTCCATATCTGAAATCTATTTACCTGGGGACCCAAAGTATCTAAGAGTCACTTCTTGAGTTTTCACTTCTCCTGCCACATTTTTCGCCATGCACTGGTAAATACCCTGGTCTGTCTCTTGAGTATTCTGAATCATCAAAGTGCCATCATCTAGCAAGTTTAGACGGGAATCTGCTTTCATACTGAGCTCATTACTATAAAGACAGAAATGTGCTGGACTAAAAATTTTACATCAAAAGCACAGAGAAAACATATCAATGGACAAAAGTTTAACGGTATTAATGTTTATAACCAACACGAATAAATTTTAGCATCTTAACTGGAAGTAGAATTTTTAATAGTAGAACTTTTAATCTTAAATTAACAAAAAAGCAGCAGAAATTAAAACCAAACTGAGTGCCAATTTAAAAAATGAAAACTTTCATACTTCAGAATGGAAAAGCTAGACTGATTTTAGAAGTGTACATTTTTATACGGAAAAAACAAGGAAATGAGTTACACACATCCATTTCCATTTTTTATTCCAGATATCAATTGTTCTCATTGCCAAACAACTATAAATGTCTCAAACCAGTGTCAATAAACACACAATTGAACCTCTCTCATTTCTTTTTTAAACTCTTTCATATGTGAATTCTGAATGCATGCTTTTGTTGATTACCATCTCATGTTTCAAAGTAATTCTCAAACGTTTTCTTTGTTAAAGTGATATTAATGCAGGATGGACATTGATTTATTTACAGCATAACTAGGGCCCGCAGACAGATATCACTTAGTTTGTAATGAAACAATGAGTACATCTGAACAAAATGCATCAATGTTTGCTGCACCTGCAAACTCCATGTTTACCTGCTGTGACAGAATTATCTGATCTTCAATACAACAGCCTATTAGTTAAGTTAATCAGGGTTTTGCAGGTCTCTGAAATTTCGTGGTTGCAAATGCAGCTGAAACATCTTATTCATGATATCATATACAGTATACTATATATTTTAGAAGATTCTTTATTATAGAAAGAACCTTATAAAAAGAAAGTAGATCTAATTATAATTGCCAATATATTAAATTTGTATAATACTAATAGGATGTTCTTAAGTACTTCATGTATGTGTGCAGGTAGTGAGCATGGGTGGCTGCTCACTGACCCTGAGGAGGAAGAACCCCTCTCTCAGCCCAGGAGGGCCAAGCAGGAGCCTGCCCCTTTAATTTCACAGAAGCCTCAGGGTGGGGCGGGAAGTATAAAAGCCCCACTCCGGAGCTAAGTAAGGCCCCAGCCGCCGGAGGGAACAGAGGCCTACCCTGAGCTCTCACGCCAGGAGGACCCTGAGGATCTAGCAGAGGCTGACGAGTGGCCCTATCCCCAAACGCAGACTACCCGGACCCTGCGAACTCACCATTGACCGGGAGCCACGTATAGACTGATGGGGAGTTTGGAAGTGACCCAGGAGAAGCAGATGGGCCGGGATGCAGTGAAGTAGGGAGGGCCTGCAGCCCCCCCGGCCACACTGAGTGGCAGTCTTCCCACTTGTGCCAGGAAACTGTTTGTTTGCCTGCTCCGCCCTGACCAGGGCCCAGGCTAAGCTGACTCAGGGAACTGTTTGTCCGGCCCCCCCTGAACCAGGGCCAGGGCTGTATTGACATTGGACTGGCGCTGCATTGCGGCTTGCCAACCCTCTAGCCCCACAGTCTAAAAGGGGCCGCCGGACCATTACTTAAGGGTCTGAGCACAGGTCAGTGGCCAAGGACTAAGCAAGACCGCTTACAGTGCATGAATGGCGTATTTCATACACTATGGCTACGTCTACACTGGCATGATTTTCCGGAAATGCTTTTGACGGAAAAGGTTTTCCGTTAAAAGTATTTCCGGAAAAGCGCGTCTAGATTGGCAGGATGCTTTTCCGGAAAAGCACTTTTTCCGGAAAAGCGTCCGTGGCCAATCTAGACGCCCTCTTCCGCAAAAAAGCCCCGATTGTCATTTTCGCGATCGGGGCATTTTTGCGGAAAACACTACTGTGCGGTCTACATTGGCCCTTTTCCGGAACAGTTTTCCAGAAAAAGACTTTTGCCAGAACGGGAGCAGCATAGTTTTTCCGGGAAAGCACTGATGATTTTACATTAGCTCGTCAGTGCTTTTCCGAAAATTCAAGCGGCCAGTGTAGACAGCTGGCAAGTTTTTCCGGAAAAGCGGCTGATTTTCTGGAATAACTTGCCAGTGTAGACACAGCCTACCTGTAAAACAGAAACGTACAATTTCTCTCTCCTTTTTTTCCTTAACTTACTTGTTTCGAAGCCAGATAATTTCTGGTTTGGGATTGCCTTCAGCTCTGCAAGTGAAGTACACTGTATTCCCTGAGGTAACATCCACATCCTGAGGTTCTGACGTAATTCTTGGCCTCTCTGGATCAACAATAAAAGATATAAAGGAAAATTTGCTGGGTTTAAAACAATTAAAATGAATAATTAAATATTTATCACCCCCCACACTGTACAGAGATGAACATTTTTCACAAATGTTTCAAGTAAAAAATGCTTTAGTGATTAAACACATTTTTCTCTACATAAAATTATCTTTGTCTTTCTGATCTCTCTGGCCATTTACTAGTGTCAACTTAGAAAGCTAAAAATGGCTTGTTGCAAAGGGATTTGAACAGCAGTCTCTCAGCAGAATGGCCTAATCACTGTGCTATGGGATATTCTGAGAGGGTATGTCTACACTACCCCGCTAGTTCGAACTAGCGGGGTAATGTAGGCATACCGCAGTTGCAAATGAAGCCTGGGATTTGAATTTCCCGGGCTTCATTTGCATAAGCGGGGCGCCGCCATTTTTAAATCCCCGCTCGTTCGAACCCCGTGCCGCGCAGCTACACGCAGCATGAACTAGGTAGTTCGAACTAGCCTTCCTAGTTCGAACTACCGTTACTCCTCGTGGAATGAGGAAGCCTAGTTCGAACTACCTAGTTCATGCCGCGTGTAGCCGCGCGGCATGAACTAGGTAGTTCGAACTAGGCTTCCTCATTCCACGAGGAGTAACGGTAGTTCGAACTAGGAAGGCTAGTTCGAACTACCTAGTTCATGCTGCGTGTAGCTGCGCGGCACGGGGTTCGAACGAGCGGGGATTTAAAAATGGCGGCACCCCGCTTATGCAAATGAAGCCCGGGAAATTCAAATCCCGGGCTTCATTTGCAATTGCGGTATGCCTACATTACCCCGCTAGTTCGAACTAGTGGGGTAGTGTAGACATACCCATATAGATCTCTCTCAATTTTGACTACTGAAGCAGATAGGTATTAAGGAAAACATATTTTCAGGATGATCATATTCAGTTCTTTGGCTTATTCCCTTGTCTACACTGAGAAATGCCATTGCATCATCAACTAACATGATGTTAAAGAGAGGACAGAAACAGAAAGAGATGATATTAATAAGTGAGGAAGTGGAGATAGAGGAGGAAAAGCAGAACAGTATGGTCAAAGAAGCCAAGAATATAGAGTGAGTGGAGTGAGTGATCAAAAAGCAGCAGTCAGACTGTGGGAAAGGGGTACAGACAAGAGATAGAGATGGCCATAAAGTAGCTATTAGCTTCCCTGTACAAATAATGGGGGGGGGGGGGGGAAATCCCATGAAAATATGGTGGTTTGGGGAAAAAAATCTGAACTTTAAGTGGAAAGCTCACCACAGTTAAGTTCTTCTGGTGTTATTGTGGCCACTGATCTTCCCTGGATCCTCCTTGGATACTCACAAGTAGCTGCTGCTTGAGCATTGCCAGATTCTGCATATGTCTTCAACAAGTCTGCCAGCCACAGTATTTCACAGTCACAATGCAGAGCATTTGAATCCAAACGCCTGTATAAAATGAGAATCTTCCATTTTACTTGCTAATTAGCTGAAACAGTTCATTTGATTTTATAAGACTTAGGAAAGATCTCTGTCTATTCAGTTCTTAAACACAAAAACCTACATTAAAAGAAAGCCATATTCCCCCTTGTGCATATACATTATGATATAGTCTTTTAACTACGTGATCACATGCTATTTCCCAGAGTAGACCACTCCTCACTCACTATAAAGGATAGACAGTGTTCTCTGTTGCAGGCTATTCAATACTTTTTGTCCTCCTTGTTCAATGACGGTTCGCTAACCTAGCCAATCTGCAGAGTCCAGTTTGGTAGTTGTTCTCTAAGAATACCTAACTCTACACAAAATGGCTCAGAGGAAGAAGAGAGCTCTTTTTTACCCTTTAGGAAACACCCCTAGGATGCAGGATATCCTGTTCAACTGCTTTTTCTGCTTAATGAGAAGAGATTTGAACAAAAGTTTCTCACCTCTCAGATGACTGCCTAACCATTGAACTATGGTGTCATTCTTTGACTCAATGGAAACAGCTGGACCCAGTGAAACAGTTTCAACAGGTGATGATGAGAGAAACTCACATCAAAGTAACCCATAGTCCAATAGGGAAGGTATGGCGACGCGTCAGGTACCCTCCGATTCTGCACCCCGTCTACAGCAAGGTGAGACTCTGCCAGCCAGTAGAATAGAGAGGGTTTATTGCTTGTCCAGGATACAGCACAGCATAGGCGCGATGTGGAAATATGAGTCAGGAGCTGGCAGCCTTAGACCCCTTGGGATAGGGGTACACAGGCCCCTGAACCCCCAGCACTCCATTTAGTCTGTTCTCTTCATGTTTTCGCAGCCAAGACTGCCCCTACTCCAAGCCACACACTTCCTTTGTTCAGACCCCTTCCCTGGACAAGTAAAAACCGGTTGGGCCATGGACTATGTGACATGAGGGTACTCAGGGCGACCCCCCGCTGGGCAGTGCTTACAGACACAGGCCAGCAGGGGTCACCCACAGCCCAAGCATAGCAACCAGCAAGTGGATAGCACCCCCACTACGTCATATAAGGTCAGTCACCTGAGAGGGGACACCCATGTTCAAATCCCTTCTTCTTGTTAAACAGGAGGGAGAACTGAACTGAGGTCTCCCACATTCTGGATGAGTTTCTTAGCCACTGGACTAATGCTCACAAGCTTTCTGCTCTGGGCTATTCTGAATAGTTAGGCACGTGTCAAGTCCATTCTGAAGGGGAATGGCTTAGGCACCTGACTCTAGGAGAGATTTCCCAACTATAGGGAGAACTGAGCCTGCCTACAGGACATGCTCTGAAAAGACCAGAGCTTACTACACAATGATCTCCCTGGCATCTGATATTGGCTAACTCAGGCTTCTCACCTAGCATGTTGATTGTGTGGAACCCATTCTTAGGCTACTATCTCTCCTCATTCATTGGGCATCTAAATCAGGGTTTGTGGATTCCACTGGGCAGCTAGCACCTGAAAGTTAAATGCTGCAATGGACTAAGGGCCTTTGTGAATTGGACCAAAGTGCCTAGATCACTTCAAAAAAAAAGTCACTAAGGGTACATCTACAAAGCAGTGTTATTTCAGAATAACTGACATTATTCCGAAATAACAAAATGCATGTCTACGCAGCAAGCCATTATTTCGAAATAATGTTGAGATGGAGGACTTCTTACTCTGACTCATGCTAACCCTCATTTCATGAGGAGTAGGGGAAGTCGAAGGAAGAGTGTTCTTACTTCTACTTCCTTCTGTGTAGACGGCGCCAAAAGCCAAATTAAGCTGGTTTGACTTAAGCTACGCAATTGACATGGCTGAATTGCGTAGCTTAATTCGACTTTAGCCCTGCTGTGTAGATGTACCCTTAGGTTCCCAAAACACTAAAGTACTTTAAACAATTTTACACTTGGTCTGTACAGTTTAGGAAGGATCTGGAAAACACAAACTAGAGAAAATACAATAAATCTTATACTAGACTAGAGGATAAAAGGAATGTAAAATGTACAGAAGGAGGAATGGCTATAGAATTTGATTTATTTAATCTATAAAATAGAAGACTTGCTGCAGGCCAGGGCATAGTCTATACATAAATTCAAGATAACAAATCAAGAAAGAGGTTTAGTCACAGTCATGAAAGACTGAAGGATAAAGACCATGGAAGTAAAAGTTTAAACTAGGATATTTAATAGTAAAAACCATTAGACAGTGGAACAGACTGCCAAAGGAGGTGGATATTATAAGATGAGATATAAGTATAATCCAGTGGCCTCCAACCTTTTTACACCCAAGATCACTTTTTAAGTTTCAGAACAGGCGAAGATCTACTGCCCCGCCCACATTACATAAGGAAATCTAATGTAAATGTACTGCGCAGGTGCGCAGTTCAGAGAGGGTTCAAGAGCTACTCTTAGAGCCCCTGAGATCTACCGGTAGATCACGATCTACTGGTTGGTGACCACAGAATTAGACTATTTCGGTCTTTTAGTATAGAAATTTAATTTACTTACAGTCTCTTCATAGATTCCAAATGACTAAATGTCCCAGGAACTAAATGAGCTATTCTGTTGTTATGCAAAAATCTATTGAAAACACAGGTAAGTTCATGTATGAGTTCACATTTTGAATTGTCTTCATTCTATATACATTCTTCTACAGATCCTTAAAGATAGACTAATTTCACATGTACAAATAAACATTTTTAAAATCAACTTTCTGCTTCTACTTTTTTTTTTTTTTTAAGTTTTCCATAGCCCTGTCTCCTCCTCCACCTAAGGAAAAAAAAAACATTTTTAGCCTACACTGGAGACAAAAACTACCTAAAATGTAACATACAGCTAGAGGATGGAAGTAATCATATGAGCCATTTTTACAAAAAATGTAATCCTTCTGTATCATGTTTCATGCAATCTATTTTATGATAGACAAATGTCAATTACAAATGTTCTGAACTCATTTTCACATTGCAAATTGTACACAAAACAGCATTACTAAACTGTCTCCCTAATCTAGGGCCTAATCAGATGTCACTGGGAGATAAGCGTGTGCCACACTTGCCAAAAAGTGCTTAGCACTTCACTCCTCAATTTCACTGAGCATTAAAGTTTCAATACAAAATAAAAGCTACATTACAGATCGGAAAGTTTTTTCTCACTTTCTACACTATTGATCTGGATCAGACAACGCAGCTAGTTGACGACTACATCTTATTAAATTTCCAAACAAAAATGAAACTTACAGCCTTTCAAGTTTTGGAAGATGTGTAAATGATTCAGGTTCCAATGTTTCTATGTGATTAAAGTGCAGATACCTGTAAATGTATTAAACAAACATTACTGAAATAATTTATTTAATGAAAATAGTACTGTGCAGCTAGGAACTTGGTGTGTAAAGGACTTCTCATGCTGCCGAGCATATCTGAAAATGACAACATGTTAATGATGTAGTGGCATAATTTTCTGTAGATGTCTTTTGGATCCTACACTTTTCCATGAAAGAAAGAGGTCCCACATAATAGGAAGGTTTTAAAATGTGCTACTATATTGGTAATAACAACAAGATACTTGCCTCAACTAATCAGACTTTGAACAATCTTCTGTCAAAACTAAATATTTACAAGGACTCATGGGACAGTGAGTTTGTGTGTATCACAGAACTTGTAAAATATGACAGATGGTAGTATTTGCAAAAAAAATATAATATCGCAGATCCAAAAAACATTTTTTCATAAACTCAAATAGATATTATCAATTAACATTAGAAATGCAAAAACAGTATCATTTATACAAGTTTGGATCAATCCATTAATATGCATAATGTGTTTTATTTACACTAGAACAAAGGGGAATACTGAGAAATACTGATTGTACATTTTTTGTCCTTCTCCCCTGCAATTATCATATTTTTCTAGTGAGTCCTGCCACAACATGAAATAACTTGATTTATTTTATATGGTTGAATAAATGAATATGATACTATTTTCTGTAAGAAAAGGTTTTAGCTTTATTTGTAAATATTTGCAGCCTATAATGTACATGGCTATATTTTTGGTGTCCTGCCATTTGAATAGCATCAGAATGACTGCATCCTTTCAGAGATGCTGTCTATAGGTCTTTTTCCTAAAATACCATTGACAAATCAGTGAGAGTTAAAGCTGTGGCAATTCTAACTTCCTCTTATTCCCTCTCAAAAACTTAAATTTACAATAGGACCTCTCCTTGTCCTCTCACCAGAAATAGCCTATTCTCAAATTCATAAACACAAAATCGGTGCAAGTGTGCTGCATCACCAACTGAACAGATCTCCCTCCTAGAGAATCTACCCAATACAGTAAAACTCCAATAGTCCGGCATCCAATAGTCCGGCACTCCTGATAGTCTGGCATCAAAATGGCAAGAGCCTAGTGAGTGAGCTTCGGCAAAAAAATTAGTCACAACTTAACAGCGGCAGCAGCTGAACTGAACAAAAAGGGTAAAAAAAGGCTTTAAAAAACTAAAACATTACAGTATACTGTATGCAGTATATACAATAAAAAGGGTTAAGAACACTTTATATACAGTATATAATGTATACAGTATATATATATAACCATCTTATAGTACCTCCTGATAGTCCGGCATATCTGATAATCCGGCACCACCTAGGTCCCATAGGTTCCGGATTATCAGAAGTCTACTGTAGTTATTATTGTCCAGTGTATGAATTGGAAGCTAACTGCAACACTAAAAAAAGATACATCAAATAGAGGGTATGTAATGGCTCTTCCTGGAAGACAAAAGCCTTGTATTTAAATACTTGGCACTTACGAAAAGTCTGAATCTGCATGATCAAGGGTTGCAAATTTAGGTTCGTATTGGTTTATGAATATTAGTATTAACAATTTTGTCATGTATTTTGAATGTATTATCCAAACTTTTCAGATGAATAAACAGGAAGCAGAGCTATAGTTGTAGCTTGGGAAATGATTTGTTAATATGCTGGTGAACTCTGACTCCTGATTATATCCAAGCATAGTCAGACTTCTAAAAGTTTGCCTTTTTTGGCCTGCCCCACTTTTCTCCCCCCATGTGAATGATTCAGTAGGAGATTAATGAAACCATAAAAAAACCCCACCCAAAATTAAAAAAACCCTCAGTGTGAAAAGATGGAAGATACTTCAAGAGCAGAAACTCTCTTGCTTGGAAACACTCTCATCACATTCCAGCCCCAGAGCAAAGAGCAAAAAGCCTATCACATGGTAAGACATGGGAAATCAAATGAAACGAGGGATAGGAAAAACAAATTGGGATAATCTCAGAAGCCATTATTACCCACAAAAAACTACCCCTTTCACAGCACAGGGCCACATAAATAGTTTAGCAACCAGAGAAGTTCCCAACAACCTAGTATTGATGGGCTGCTGACAGAAAAGGGGCCTATCAATCACAGCGCTATCATGAAAGAGAAAGTGGTTCCAGTAGGGGAATCAGAAAAACAGCCAAAGCAATAAATCTAAGTGAATGTGACAAGTAAAATCTACTAGACAGCCAATGAATGTGGCTTGTGAAGTTCTCTGGTAAATCATGAAGAAACTCAGAATTATTTTTATACATGGAGCAATTACAGCTAGCCAACAATAGCTTTTTCTTATGCAGAAGACAGGGCAGGCCTTAGTGTCTTCTTATCAATCCCAAACTTAATGATTCCTAACACTTTACTTTGTTCCCTTTTTTTTTTGACTGCTGCTAAATACGGAGTGGATGAGTTCAGAGAACTATCCACAGTGATTTCAAGAGCTCTTTCTTGAGGGGTAACAGTTAATTTAGACCACTTCATTTTATATGTACAATTGGGATTAGAGACATGCCTGTGGAGAATTTCTTCTGGAGATTGTCCTAATCACCAACAGAAGTTGGTCTAGCATAAGCTATTACCTCACCTTGTCTCTTTTTACCTTGCTTCACAGGACTTATTCACCAGAAACTTATACATCTCTGCTTATTCATCAGGTTTTTAAATGACCACACAAGTACAAAGATCATTTTATCACATATACCAGTTTCTGAACAGTTGTGCTAACACATTTTTACCTGAACTAGTTTTTCTTCAGCATCAGATATACATGTATTCTTTTCCCATCTACTTTTATAGAACAAACATTCTAATAAAGGCCATTGGACAAAAAAAATTATTTCCCATATGTCCTTGGTGCAGCACTAGGCAGTATGGCAGTGCCTCTGATACCCAAAGAAGCCACATCATCAAATGGTTCACTTTCATTGATCCTCCCTTTGTGCCCAGCTCTGACACACCTTTGATGGGTGGGCTAACCCAGGTTAAGAATTGCCTTATGGAAATACCCACGGGGATGGAAAATGCCAGTCCCTACTCCCTAGCATAGTAATTTCTGCTTTAGTGGACAAAGCAGAGAAGACCTTTTGCTCCAACAGCTGGAAAAGGCACTTCAGCAACATTGTGTAGAATGTGTAAGGCCAGATAAGGCACAAAGATGTCAATCACTATTCACTACAGCTAACAAAGTTCCCAGTTGTCTCAACCTTGCATTCCATTAGTCTGGCTTTAGCAACTGAGAGAGTGAGATTGCTTCTCTTCATCTTCTCACTTAAAATACTTTGTGTACAGCCATTCACACATAATGGACATGAGACCATGTTGGCTACAATGAACAGCTATATGGTGGATGCACTCTACAATGGGAAATGAGTTTGTACTTATAGTTTGTACAATTTTTCTTGTCTAATAAAACCTCCCGATCTTTGGAGGGGAAAGCATTTAAAATCCATAAAGTGAGTTCCAACTATGTATTGATTTCAAGAGGGGTAGTGTTAGTCTGTTTCTGCAAAAACAATGAGAAGTTCTGTGTTACCTTTTAAAAGACTTTTGAATCTGACAAAGTGGTTTTTACCCACAAAAGCTTATGCCCAAATAAATTTGTTAGTCTTTACAGTGCCACAGGACTCCTTGTTGTTTAAGTATGTCAGTAAATAATATTTCACTGACTATCCAAAAGGTCATTATGAGCAGTTTACTCAAAAATGATCCAACAAATATCTGTTTGTTTTGAAAAATGCTCCCTTCTACTACTATTATTTACTGTAGGTATGGTGCTAGTGAATATTTTTTATTTATTTATTTATTTATTTATTATTCCTGCAACATCTAGGAGTCTTATTCATAGAGGCCCCAATCAAGGATCCATTATGCTAGATGCTGTACAAACATATAATAAAAAGGGAGCATTTTGGAGAGGAAGAGTAGTCAAGGATTTTGCAGAAAAAGGTTTTGTTCTCTTTGTGTGAAAGATACTATAGACGTGCTCTTTATAATATGTTAGCTACTTTGGAAGAAAAACATGGGGAAGAGATCATAGGACATTATACATACAAGCGCTAAGAATTTCACTTTAATTATGGTTCAGCTTCTGTGACCAGATCTAAAAAAATGTCTGGTATCCATCAAATTAAGTATATGTGGCACCTGCAATTTGCTATGATTAAATTAATATTCAGGTACTACATATATTTGACTTGATTTTTCAGTGGTGTCACTCTAAAATTATGCTGGTACAAAGAAGATAAGAATCTGGTCTAGAGGTGCTACTCCAATTGCTGAACACAGAGGGTGAGTGGGGGGTTTCTAATAAGTCATTAGGAGATGATGATGCCATAAAGCAGCGGTGGGAGATCTCTAGCATGCCGCCCACATGTGGTTCGGCAGGGTTAATCGCTGGTGGGCTGCTGGATACTTTGTTGGATACTGTTTGCAGCTCCTAGTGGCTGCAGTTTGCCATTCCTGGTCAATGGGAACTTAAGGAAATAGCACAGTCCTGGCCACTACTTCCTGCAGCTTCCACTAACTGGGAATAGTGAACCACACTTGTCACGAACAAAGCGTCTAGAGGCCCACCTTGATAAATCAAATGCAGTCCGAGGGCTGGAACTTCCTCATCCCTGCCATAAAGCTTATGGGAAAAGTGGAATCCTACCAGAGGATAACAATGGGGGGCGAACTATAATGTTGATATACTTGTGTTTCTGCATATGTAATTGTGTCCCTTGAAGCAAATTACACTTGTGGTTTCTCTCTCAACATTATAACTTAAGAAAACTCAGGTAAGGATCAAACAAAACCTTCCATTACTCTATTCAATTGAAATGTATAAATACATAAATTCTCATTGACTGGAATAACAGTAAAATAAATACACACAAAACCTTCCAGTTTCATTCTGTGTGAATGCTAAACAAATATTATGAACCAAATTTTTTCTTTCAACATATAATTCTCAGACCTCAGAAGGAGTGGCACTGTGTATTAGAACAGAAAATTTGGTGTAGTCAATAAACTTAGAAATGAATTATTTTAATAACTAAAGAAACTAATAACCTGTATTACTCTTAATATAGTGAAATAGCACAGAATTGTGGATATGGCACTAGACCAGTGTTGGGCAACCTCCAGCCCACAGGTCACACGTGAAGACATTTTGCTAATGTTGTCCATCTGCAGGCACCGCCCCCTGCAGCTCCCAGTGGCTGCACTTCTCTGTTTCTAGACAATGGGAACTGTGGCAAGCAGTGGCCAACATGTCCCAGCAGTCCTTACATCTGCAGACACTGCCTCCACAGTTACCCCTGGCCAGAAACAAAGAAATGCAGCCGCTGGGCCACAGCCACAAGGAATTTTTGGGGGCAGTGCCTGTGGATAGTCAATATCAGTGAAATCAGATAACTCTGATGGGCTGGTTGCCCACTACTGCACTAGACTGGTCAGAAGACTTTGACTGGATTTCCAAGCTCTGTCATTGCCCTAATGTGTTAACCTTTGGCAAACCATTTCATATCTCAGGGTATGTCCACACTAGTCCCCTAGTTCGATCTAGGGAGGCTAATGAGGGCGACTGAAATTGCAAATGAAGCACGGAATTTAAATATCCCGTGCTTCATTAGCATGTTCCCGGCTGGTTCATTAGCATGTTCCATTTTAGAAATTAACTGTCTACACGTGGCAGTGAAATGGGATTCCGAATTAAAGCCCTAAATCGAATTAGCTGGTAAACCTCATTGCAGGAGGATATTTAAATTCTGCGCTTCATTTGCAATTTCGGTCACCCTCATTAGCCTCCCTAGATCAAACTAGGGGGCTAGTGTAGACATACCCTCAGTTTCCACATTTGTAAATGGAGAATAACAATGCTTACCATTCTTTTTAATATATACAAATAAACGGTATGAAATGATATGCAATATTAGCATATACATTTAACAGAATTATATCATTTCTAGAACTGGGAGACTGTTCAAAAGAACAACTACATTATATTTACAGCCAGGGGTAACAAACATAATCCAAGTGAAGTGGGACGTTAGATGTCACTCCACACTTTAACAAGTAAAACTGAAACTGTCAAATTAAGTTCTAAGTCTCTTCTGTCCCATATGGCAGGGGTGGGGAACCTAAGGCCCTGCTCCCCAGCTTGCCTGGATCCAGTTCTTTCCTTTAGGAAAGACGACTCCCTTTTCAGGAATTCATTCTCAATGAAATTCACCCTGTGAATCAAAAATCCTTTGCAAGATTAATGGAACCTTAAGACTTTAGAACGTTGCAGACAGAAACGCAATATTATCCATCTGGCTATCGCTGTTTCCAATAGTCCAAGTACTACTTGAATTATTGTGTTGCAGTGAACTGTTTTCTGATTAAGTAAATGGTGAATAAACAAACATAGGTGAAATAATAAATTTCTTTCTAATCATACTACTTCCCTTCATTTTCAAATCAAATTCATCTTCACTTGAAACTTAGTAAGAAAGCAACAGGTTATACAACTAATTGTAGTACTTTCCACATTAGAGACAAAGAGAATACCGCTCCTATTTCCACCCTCTGTCTCCCCCAATATACAGCCCACACGTGCATCAAAAGTATTCATATTTTTATTTAAAAGGTTTTTAAATGAAAGATAAAAATGCTGAATTATGTTGAAGAGCGTGATTCAAACTTTCATTTACACTAGTATAAAACGAGAGCAATTCCAGGGGAGCTAAAAAGAGTACCAGCACTGTAAAACCAATGTAGGTGAAAGCAGAATCAGATCTTGAATCACTAATGAATGCACACTCTTTTCAATATTGGTCTCTGATCATGCTTCTTCTCCAAGTCTCCTACATAGTGCACTGGAACACTTGGAACAAGTAAATCACAAATAAAAGACAAACATACAAATAAACAATTTGACACAGAGATCAATTTTTGTTTTTTCACATGCAAATGATTACAAGAACATCTGACTAATATCCCATTTAGGGCAGACGTGCAAGGCATGCAGGCAAAAAATACTGATCAGGACGTGCACTTTTCCTCTGAAAGGTAACCAAGCGGATGACAGCACAGAAGAGAGAGGCACTTACAGTTGTTCTAGAGAGGCAAGTCCTTTAAATGCTTGCCTGTCAATTGACTGGATTTCATTCTTGTACAAATAGCTGAAACAAGAAACAATCAGTAATATTAGTACACAAACAACAGCTACATTAAGGTGGAAAAGAAGAAAACTGACACATGAAGACAGTTTTTCTACTACATATAAGAAAAACAAAACAAAAACATGTACATACTAAAAATGCTTCCTGTTTAAGAGTCCATTTCCCAGGCCCACCAGAAGAGGCACAGAAGAATGGGGCTTTGTCTACCCTGACACTGATCATTGGGAGAGCCTTAAGCCTTCCGATTGCTACCATGCCCTTTTGGAGGTTCCTTTGCCCTCATTTTCAGAACCCTGCAAATCTGCAGATATCTGTAGGTATCTGCATCCACGAATGTGGAAGTGGCTATCTACTCTTCATTTTTGAGGATATGGAGGCAGATACAAATTTTATAGTTAGGCTCCTGTAAATTTGTGGCTATCCACTTTATATCCATGGATGTTCGCATCTGCGGATGTGGATGAGGATATCCCCGGATCATGTTTACAGCTGCAGATACAGATATAAATGTTGCATCCATGCAGGGCTCTGTTCATTTTCCTGATAGGCTTTCAATAGGATGGGAGTGGTAGT
The DNA here is from genome assembly GCF_052426305.1 of Pelodiscus sinensis. Lineage (NCBI taxonomy): Eukaryota > Metazoa > Chordata > Testudines > Trionychidae > Pelodiscus > Pelodiscus sinensis. Next base: position 35,505,086 of record NC_143054.1, on the reverse strand, counting down.
TTGATTAACTGGATCTCCCAAAGAATCCTGAGGTTGCTTGCAGCCCCCAGTTTTCTTTAAAATGTTTGGTTTGAATGCTATACCTAACAGTGTCTAATCTGTGACAAGTCTTGGCAATTCATATCCCCCCTACACTTCAGTTATGAAAGAAAAAAAATTGCTTTAGCCCCTCACACCTAATTGCTTGAGCCATAGAACCTCTTTCATTATAAATTAAGCACTGGAAGAAATTGTTACATTTTAATGGAAATGTACTTTCCTTCATCAAATTCAGGTAATAAAAAGGAGAGAATTTATACAATTGTCTTTTTGATAATCTCCCAATTTTTAATATATTCAAGAATAAATGCAAGTCAGTATTTTACTGTAACACCATTAACACAAAACACCATAAATATTTTCCCCCGATATGGGACATGGATGTTAAATATGTTGCACTACTATCCACACTAGTACTATCCAGAATCAACACACATATAATACTAAGTTGTTTCTATATGCTTTGTATTCCTCCCCTTGAGAATGAAAACAAGTTGCTGAACACGTGCTAAGTGCTCCGAAGATATGCACAAATTTAGACTCATCTCAATTTTGATGTTCTAGAAGTTGGTACAAATTCTGCCTAAATTCTATATTTATTATTTCCTTGGGAAATGTTTGGGGAACAAAATAAACTTTTCACATTGCTATAGACATTCCAGTGTTCTATAAAACATTAGAAGTGCTGCACTTCAAAAATCAGGGGATCAAAGCGTCCTGTTACTTACATCAAGGAAACCCAATGTGTCCCAAGAAGTCAGATTTTAGACATAAATAACTGAATTTGTATTGTGTCCTTCATTAACCAGCTTCTCTGAGTTAGGTAAACAGATGTTTCCCTTTTACTTTATTAAGAAATATCCTTTTTTGGCACCAAATAAAACCTATAGCTACTAAATGAGGGAGTTCATACTATGCCAATTAAAATGTTTAGGCAATATGAGGATTCCTCCTCCTCGTTTCAGGAGGAAGGTATTTTGCTGTCATCCATAAATGAAAGGATTTTGTAGGTGTTTTGTGAGCAAAACTAGACTAGACTGTATTAGACATATGAAGATGAAATGGAGAGTGTGGTATCATTGGGTCACAGGTGTGAGAATAGCAAGCACAGGCTGAGGGAAGGTAAAAGCATGCATTTTGTGTGTATTAGATGTTGACTTCTTGCTCTGAAATTATCACACAACACATAGCCAGAGGAATAGAGGGGAGACAAAAAGTCAGAAGACAGAGTAAAACCCATTGTTTTATGTTTTTAACAGCTGATGATTTGTGGGACCATTCTTGTGATTTTTTTGGGGATCTGTCTCGTGATTTTTGATCTCTTGAGGTTGACAATACTGGTCATTCAACACAAGAGCAAAGCAACTCAAAAAGCACTCGGTCCCAGCCAATAGAGGCATTTCCAGACTGCAACATACTGGGAGGGGCGGGAACAGAAGGGGATGGAAGTTACACCCTTCCTCCTGGGAAGCCTTTCCTGTCCACTGCTAGACCTCACCGGTCCCCAAAGAAACACTTCACTTCAGTCCTTACTTCAATTCTCATTTTCTCCGAGCTGAGTCAAAAGCATTATAACATGTAATCACCTGATCCCCCTCCACCATATGCCCTCTCTGGAGACTCCAACTTTGAACAATCCCTGGAGCTTAAATGGGCTATTTAAGTAAAACATATTTGCTCCACCTGCACTTCCAAGTCAGCACTATCTTATATGATATTTTTAATGTGGAAATAGGATGTGACATCAACAGAGAGAGGAGATAGGACAACCTAATGAATGCAAACCTCTGAGGAGGCTACTACTGAGCACATCACCCCAAAATACATAACACTCTCGCTAAACTCCAGCTATGTCTATCAATGGGAACTTTGCAAATACTGTCCTAGTTAAAAGTGTAATTAAGGACAGAGTAATATGTTACTTAGCTAACTATAAATTCTATAACCGGTTAAAACCATTAATCTATCAGAACTTTATAAGGGGTGAATAAACAGTTATTAGTGACATGTAGGTATAGTTCATTAGCACAGAGAGTTTTGGAAAACAAAATTCTGCAGTTCTCGTTTGTATTAGAAACTACGGAGAAGTGGGCACTTTCCAAACATTCAGCAATAGATGATTCCTGCCCCTCAGCAAGTAGGGATGGATGGCTGATAGACAGCATTCAGAGAAGAGAAATAATAAAAAGAATATCATTAAATATCAATGAGATTCATTACAGGCAACCTATTAGGAGTGGATTTTTATGTGAGACTTAAAAGTGGATGGTATATGGGCCTTGCAGACAAGTTCAGACCAGTCAAGTCATGTACAGAAGGTTGTGTGAAGAAAGCCATAGAAGTGATTGTTTGAGAGACTGACAGACGTGAAAAAACATAGTAATGTTCATGGAGGTGACACAAAAGTTGACAAGCAAATTATAAGTAGGGGTAGGCTGATTATTATAAACCCACAGAGCTTAAACTTCAAACAACGCCAGATGGGGAATCACTGGAGAGATTCAAAGAAGGGAGTATCAGGATCTGTTCATCAAACAAGGAAGACGAGATCAGCAACTACATTTTTTAATCAACTGGTGAGGGACAATGAGTGTATATTAGGGAATCAATAGGGAAGGATCTTGAAGAAGTCTTACAAGCTTGTAGTCTTGGTATTACATTTTACTTCTCTCTCCTTCTCTCCCTATTTTCCTATATCCAATCATATCACTAAATCTTGCCACATATTCCATCTTAATAGTTCCAAAGTCTGTCCCTTCCTCATTGCTAAAACTATTCTTCATATCCTTATCATTATCTCCTTGATTATTGTAACCTTCTTGTCTTGCCTTAGACCTCTCATTTCTCTCTCAGCCAGCATGCCCCAAATTCTACTGCAAAAATAATAATCTCCCACCATGCTGAACACCTCATCCTATGCTTGGAATTTCCTGAATGGCTTCCCTTCTACCAGTTCATACTGAAATTCCTTATCACCCATAAAGGTTCCTTTTAAAATTTTATCATAGCTACATTTCTACTCACATTTTCCCTTTTTGCTCCACTGCTGCTGTCAGAATAATTTACCAGAAGTGAACAAATCATCTACATACAATATTAGCAACAAAGCACAGAAAAAATAAAACACAGTGAGTATCATTTATTTAGTTAATAAGTGAAGACAATAGTATAGTCTTCATTTTTGACAGCTGTATTTACTTTCTCTGTTGCAGGCAAAATAATAGAGAGTTAATGCAAGGCAGAATAAAAATGTGAATTAGGTGTTATGAATAAGGTCTAAATTACCTGTGATTAGGTGTTTTGGGGGGAGATCTGGGTTTGCACACTGCCTAAAGAATCTCTACCAAATACTAAGTATCTGAAATTGAAATAAAAGACTTCAAAGCAAAACAAATCCAGTTGTCTAAGAGCAATACAATTAATTTTTGTCCTACTTTTAGCTTCAGAATTTGAAGTTACTTTATTACCTAGATAATACTGCACCACTATTTAAAAAAGATTGTGGCAACATAGATGTCATTGACCTAAAACACAAAGTAAATAACCCCAAACATTCCAAAAACAGTACTTCTTTTTATGAAACAGGAAGGATAGAACATACAGAAAGATTACTCTCTTAAATTTTGTGGTAGGCAGAAAAAACTGATTACTTACCTGTACTGTAATTATTGCTCTTCAAGATGTGGGTTCAGATGTGTATTCCATCAAGGTGTGCACATGCTCAACACAAAGTGGAGAACTATGCCCCTAATTCAGTTAAGGAGCCCTGATTGAGACCTGTTCACAAAACTGAGGCTTCTTGTTGTCCTTTGTTGCAAACAGATCAATAGCAGGAATGTGCATTCCCTGAAGATGAACCACTTCACACTGCTTTCTAGACACCATTCAAGATTCTGGGAGAAACTCCTGATAAGCTGACCATCCAAGTAATTCTGGGCTCATCCTAAAAGAACGCCTGAGGGAATGATGCTCTATTTGATGCAGAACTGCCAGAACTTCATTGACTCCTGGCAATGCTGGTTGGAGCAGGCTCCTCCCTAGCTTCCTCTTATAAAACATTACAGTGATGTTGTTGGCAAATATATTAACCACTGTGTTCTTGATCTGTACTCAAAATGCTCGGTAAGGATTATAAATAGATTGATAGTGAGAACAGCTTCATGCTCTGTCCAAAAATCTTGAACATTCAATATCCTCAGATGGCCTCCCCAGCCTATTGTGAAAGCATGGGTATCCACGGTTCTGGTCATAAAAGGATAAGCAGAAGGAACATCTTTGCAAACATTGCTGCAATAATATTGCTGCTGTTGCTACTGACCTCTATAATAATACCTCTCTGTGGCGGGGGTATAAATCCCAAATGAATGTAACATAACATGGATTCTGTAGTCAACTAAAGACAAAGTAAAAAGAGCCTTATTAAAGGCTATGTTAATAATGGAGGAAGGATGTTAAAAAAAGAATTCTGCTGACAAAGTCATGTTATTGATCAGGAATCCACTGCCAAGTTTCATCTTATTCAACTGCCATGTCTCATCCATAAAATACAGAGAGACAGAGGAAAGGGAAAGAATTTTCATTTGGATATTATAGATTCAGGATCTGAATAAAAATGAAGACAAATAAATCGGGGAAACTCAGGAGGGAATAGTTTAAAAGTGTGTGTTTTAAACCTTTCACTGAAATGTACTAACAGTTGCGTTCAGCATTATCTCAATGACTGTACATCTTTGTTTCTATCATAAACACCAGAAAATAAGTGATGTTAAATATATTTGTAATACAGATAGTGCTGCAATTGACTTCATCATTTCATAGAATCACAGAACTGGAAGGAACCTCAAGATGTCATCTAGTCCAGTCCCCTGCATTGGGTCCTTCTCTTCTTCTTGTTTTATAACTAATAAATGCTTTTTTTATGCATATCATTAGCCAATAAAAAACAACATGGAATTAAATCAGTTTTAACTGATGGCATATTTACATAGATACAACACATAAGTACAAATTATGGGGAGAATGTATATTTCAGGGGTCAGCAAACTTTCCGAAGTGGTGTGCCAAGATTTAACCCTCCTGCCTAAAGCCATGCCATTCTCCCAGGAGGGGAGAGGGGCTCCTTCCATGGCACACCCTGTAAACCACCTGGGTCAATGCAAACCTTTCCATGGACCACCCATTGCTAAACTCACTGTTAAATTACATAATTATACCCAAGCCATTTTGCAAGTGCTGCAGCTAGAAAGAACGGTTTAATTTAATTTATTAAACAGACTAAGTGTTTTAACTTTCTCATGTTAGTTTATCAAACTTCATTTTAAATAAAATAAAATATTAATTTATGTCCAACACAAAAGATATCAATGTTTTATTTTATGCAGAAGTGGGGAACCTTTTTTGAGTTGGGGGCCACTGACTCAAAGAAAAATCAGTTGGGTACCACACAAGGGAGAAAAAAAAACTCCTCCAAAACCCCCCAACTCTCACTGATATGGCACCCAACTGAGACACCTCACTCTTCTGGCACCAGACTCATGCGGCAAGGGGAAGGGACTTAGAGGACTGAGGTGCAGGGCTTCTCATAGGAAAGATTTACTTTTCTGGGGTTCTAGGGTTAGTTGATTTTGGGGACCCTCTTAGACTCTGAGGTGGGGACCAAAATGAGGGGTTCAGTGTGCAGGACAGGGTTTCCAGCGAGTGGGATAGGGATGCAGGATCTGGATGGGAGTTGAGGTGCAAGAGGGGATGAGGAGGGAAGGTTCTAGAAGGGAGTTTGGTGGCAGGAGAGGGTAGTGGGGTGGGGATACAAGAGGGAGTTTGGGGGCAGGAGGGGTTGAGAGACACAGAAAAGGTGAGAGGGTGAGAATACAGCCAAACAGCTGCACATCAAAACACTTGTGGCTGGCTGATTATTGTGCAAACAGGCTGAAATTCTCATTCACACAGAATGTTAAGGTGCAAAGAGATTCATGCTGTGATGGAGGGGGAAGGGAGGCAACAGAGTGGGGAGTAAAGGGAAGTACAGCTTCTGCAAAGCAAACTTCTATCCCCCCTCACCCAGACCTCAGAAGGCAGAGCTGTTGCTGCACAGCTGTACCACCTAGCTCATGAGTGAGAGGCCTGCCCGTTAGGACTCAGACCTTTCAGCTGCAGGTGTTGCCTGCAGCCATTACCGGGGCAGCCTTAAAGTCAGGAGGCTGCCGGTGGCGGGCCGCCCTGAAGAGGCGAGCCAAAGGGGACTGCCCTTTTCGGGGAGCCCGTCGGGGGCAGACCAAGGGCAAGGGTGTGTGCTGTGATGGTAGATTATAATTGAGTGTGTGTTTGTGTGTGCTGGTAAGAGCAGCACACTTGGTTGTGTGGTGGCCTATTCAGTCCCTGGTGAGAGCAGGGAGGGCAGGCGAGGGTTTTTGGTGAGAGGAAGTTCCCTTTAGCTACCCAAACTGAAGGTGTGTATTTGTTCTGCCCCCCCATTCCCCACCGCCAATATGTGGTTTGGCACAGATGGGGTGCCTAAGGAGGAGGGCTCAGATGGCGTCGTGGCAGTTGTGACAGGTAGGGGAAGATGTGGAAGTAAGATCCGGACTGGCCACCCAAGGGGAATGAGGCTTAGACAGTTATGTGCTATTCCTTTTTCCAGTCCTATTCCCAGCCTTAAAAATTTTGGGAACTTTAATATCTGGCCATCAGCCCTGAAGCTGCTGTTGCTGAATGCCAGGTCAGTATCCCAGAAGACAGCTGTCATCCACAATTTAATTCTGAATGAAGGGTCTGACCTGGCTTGTATCACTGAGACCTGGCTGAGAGTGGAGGGAGGCGTCATCCTTTCCCAATTGTGCCTGGCTGGGTTCTCAGTACAGCATCAGCCGCGGCTTAATGGTCGGGGAGGTGGGTGGCAATTGTCTATCGAGATTCTATCTCACTGGCTAGGGCTGTAGTCCAATAAAGTGTCAAATTCGAGTGTCTGTACTTGACATTGGGTGGCTGGGATAGGCTGGGTATGCTGCTTGTTTACTGCCCACCTCGCTCTATGGCAGATGCTCTGCTCGAGCTGGCCGACGTGGTCTCGGACATGGCATTGAGGATGCCGAGGCTTTTGGTCTTGGGGGACTTTAATATCCACGCCAAGGTTGTTCTGTCTGGTCCGGTCCGAGATTTTATGGATACCATGACCACCCTAGGATTATCCCAAGAAATAACTGACCTAACACATGTTGCAGGTCATACATTCGATTTGGTTTTTTGGACTAAGGGTGATAGAGTTCTTGGGATAAGGTATGTGGCTATACTCCCTTTGTCATGGACTGATCCCTACCTGGTCAAGTTTAGACTAAGGGATGTGGCTATACTCCCTTTGTCATGGACTGATCGCTACCTGGTCAAGTTTAGACTAAGGGATGTGGCTATACTCCCTTTGCCATGGACTGATCGCTACCTGGTCAAGTTTAGACTAAGGGATGTGGCTATACTCCCTTTGTCATGGACTGATCGCTACCTGGTCAAGTTTAGGCTATCTGCTGACCTTCCCCTCCACAGAGGCGAAGGACCAATTAAGATGATCCGCCCTCGGAGGCTGATGGATCCGGAGGGTTTTCTGAGGTCCCTGAGGGATTGTTCAGCCATTATGGCAAATGGTCCTGTAGATACATGGAACACCCAGGTAGCCCGGGCATTTGATATGATTGCTCCTAAGCGCCCTCTTCAGACCAGTCAAGCCAAGTTTGTTCCCTGGTTTTCTAGGGAGCTGATGGCAGCAAAATAGTCTGTGCAACGGCTAGAACACAGCTGGAGGAGAACTAGAGCTGAGTCTGATCGACTGCGGGTTAGAGCTGAACTGCGAGCTTACCCAGTGGCGGTGCTGACAGAGAAGAAAAGCTACTTCTCCACCCGTATCGCATCTGCACAATGCCGTCCAGCGGAATTGTTTCGAGTAGTACGAAGCCTGTTGCAGTCTGGCACTCATGGCGAAATAGAGGAGTCTTTGGCCCCCCACTGCAATCTGTTTGAAAAGCATTTTGCTAATAAGATCGCCCGCATCTGGTTGGATTTAGACTCTGGTTGCTGTGTAAGTGGGGCACAGAATGTGTTGAGTGCACCACCCAGTCTTTTTTCTCTGGATCAGTTTCAGCTATTGCAGACTGAGGATATGGACAATGCGCTTGGAGGAGCACGATCGACTACGTGCTCACTTGACCTCTGCCTTTCATGGCTTATTAAATCTAGCCAGGAAGGGATAACTGGCTAGGTCCAGGGGATTATTAATGCATCTTTTAGATTTGGTATGGTTCCTGATGCCTTGAAAGAGGCAGTGATAAAACCGTTACTCAAGAAGACCTCGCTGGACCCACATGACGTAAATAACTATCGCCCAATTGATAATATTCCCTTCTTGGGCAAGGTACTCGAGCGAGCGGTGGTGCTGCAACTCCAAGCTTTCTTGGAAGAAACAGACTATAGTAGACTTCCGATAATCTGGCACCTTTGGGACCCAGGTGGTGCCGGATTATCAGAAATGCCGGCCTATCAGGAGGTACTCTGGTAGGGGCGGGTCTCGTCGGAGGGGAACAGCGCCGCAAGGGCCGAACCCTCCGCCATTTTAGAAGAAGGCAAAGCCTGCGAGCTGCGGAAGCAGAGAGGAGGAGAGAGGCAGGAGCCACTTCAAGAAGTTCTAGTCAATTACACTGCCTCTGCTGGATCAACAGGCTCTCAATCTACCTTTCCCCTCTACTGCCTGGGGCGGGGGTACGGGATAGGCGGGTGGGCGAGGGGGTTCTGAACCCTCCCTCCTGTTACAGGGAGGCAAAGCCTGCGAGCGGCGGAAGGGGAGAGGCGGCAAGAGGCAGGCAGCTGCATTCAGGAAGTTCAAGTCAGATACGCTTACTCCAGCTGCTCCACAGCCGACAGGCTCTCAGTCTACCTTTCCTCTCCACTGCCTGGAGGGGGGGGGGCCAGGAGAGGGTAGGGTCGGCGGGTGTGTGCTGAACCCTCCCTCCTCTTGCAGGGAGGCAAAGCCTGCAAGGGGCAGAACCGGAGAGTGGGCAAGAGGCAGGTAGCCATGTTCGGGAAGTTCTAGTCAATTTCACTGCCCCAGGCTAGATCCACAGCCAACAGGCTCTCGATCTACCTTTCCTCTCTACTGCCTGGAGGAGGGGGGGCAGAGGAAGGTAGGGGTCGGCGGGGAAGGGGGCGGAGGTGTGCCAAACCCTCCCTCCTGCTGCAGGGAGGCACAGCCTGCAAGCGGCAGAACCAGAGAGGGAGGGAGAGGCAGGCAGCTGTTTCAAGAAGTTCTAATCAATTACACTGCCCCGGCAACAGGCTCACAATCTGCCTTTCCTCTATACTGCCTAAGGGGGAGGAGGGCAGTGGGAACGGGTAGATCCGCAGGTGACAGGCTGCTGCTGAAACTCACAAGGGAGGGGAGATGATCTCTTGTGAGACTGAGAGCCTGTCGGCTGTGGATCCAGCCGGAGTAAGTGTAACTGACTAGAACTTCCTGAATGCAGCTGCCTGCCTCTCGCCGCCTTTCCCCTTTTGCCGCTCGCAGGCTTTGCCTCCCTGCAACAGGAGGGAGGGTTCAGCACTCTCCCCCCCCCTGCCCGCCGACCCGCTACCCCAGGCAGTAGAGAGGAAAGGTAGACTGAGAGCCTGTCGGCTGTGGATCCAGCCCAGGGCAGTGTAATTGACTAGAAATTCCTGAAGCAGCTGCCTACCTCTTGCCCCCTCTCCACCACCCTGCAACATGACGGAGAGTTTGGCGCTCCTGCCCCTGCCGCCAACCTCGGTCCCTTCTCCTCCCTCTCCCCTTCCCCTCCCGCCCCCCAGAGGCAATAGATAGAGCAAAGATAAATTGCAAGCCTGTTGCCTGCAGATCCAGCCGCAGTTAGTGTAATTGACTAACAACTTGAAGCAGCTGCCGGAGCACTTCCGGGTTGCAGTTGGTGCCGGACCATCAGATGTACCGGACCACTGGATGCCGGAACACCAGAGTTTTACTGTACTTACATCCATTTCAGTCTGGCTTTAGGCCTGGTTTTGGAACTGAAACAGCCTTGGTCGCCCTGGTAGATGATTTACGCCAGGAGATAGACAAGAGGAGTGCATCCCTTTTGATTCTCCTAAACCTCTCAGTGGCTTTTGATACCATTGACCATGATATCCTTCTGGGACGCCTGGCAGAGTTGGGTATTGGAGGCACTGTTTTGCAATGGTTCCGGTCCTACCTGTCGGGACGCTTTCAGAAGGCGGAGCTAGAGGATTGCTATTCGACCCCATGGCGATTCTGCCATGGGGTCCCGCAAGGTTCCATCTTGTCCCCTGTGCTGTTTAATATCTACATGAAGCCGCTGGGAGAGGTCATAAGGAGTTTTGGAGGACAGTGCCATCACTATGCAGATGACATCCAACTCTATTTCCCTGTGACATTAGAACCACATTAGGTGTGGCAGTGACAGATCTAAATTGGTTTAAGGAGGCAGTGATGGTTTGGATGAAGTCAAATAAGCTGAAGTTGAACCCAGATAAGACTGATGTCCTGTGGATCAGGAGGCCATCTGTTCGTGAATGTACCATGAACCTGTTCTAGATGGGGTTACTCTCCCCCTGAAAGAACAGGTACACAGCTTGGGAGTCCTCCTGGACCCTTTTTTAACATTTGAAAATCAGATTTCTTCATGGCCAGGAGTGCTTTCGGGCAACTTCGTTTGATCCACCAGCTGCGACCCTTACTGAACAAACATGACATGGCCACAGTGATCCATGCTCTTGTTATATCCCGACTGGATTACTGTAATGCACTGTATATGGGGCTGCCTCTAAAGAGCCTTCAGAAACTTCAACTGGTCCAGAATGTGGCTGCTCGAGTTTTAACTAGCACTAGTTATACGGAGCACATTATGCCAGTGCTTAAGCAGCTGCACTGGCTTCCGGTATGTTTCCGGGCACAATTTAAGGTTTTAGTTATGACCTATAAAGCCTTAAATGAGCTGGGTCCAAGGTATCTGAAGGACCATCTTTTCCCATATGAACCTGCCCGGGGACTGAGGTCAGCTGGGAGGCTTTGCTTCGTGTTCCCCCACTTGTGGAGATAAGATTAACTTCTACGCGTAACAGGGCATTCTCAGCTTTTGCTCCCAGGCTGTGGAATTCTCTTCCTCGGAATATTCGCATGGCACCAACGCTAGCATTGTTTCGGCATCAGGTTAAAGCCACCCTTTTTACTCATGCTTTATTAATGTTTGAGTCTGTATGTGTGTGTTTCTCCTCTCTCTATATTTTTAGCTGGTTATGTCCCTCTGAGGTCTCATTTTAAATTCTCATATTTTAAATTTTTATATATATTTGTATGTTTTTTATTTGTTCTTGAATATTTTAAATAGAAAGGCGGGGTAAAAATATTTAAATAAATAAATACATACATCTTCCCTCTGTTCCAGCCTCACTCTCCTCAATCCCAGGATACCCCCCCCACAGCCTGATCCCCTCACATTACCCCATCCCTCCCCCAGAGTGAAGCCCCTGCCCTGTCCCATACTCTCCCTGCATCCACCTTCACCCTGCCTCCTACCTCGCATCCCAGATCTCCTCAGCATACTCACCAGCTGGGCAGCAGCACTGGGACACTCAGCCCACGGAAGCACCGCTGGGGCGAGGAAGGGCAGTGGGGAGGGGAGGGACATGACAATGACTTCCCTGCTTAGATCAGCCCTTTGCCGAGGGCTTACCCCTCACCTGCAGGCTCTGGCTCCGGGCACAGCAGGGAGCTGGGAAGGGGACCTCTCCGACCGCACACACTTCGCAGGGAACAGTGCGGCACAGCCTGGGCCTGGCGCCCACGTGTGACCAGCCACCCAGCTCCAATCTGCAAAGCAGGCCCAGCCCTGCCCCCTGCCAGAGCAGAAGGGCAGGGCGTGTTAACCCCTTAACTTACAGGAGCTGCACACCCAGGCCAGGCAGGGACAGCCACAGGGCACACATGTGTGTGTCTTCTGTCCCAGCGGGAACCTGGAGTTGGTGCTCCAACTTGCAGCTGCACAGTTGAGGCTCGAGCTGCAGCATGGGCTCCCTGCTGCATGGGGAGGGGAGTAGCAGAACTCCTGCCCCGCGTGCCACAGATAATCAGCACATGCCGTAGGTTGCCAACCCCCAGTAGAGTTATTTCATAGCTGAGTCCTATATACACCACGAAATTTGAATGTATATATTATAATTATACAAATTTGAATTATTTCATAAGTATATTTTAATTCATAAAGTAGTTTAAAAGGGTGCAAGTGAAAGCACTTAAGAGTGAAGTTCATTATTTCTATACAGTGTATCTGGATAGATAGATAGATAGTATTCAGTATTTCAAAGGCTGCAGAAGTTAAGTTTTCCCATACTATAAAAATCAGTATTGGAAGGACCAACACCAAAGGGCGTATTCATGGGAGAAATCCACGCCAATTTTAGTTGGAGGTTCTGATTACACGAATGGGCCAGTATTTTATTGACTATATTTTGCTATTTTCCTCAAATTAGGAGAAAATAGTGCTTCCAAAACCTAAATAACTAAAAAATATTTTACTCATATGGCATGTGAGGGAGTGAGAGGAGGGCCTGGCAAAGCAGGGGCTAAACAAAGCCTTTTTGCCTAGCTAGCCCCGCCCCACTTTACCTGCAGCCAGTCCCAGGCTTAGAGGGAAGATAAAGGAAGAGAGCTTGGCTCAGTTAGCTGCTGACCAGCAAGGAGACAACCGGCCTCTAACCCCACCCAGCACAGGACAAAGGAGAGGGGGAAACCTGCTAGAAACCCCCACTGAGAGAAAAAATCTGGACACTTGGGGCCATGCCCCAAACTTAAGGCCTGGAGTAACATAGTGGGCCAGAGTTCCCTGGGGCTCCCACGGCAGTGGTTTGCACCCATTTCCCACCAGTTAATCCTAGGGCCTAACCACTAGGCCACTCCCCTGCCAGGGAGACCCGAACACATGGCACAACGATTAAAATTGCTATAAAGCTTGGAGCAGCAGCAATGAAAGCGTTTCCATATATAACATTTTTAATGACCCTGTGATATGGTTTATTTGGTATAAAATACAATATAAAAACAAAACAAAACCAATAGAAAGAAAATATTGTTTGAAACTTTGGACAAATCTGGAAGAAGTATATGTGAAGATGAGGAAATAGTACAGGTGTAGACTAGTATTTTCAAAGCATTCTATGGGATTTGGACTCCAAACTCCTTTAAAAATCCCATACTTAACAGATACTTTGCAAATCCCTACATAGATTTCTACTGTAACTAGCAAGTGTTTGAAGTTGCTATCAACTGTGCCTGGATTCAAACCATCAATATAGCTGTGAAAGGCTCAATATTATTTTAGCAAATGCCAAACCCACTATGTATATTGATAAATATTTGTTGATATATATAGTGCCCAGATCTCCAATCACAATAGCTAGAAATCACATTTAAGATTTTCAAAATAGTGTGATACCTGAGAATGTGAATACATTTAGATTAGGTTTTTCCTCATTTCCATGTTTAATTTTTCACTTTTGATATAAAAATAGTGACATTAACTTACAGATATTTTAGATTTTCCAGGTCTTCAAAAGCCCCACTAGGTATTCTTTTAATTTGATTGTTGTTTAAAAGCCTAAAAAAGAAATGAAAACATTATATTTCTTAATTCACAAATTGTTAAAACAATTTCCAATTGAAAGAAATCAGAATGTCAGGCTATATGACTGAAAGTTTATACAAGCCAAGCATCAAAAACTAGATTAAACAAAAATAAACTAACGACACATCAGGAATTGTTACCAGAAGTACAGTAATGAGTTTGTGCCTTCTATTTTAAATCCAAATGTACTTAATATGTCCTTACAAAATCACGTATTTAAATGCTCTGCTAGATTCAGGTGAACATGTTCAGAATCTTACAGGATCAAGTCCTTAAAGAACCAAGATAGCAATTTAAGAAAAAACACCTAACACGTATATAGTTTGGCTACATGAAAGTACCAAAAAGGGTAAGAACAGGGAAAAATCTCTTCACCGAATGCCACTCTAGACTATGGCCTGGAGAGTAGATGCTGTTCCTTTGAGATGCCTATATTGAGGTATCCCAGCCATAGTTACAACTAACAAACCGTCCCTTGGTACTCCTCAGTCCTTTCCTCTATGACAGCTCATAACATGGTGGAATAGCATACTCAACACAACTTTTCCCTCATCCCCAGTGCAAACAGAATGTTGGCCTCTGAAGAGAAAACTTCAGGTTTGAGAGATTCCTCCTTATTTAGGCTATATACTCCTTGCAGAAGGGACCAGGCTTTTCTTAGGTGTTTGTTGTAGTGCCTTGCACATTGTGGGTCTGATGCATGACAGGCAGTCCTAGGTACACTTTCAATAAAAATAATAATAATGATCTAAAAACCACTACCATCAAAAGACTTCTTATCAGGCTACAAATGAATTGCTAAAGAAAACTGTAGTGTTCATTTCCTAACAATACCATGAATGTCAGCAAATAAATTCACCTGCCGCTTGTGCATGAGAAAGTTGACAGTCAAGTAAGCACCATTCATTTAAAAATGAAAATCCCCATAACTCCTTCTGAGGTTTCAGGTGAACAGAAACAGCAAATGTATTCAACACACCTGTTTCAAATTTCATGTTTCAGGGGCAATGCATGAAGACATTAAACTAAATGGATTGCATGTATGTTATTATTTGTGTCATTGCCACTGGTGTTTGTTATTCCTGACACAGTACTCCAAACCTTTAGAGGACTCACCTCTTTCCTCAAGACCTGCGACAGGGAGGGACAATGGGGACAACTACCCTGGGGCCCAACAAGTCAGAGGGGCCCGGGGCTCCCAGCCACTGCCACTGCTACAGTGGCAGCATCAGTGGCCAGAGCCTTGGGCCCTTTAAATTACTGCCGGAGAGCTACATTGCATACTCCAGGTAGCTCTAAGAGCTGGAGGTGGGGCTGGCATGGCACACTCTGGGTGGCACAAAGGGCCAGATGCTCCCAGCCCCACCTTTTCCACTCAAGGCCCTGCCGCTTCAGAGGGCCCCCCCACCTTGCCCAGGGGCCTTTGGAGGCTGTCGTTGTCTCTGCCTTGCCTACAGCATAATTGGCTCAAGTCTCTGCTCCCAGATTGCCTAGAATGGAGAATGGAAATAGAAGAAGCTAGATACAAGAAGATAAAAGAACCAATAATTAACCAAAACTCGGTGACTGAGTGTTTGGTTTTACTTTCAGAAGAAAAAGCATCACAATCAGGGAGGTCCCCAAACTTCCCATTTCTACTGAAAGGGAAACCTTAAACACTGTTGGTGGTTGCTACGTCTAAAGGTGTCAAATCCAGGAGAGAAAAGCAATCAGGAGGCTGAGCAGAGATACCAGGTGAAGCTATCAAGAGCCAGCATAATTGCTATAGAGTGGGAGCATCAGATAGATGCCGAGATAAAGAACCCAGGGTTCATACTGCTGAGGTGAGAGGGGACAAGGGAAAGAAAGCTTTGTACTGTAAAATTGGCAGACAGCTCCCTGCCCCACTCCAGCTCCTGGCCCGCAGCCCCACTCCCAGGGAGTGGACTGCCACCCCGCACTATGGGCTGTGATGCAGAGCCAGCAGCACAGGTGGCAGCCGGACCCCCTGAAGCCGGGGGCAGGAGCCTGCGTGTAACTATTAACGGTAACTGATAAGCCCAGGCTTATTGCTTAACCATTTAAACAGTTATGCTATTACATCCCTAGTATTCCACACATTTTTAAATATGCAGTGGTGGGAAAACATCTGAACAATTTGGCTATAACTGGCTTATTTATCTGATGTTGCACATCCTTAAGAATTTAAAAAACACAACATAACTGAAAATACGTTAATATGTAGTTACATATTTTTAATATCTTTCACAATAAACGTAATAAAATTTAATAAAAGATTAGGGCCGTCAATGTGTTTTCTGAGGCCTCTTGTAACAAAGTGCTAAATGTATTTGAAAATAAAACAAAAAACACATGTATATTCGTTCAATTGCAGCCAAATAGAAATGATTCACCTCAAGCCTAAAGAAGATTAGCTGAATTTGGCAAATAATCTAAATTAAATCATATGACTGAAGGGGGAGAGGGGACAAAGTGTTTTTGAGAGCAAGGGTAATAACTTACAATGTGTTCAGGTTTTTAAGTCGTCTAAATGCTCCAGGCTGGATTTCTTTAATTCTATTAAACCGTAGATCTCTGTGGGGTAAAAAAGAAAAACACATCAACATGAAGAACATTATTATTGGTCACCATTTTGGCATAGCGCATGAGCAAACAGGGGTACACCTCATTTAAAATGAGGGCTGAACAAAAATTAGTATAATCCGATAATGTGGTCTGTGAAGGCCAATATCTGAGCTAGGTTGTTAATCCTTTGAATGGCAGCCATTAATCATTAAGGACCTTTGCTTCCTCAGGAGCTCATATCCTAGTGAGTGGAAAATCAAACTGTTTACCAAACTATTGTCTTTTTGCAATATGACTATACTTTGAGCTGGAAGATATAACTTGCAGTTTCACTTATGATCAAACTAGTATAGGTAAGTCTCCTTGAGCTGGAATGTTAACATTCCAGCTTGAAGTGTAGACATATCTTTTCTTTTGTCTTCAGAAAATGTTTCGGAAAATTGAGCAAAGAATGGGGGAGGGAATATAAGAAGGCCATTTTTCTGAAAAAAACTTCAATTATGTCCACACTGCAATTGTGTTCTTTCAAAAGAAAAATCAAAAGAACAGAGGGGTTTTCCAACATTGGTAAACTTCTTTCTACAAGGAAGAAGCCTTTTTCTGAAAGAGCTCTTTTGGAAAAAGGCGTGTGTGGACAGGGAAGTGGGAGTTCTTTCGCAAGAAGAGAAAAGAGGAAAAAGCACACGTGCCCTGGTGGACATTCCACCCATAGTAATCACAACTTACATGAGAGATAGCGTCCATTCAGTCTGGACACTAACTTTCAAAAAAGCAGATCGCTTTTTCCATGCGCTTTGGTAGTAGGGACACTCTCTTTCAGAAGAAGCTTTTTCGGAAGATCTCGTCCCGAAAAGCTTCTTCAGAAAGAAGCCTGCAGTCTAGACAGTCGAAAAGACAAAAAGAATTGGTATAAGGACAGCCACAGAGGCTGTCAGTCTGGCCAGCAAGGGAATTGGTTCCAAGAAAGATAAGCTATTCACATCTTTTTTTTCCATAAATAAAGATGAAAATGACTTATCTAATCTAGCTTATGAAAAATGTAAACCTAACTGTTAAATAAGCTTTTTTGTTTTAATTCCATTTTCTCTGGTTTAATACATTTTTTATTCAAATCACAACAGTATGAGTAACAGAATGTTAGTTCTGCAAATTTGACCCCAGGTGTATGAAGTTTCGCACCCAGAAAACTATAACACAATCTGTGACCAAAGCTTTACTTAAAGTAGACTGCTCAGCAGCACACAGAAATATGGAGGAAAAAGAACCCAGTGCTTCAGCATGGCATTCAGTTGGCTTATCCACAAGACCACTACTCTTCCTGAAGTGGATTTTGCAACCAACTACTGAGGGAATCTTACACATAACTTCATTTGCTTCACAACCCAGATTCATTCTATGACTACAATCCCTCTCAGCTCTGGTCTAAACTAGGAAGTTATTTCAAAATAACTCCCTTACGTCAAATTAATAAGCAGAGTGTTCACACTATCAAGCTCATTATTCCGAAATAATGGGCGGGTTATTTTGAAATCTGTACTTCTGCTTTCCTTGGGGAATAACACTAATTTTGAAATAATTTAGAAATAGCGTTAGCATGGACACTCCACTGCTGCTAATCCAAAATAATTGGCCCCTCCAGGCCCCTCACAGCTGTAGTTCTTATGACTCTAGCCACACACTGCTCCCCTTCTCCTGCCAAGATTAAAACTCCAGGCAGCAGGAGAAGGGCTTCTCACACTTTGGAAAACAGTGAGAACCACATGTGGGACAGCAGCCAGTGAGAGAACCATGACAGACCCCAATGTTCCCTCACAGCATCCAACAGCTGTTGGCACTCCTGCTGCTCCCTCAGCTGCCACTGGCCAGGGATGCAGGAGAGCTCCGTCCTGCACTGGTGAGAGATCCTGGACCTCATTGAAGTCTGTGGGAAAGAGACCAATCTCCAGGATCTCTGCACCAGGAAGAGAAAAGCAGAGGTCTATGGCTAGATTGCCACCAGCTTGGCTGACAAAGGCCACAACCAGACCCTGTATCAGGTCCGGATGAAGATTAAGGATCTCCAGCAGGTCTACCTCAAGACCAGAGAGCAGAGCAGATGCTCCAGGGTGGCATCATGCAGCTGCTGCTACTTCGACCAGCTGGATGCCATCCTGCAAGGAGAGCCAGTTATTTTCCCTCCCTCCCACCATCGTTGTGGAGTCCAGCCAGTACACTCTTGGCATCAGTCTCCAGGAAGGTGGGGTGGTGGATGACGCCAACAAGGACAATGAGGTAGAGAAGAAGGCCAGTCAGGAGACTATGCCCACCAGCAAGGACATGCTCCTCACTCTGGAACCAGTCCCTCACTCCCAGGATGTCTCCCAGGCTTCGGAGGAATGAGAGGAAGGCACTTCAGGTAAGTTCTATAACTTTCCCTATATAAATGAGGAGGCAGGATGTGAGAGGCTGTGCACTCCTCTCTCAGCATACTCGGCCTGGGGGCCACACAACAGCTTGTGCACATGGGTGCATATGGAGCATCAGTCCAGAGCACTCAGCTCCATGACACTAACACTGGAAACCCATGGTCCTTCTCACAAGGTTCCTGGAGAGGGGTGCCTTACTTCGGCCTCCGTGATGGGACACCTTCCTACGACAAGCAACCACTAGGGAGTCTGGGGTCATGGAACACACAGCTGTGCCACACAAAGCACAGGGTCATGCCTGCACTCTGACAGCATTCACTCCCTGTCAAGAATGGTGATGAGGGGACCAATCTCATGCATGGGAATCTGCTGGGGAGTAAAAAAGGAGGGGAATCCAGTAGCACTCTCTCCAGCAAGCTGTATCTGCTACTCACATACACCTTCCCCAACACTCCCCCACTCCAGTGGGCAGGCATAGAAGATCTATCCCTGCGGGACACCACTTGTGCCAGTCCCAGCATGTGCAGGACACAGAAGGAAGCCGAGCCACCATGTCCCCTCCCGGCCACAGACTCCTGAATTGGTCAGCACTTTCCCATGCCTGCTTGTTCCCAGACTGTGGGTGTAGTGTTGCTCCCCTGGGACGTCTTTGCCCCTGCTGGAAAGTGCCCACTGTCTAGGCAACATGTGGCCTTGTTCGAAGCACATCACCATCATCTGAACTGAGACCTGTGGTGTCAGCTCAGAGATTAGGGATAGGCTTCATCCACAGTTTCTCCTGGGATGATTTCCCTTGTAACTTTTCTTCATAGCTGGACCAGCTGCGAGCTTGGTGTGCCCCACCATGTCAGGCAGGGGGCTGCTCCAGCCTACATGGGCCACTGGTTAACCATTGACATTTCTAATTTTAAAATGAGAAGATTAACATTTTTTTCAACACAGTGTGAACTTCTAGTTCAACATCTAGCCACCAAAGGATTCCATTACCCCCAAAAGACAGGGAGAGGAAATAAGATCATGCGGTCAGAGGGAACTCGGTTGAGGAGCAGCTGGAAGCTTCTTATAAGCAGCAGGGCAGAAGCAGCAGTCTGAGAGTTAAGGTGAGAAACAGCCTGTTGTTGGCAAGGAAGCCAATGGTAGCTACAACAGGATGTTATTTAGAAGCTGCATGTAGATATAAGAAGAAAAAAAAAGAACCTTGACTAGGGTAGACCATTGTAAGGTTACCAGGGGGTAATTTAGGATTACTTTCTGGAGAAAGTAGCCCTGGCACTAGGCCTGAGAAGCCTCTGCTTAGCGCTCCTGTACTAGACTGTCTGTACAGACTGTAGCAACTGGAAAAACTTAAAAAAGAATTAATAGTCTTGCATCACCTTAGAGACTAACAAATAATGTAGATGGTATCATGAGCTTTCATGGGCACAACCCACTTCTCCAGATGAATGGAGTTTAGGGGGTCCAGTTTTCAAATAAATAACACAGAGAGGGGATGGAGAAGGGGAAGAGAAGGAAAAAGAAAGGGAAAAAGGGAAAAGAAATTGTCAATGAAAGTGTAGCATCTGTTGGTTTTACCTTTTTAGTTGATAACTATAAAAAGTAATTATGACTATACTCCTGGAAAATTCTGTTTCTGGTGTTGCTTGTAAAGAAATCCATTGAGTGTGAATATTCTTGGTAACCCACCTTGGAGCACTTATTGTGTGTGTTTCTCCAAGCATGCAGCACCCTTTCAGACACCTAAGTATTATGTCTGGAGGACTACACTTGCAGCAACATCCTACACTGGGGTCACTTACAGTACCAGACCTTCCCCCCACTTTTTGCCACTATTATGATCTACTAGAAGTCTTACCTCATATTGCCCAGGTCTCGCAGGAGCCATGCAGGCAGACTGCCCACTGGCTTCTCCCCAGGGCAGGGGGCTGTGCGAGGCCAGCCATGGTCAAGAGGAGCTGTGTGGGGCTGGCTCAGGTCAAGGGGGACTGCGCAAGCTGCCCATCAGCTTTTCCCTATGGGGCAGCCCAGGGCAATGGGAGCCACATGGCATTGTGACCGGGGGGGGGGGGGGGTCACGTGAGATAGCAGGGGTAATGTGGCAGCTGCCTCTGAAGGCTGGTTGAGGTGATGAGGGCCATGCTGCTGGCCAGCAGCTGCTCCCCAAAGCTGGCGTGCTTGCTGCCCTCCTGTGGTCATTCATGGATATAACTGTCCCTGCTATCACACCCCTCCCTGTCCGTTTGATACAAAACAATTGCATTCCACACATATCCCATTGTCCTGGCAAAACCAAACCCTGACCTTGCTTTAAGTTATGATAAGAGGAAGCTGAATACCAATTTAGTGTAGCCCTGATTGAGAACCAAGACACAGGATTTGTATTAAGTGTATTTTACTTCTCGCTGCATATCCATCTCTATATATTCCACTGACCAAATCCTTACCCCATAAACTGTCCCAAGTAAATCGCCTTCATAGAGGAGTGCTAAGAAACCTGGACTGTGGATGATAAACTGGATCCTCCTCACACTAGACATGTTTGTGTTTAGCTGGCTGATCTACAGTTGTGGATCCAAGTTTCCTTTTCTCCACTAAACAGAGTCACAATCCCTTATATGATACAGTAGTACTATGTCTTCCTCATATCATATAGTGCTCTAGCTTCATGGCTTCACTGTACCAGTTCTTTGGTCTATTTATCCCTACTTGCCTCCTGAATGGTGGGATGAATGGTGGGAGAGAAACTATTTACAAACGAGCAAGGAAAATTATCTGATAATGGTTCCCCTGTCTCAAATCAACAAAAACAACAAAAAATCCAGTATCAAAAAATCAGATACTCTAATATATGAATAAAGGTTGCCTTATGCCATGCTTATTTATTGACAGATAATGAATATCTTTGTTACATGTTTTATAGATGGGAATATTCTTTGCAAGAACATCAGCAAACACCTTTATGGTAATAAAGAGAATATTTATCATCAAACAAGTTCTGTATGTTCTTATGCATCCTATGCAAAGATAAAATACAGTAACAGGAAAGTTATTATAGCATAGTGTTCTATCAGTCAATGACTAGCACACTTTAAACTTCATGCAGATGTTCTTCAAATAAATTATTTCAAACAAAACATAGAAAAAAGGAAGGGAAGCTGAAAATTACTCAAACTCTTGAAATCAAAAGACTCAGCTTCCCAGTTAAGTGATAGAAACAACAGCTTTAAACATCCTTGAGATAACTTAATACCAACCAGGGTAGAAGAATGAAAACAAAACCAGAAATATTAGAACCAATGGAGTCATATGTAAGGTTCAAAAGTTAGTAAAGACTTTTTAACACAGAACATGGGGAAACACAGTTTCTGGTAATAACAGATGGAATGCACTAACATCCTTTCCATATAATGGTATCTTCAGAATCTTGGAACTGAGTAAATCAGGGAGCTAATGTTTATATTGAACATCCTCTTTGTTCTTGCATTAAAAACTGCCTAAGGGTGAACTTATCTTTATGCATATGCCAAGTTTTAGACATAATGTGTAATCTCTCTTTTGTTTGTGCTTTTGTCCTGCTCCTGGAGGGTCAACACAAAATTCTTTTCTCCTTTCAGCTGACAAAGCAAATGTTATAATAATGTAATTAGCTACTCTGTTTCACAGCATATTGAAAAGACAGAGGAAGTTGTGAGTTTTCCAATAAAGGATTTCACTTAAATAGAAATCCTATATTTTGTGTCATGAAAGATCCACAATTCCACGTCATCATAATGCCGTAGGCTCCCTATGATTGCTTCTTAGCTCCCTACAGCAGAACAGTTCTTCCAGCCATACTGAAAACAAATAGCTCATTTGCTTTATAATGAAATACAATCAGTAAAGTTTATTAAAGATAGAAGAATATCTGACAAATACAAACTTTACAAGCACTTCTAGAAGTTGTTCTGAAGCAATAATTGCACCAATTCTTTCAGTGTACTGTCTAAAACAGTTTTGGACAGCCTGCAGTCCATTGGACAGCCTGCAGTGATTCTATGTGTGACCCACAAGACATTTTGTTTACTATTGCCCACGCACAGCGTTGCCAGATTCCACTATTTTCTATCTGTGTCGTTTTTTCCTACCAGTATTGCTAAAGTCACATGCACGTAAAGCAAGGGTACATGAAGTGAGGTGCATGCTAACTGCAGACAACATTGACGTGAGAGCTGTGTGCTCCCTCTGCATCAAATCAAAATGCTGCAACAGTTCAATCACCACACTGCAAAGTCTAGAAAAATGACCCTATTCTGGGACAGTGTCTTGGTTCTGATAATCTTACGCCCCTACTGTGGTGGCTACAGCAGCCAGAGGTCTAGGTCCTTCAAGTCACTGCCAGAGCCCTGGGCACTACAGGCAGGGCAGGGCTGAATGGCTGCCTGGGTAGCCCACAACCCCCTACCCTGCCCCCTTCTTCTCTAGCTCCACCCCTTCTCGAGGTCCAGAGCTAGGGCCACCCCACCTTGTCCAAGGGCCCAACAATATTGTCAGCAGTCCTGGACCAACTACATCTGATGCAGTTGAAGATAACTGTTTATATTCCTTTGTCAAGAAAAACAGTGAATTTGTAGAAAACTTTTTTTCTTTAAAAAAAAGGATGCGAGTTAATGACCTATATTACAAAAATTCTACAGCTAAAGATCAGTGATTAAACATTTTTTCTTCATTAAATATTTTGGTAATTCATTCCAAATATTTTGGAGTACTTCAGACAATAAGCATTTATCTGGAAATTCTAACAAATTATTTTTCCATGGGGACATCATTTTTTTTAAGGAAACAGTAAATAATTTTTTAACAGTTGAAGACCAATTACCAGTAACAGAAAATCAGCTAGCATAAGTGCCAAGCCACTATGTTTCTCAGTGCAGAACAAAAGATCTGCAAATGCCAGCAAGACTACATTGCTTATGTCTACTTTATTCTTATTCTTTTTTTATTCAAGGTCATTGCAGCAGGAAATGAAAAACAGCCATCAGCCCAGCAAAAACATTCAAACAGAACAGAGCATGATAACTGTACAAAAGAGGCTATATAATCAAGTAAATGCAGTAACTGGAAGATGTCAATGGCACATTAATGATGTTTTAACTATACTCTGTAAAAAAAAGTGTCATATATTGAACAAAACAAATTATGTTTGTCCTTCTTTTTAAATTCTCAACAATATTAGCTACTTATAACATTCTTTCATGAAAATGCTTGTCACCATCTAAAATAGGAGACCAAAAATGGAATTTAAAAAAAAATCATTTTAAAATGTTAAAGCTGAAATTTTATTTTCAGAGATTCTTCCAAAACAAACCTACAATGGCTGTTCATTCTTGCAATACAGTTTTTTGGTGATTTGTTCTGCACTGGCTAATTATTAAAATCATTAAGTGATCTCTATTAACCAATTAAGCATTTTTATATTTGATTATATCAAAACACAATCAGCCTAAATTCCCATAATTCCCAAAAACACTAACTATTAAACAACTATCAATATTGGATCGGTACTTAAAGAGAGGATTTTTAACAGCAAAATGGATTTTATTTTTTTCCCAATTTTAATAATTATTAATTCATAACAAAAGTGAAAGTAAAACCTTTAAAATTCTCTTGCACAATTGAAACCATAACCATAAGATGCAAACTCATATGTAGGCAGTGATCTTTTTTCACAAATTAGCTTACAAAAATCACCAACAGTTCAGCCTTGCTCATTTATATATTTTCCTCTTCAAACAGTCTGCAATTTGCACAAAAACATACTGGTTTCTCATCACTCCTTTTATCAGTACCTTTTCCATTTGTAGACTGTAAAAATCCACTCACAGTATGCTTTTCCTGTTGAATGTGGAGAGACTTAATTCTTATTGTCTGCAAGATTTAAATATTATTATATTTTTGAGACAATAATATTCCAAATACGAATCAAATGAAAACTGATGCAATCATCTTATTAGCTTCCAACCAGCTTTGCAAGTGAAATGATCAAAACACATGTCAATTGTTTTCACTCATAATGAAATAGAAGTTAGTTTATTGTTATTTTATCCATTTATTGGATGCCATTGAAAGGTAAAGCATTACCAGCAAGGAAGCTTGACAACTGTCGACTGCCCTGAGCACTTGACATAATTTGATATTTCTGAAATATCAAAGGTTGTTAGAGTTCGCCCTCTACCACAATTTCAGCTAGGAAGACATTACAGATAGTCCCCGACTTATGAACGGGTTACGTTCCGAACACCTGGTCGTAACTCAATTTGTTCGTAGTCGGAATACATGCTTTTAAATGTGGCCGCACTGTTCGGAAGCGCAGATTGTGCGTTCATAACTCGGGGACAGCATGTAATGGGCTTAATGGGAGGTTAGTCGTAAGTACAAACGGTCGTAAGTCGACGCGTTCGTAACTCGGTGACCGGCTGTATTCTCTCTGGCCTGATCTACACTGCAGGTATTTGTTGTCACAGAGTATGCTAATGAAGCGCTCATGAGAATTTGTCATGCTGTCATTTGCATATACCTGCCGATGATATTTGCACAAAAACAAGCAGTATAGACGGGTCTGTTTTGTGCAAAAAATAAACAAAAACCTTTTGTGCAAGATCCCTTATGCCTCAGAAAAGGAAGTATGCAGGATCTTGCGCAAAAAGGGGGGGTTGCGCAAAATGGACCCATCTACACTGCTTGTTTTGTGCAAAAACCTCTTGTGCAAAAAGCATGGGCAGGGACATGCAAATGACAGCATGACAAATGGGGTCCAGCGGAGGGCAACCAAAATGATTAGGGGGCTGGAGCATATGACTTATGAGGAGAGGCTGAGGGACTTGGGTCTGTTTAGCCTGCAGAAGCGAAGAGTGAGGGGGGATTTGATAGCAGCCTTCAACTTCCTGAAGGGAGGTTCCATAGAGGATGGAGAGAGGCTGTTCTCAGTAGTGACAGATGGCAGAACAAGGAGCAATGGTCTCAAGTTGTGGTGGGAAAGGTCCAGGTTGGATATTAGGAAAAACTATTTCACTAGGAGGGTGGTGAAGCATTGGAATGGGTTACCTAGGGAAGTAGTGGAGTCTCCATCCTTAGTGGTGTTTAAGTCTCGGCTTGACAAAGCCCTGGCCGGGTTGATTTAGCTGGAATTGGTCCTGCCTAGAGCAGGGGGCTGGACTTGATGACCTTCTGAGGTCTCTTCCAGTTCTATGATTCTATGATTCTATGAAATGCTAATGAGCACTTCATTAGCATACTCTCTGCCTGACAAATACCTGCAGTGTAGACGTAGCCTCTGTTGATTTCCTGAATGTACATTTGGTGGACTGCTTGCAGCAGACAGACATTAAAGATCCCTTCCACTGACTACACAATGAAGTTAACTATAACAAAAACCCACTAAACTATACTTGTAAAAGCACATTTTTATAGTTTACTAACTTTATTCATTTTATACATACATTCTGGATCTTGCATTATGTGTGAAGTAGTTGGGGTCTACTTCCAGGTATATTTACAAAAAATAAGCACCACAACAATATTAAATATGTCTCTATAATCAGAGAAAGTGTGAGTCCACCACACAGTCAAGACTTCTGGATTTCATTCCTGAATTAGTCACTGACACATTTGGTATTTTAAAGGGGATACAGATAATTTGAAATCTAAGACTGGGTAGTGGGGAGAGAAGATAAAGGTGAAAAGCAGATCCAAGTACATGTGCCCCTCAGCACTCAAGTCAATTTTTATGGTTTTATAGCAACATTTTTCAATTAAAAAACCCCAACCAAACCAACCTTTCTCTCCCCACTGTGGTGCATGAAAGACTCACAAAAACAAAAGGAAAAACTGGCTGACTTACTAAACAAGGGAAAATGTTGACATGTATTACATAATAAAGTTATGCTCCCAAGCCCACAGTGAAACCAGCTCCCCAGAAGCAGGGCCTGAAAACTGGAGTCGGGGTTTGTGCCAGAAGCCAGTTTAAGCGCTGATACCCTGCAAACCGCCCTCCCAGGGAGTCAGTTGTATTGCAGGTTCAGCGCTATAAAGCTTATACATACAAAAACTTACACTGCACAGCCCACAGCGCATGTAACTACTAGGATTTTTAACGGTTACATTTTTTATGATTTTTACTTCCCTAATTCCTATGCACCTCAGAGCAAAAACTAATCAACAAAAGCGAAGATTAAATATTAAAAAATAAAAAACTGGGCAGAAAGGCACAAATAAAAGGTTATTCCTCAAAAGGGGATATTTGTGATTTCTGTTCACTGGAAAATTAAAGAGACAAAGTGGGTGAGACAATTATCTTTTACTGGACCAGCTTCTGTTGATGAGAGAAACCTTTAAGCCTTACAGAGCTCTTCTTCAGCTCTAGGAAGCTTACTCAGAATTAAACACAAGACAGAACAGATTTTTATCAAAAAGGTAGCACCATACCTACCTGATCTCTTTAATATTCCAGAACTGACAAAGTTACAACAACGCTGTGTACTACACTGGAAAATTAGTTATTTTTTCCTATTACAAAAAAAGATGCAGGTGCAAACAAATATGTACTATTTTTTATATAAAAGCACACACTTATACATAGAAGAGTAACTTCTGCCAATATTCTGAGTACCTTTACAATTTGCATATGTGCCAGAAACCAGGGTTTAGGTCCACTCTTGAACCACTTCCTCATTGCTCTGAATTTTTTAGGGACACAATCATATGGAGTTCCAGAGGCTTCTCTATAGATGATTTAGGTTAATCTTTCTATCTGCCCATGGACTCAGTGCTCAGTATACAGTAAGAGATGCTTAGTTTTGTAGTTCTCAGACTGTGGATTTGTGTCTCCAGAGATAACATGCATCTTTAAAAGCAAAAATATTATTTATTTATTTTAAAATAAAAAGAGGTGAGACATAACAGACCTCAACCCTATTGTCCCGCTGCATATTTGTATAAACATAGTCAATCCCTTGCCTCTTTCTAAAAGTGCAAAATTTCAAAAAGTTTAATGAATAGATAAGATTGTTGGGGATGGAATAGGTTTGAGAAGAAGTCTGGAGATAAATGTGAGAAGACAGTAGAAAATCATTTGCGCAAGAGGGCTTTTGCCCGAATGGGAGCAGCTTAGTATTTCCGCAAGAACACTGACAATCTTACATGAGATCGTCAGTGTTCTTGCAGATATTCAAGTAGCCAGTGTAGACAGCTGGCAAGCTTTTCCACAAAAGCAGCTGATTTTGTGGAAAAACTGGCCAGTCTAGACACAGCCAAACAGTGCAACTAAGAAATGCAAGGCATGGTTGCCCCAATGAAACAACATCATGAGAAGTTTTCCTTCTCAGGAGGAAGCTGTGTTGAAGATGATGAAAGAAACATGTCTGAACATGCAGGATCTTCAGGTTGGTACCCTTTTTTATTTCTTTTTTCTTAAGGACTGCCTCTCTTACTTCTGGTCTATTCTTGAATTCTCATATCTGAACAAAAAATATAGCTGTTACTCTATGCTACTATTATTTTTTATGTAGTTGTGATAAAAAATAAATAGCTGAAATAGGCAGATCTTACTTTTACAGTTTCACCTTTAAAGCAGTACTGAGTGTCAGTGAATGCAATGAGTAATACTAAATGAGAAGTATAGTAATAATAATTAAATAACTACATTAACTTATTTTGTTTAGGAGAATCCATACTCAACATAAAGGATTCTGAAGAATATCTACCTTCAAGATCACTATTGTCTTCTATAGCATCAGAGTTATCTGCCAATTATAGAGGTTTGGTCACATCATGTATATGTTACATATAGCCACAGTATATCATCTGTAACAAAAAGAAAAAAAATCTTCATCATCCGGAATCAACCATAGATAAGTTTGTGATAGGACCCAGCAGATCACAAAAAGAAGTAACTGATGAAAAAATTGTGGGGTTTGTTTATGCAACAAACTCTCCTTTGTGTATGATTGAGAGCCCACACTTCATTCACATGCTTCAGTCACAGCAGATGTTGTAGGCAAATAGCTGGATAAAGTTTATGAAAGAGAAATTGAGCAGTGGGACACAGA
Organism: Pelodiscus sinensis; assembly: GCF_052426305.1. NCBI lineage: Eukaryota > Metazoa > Chordata > Testudines > Trionychidae > Pelodiscus > Pelodiscus sinensis. The sequence goes on along the minus strand of NC_143054.1, from coordinate 35,476,334 downwards.
GCAGATTTATGCACATCCTACAAAAAAAACATATTTAACTTGGGTGCTTACTACAATTAAATCTTGTGCATGCTAATATTTGGTTATTGTAACAATGGAATAAGCAGAGAAAAATAGAAAAATTTAAAAACATCTATCAAGAACACTATTAAGAACTTCTTTAGAACAAGATATGTCAGCATAAACACACACAGGTGTTTAAGAAAAGCAGATGTGTGAAAACATAAGCGCACACCCAAAAATCTAATATCAGATTGGTTAGGTAGGAACAATATTAAATTTTAAACCTGAATTAGAATTGTCAATATTTTGAATATCTAGAATGCAGTAAATGGCTTGAGACCTAGTTATCACTAAGACTACATCTCTCCTCAGACCATATTGTGGCAATTAAGACCAGCTGAATAATTAAACTGTTTTAAACCAATTATAATTGGTGGTGGTGGTGGAAGTAGGGAAAAGAAAAGAATATACTTTTCACAAAGAGGGTCCTCAACTGTGGAATTCACTTTTGCCCTCCTCTTTATTTGACAAAACTCAAATTTGTGGATCTTGGAGTCAAATTACAAAGACAGTTTATTTTCTCATGTTTTCCCTGGAAACAAAAGATATTGAGTGTTTCAGGGCAGAATCTTAGGCCATTCCTACACTTCTACTTATATCAGCAAAACCTGTTGTGAATATTCCACCTCCCTGAGCAACATACCTTACAGCAGCATAAGGGGCAATCAACATAGCACTGTGTTGGTGGGAAAGCTTCTCCCACCAACATAGCTCCTACCACTCAATGGAGGTGGTTTAATTATGCCAACAGGAGAGCTCTAGTCTAGTAGATACACAAGAGGTCTTACAGTGCTGAAGCTGCATTGGAACAGCTGTAGAGTAAACACAGCCTTACTTTAGTAGTGTCTGGGTTCTTTAACCGTGGGATTGGTGCAATCCCTGTTTTGTCATTAAAATGTTGAGTTTGTGCCTAAAACAAGGAATAGGTGTACAGGCAGTCCCCGACTTATAGGTGTACAGGCAGAGTTGCTCTGCCCCGGGCTTCCTGGAATCAGCTGCTGATCAGTTTCAGCAGCAGCTGACTTGGGGAGCTTGGGGTTCTTAAGTTGATTCTGTATGTAAGTCGGAACTGGTGGTCAGTTTCAGCAGCGGCTGAATCTGGACGCCAGTTCCGACTTACATACAGATTCAACTTACGAACAAACCTACAGTCCCTATCTTGTACGTAACCCGGGGACTGCCTGTATTTTAAATAAAACAGATGGACACACAGTAGTATTAATAAACTAAATATAGCCATTGCTGAAACAGATAGGATTTCTCATGAAGCTGCCCAGAAACAGAACATAATAAACAGATAACTATGATACTCTAAGAAGGTCATGAACACCATGTGTACAAAGCTTTCAAAACTCAAAATACTAATTAGGAAATGTATTCTCTCCTAATTAGTATCAATCTACAAAATACAAATTTTATAAAAACCTACTTTTTAATCCAAAATGCATTCTCACCTTTTGAAAAAAAAGGGAGAATAAACTCAGAATTTCTTTCCAGTATGAATATTAAACAGTATTAATTCAATGTCCCACAATTCCTGTAATTTCTAGAATGCACCCCTTAATGCACCATGAGAAAAAATTAAGTATGAAGCAAAGTGACAGAACAGTTCATTAGGAAATATATGTCCAGAATGGTAAGTAATTAGTTTTCACTAACACACAACTGTGAGGAATTAATGATTAACCATGAAAGTGCCATAAGCAGGGCCGGCCCACAACATTTTGGCACCTGAGGCGGGGAGCTCAAATGATGCCCCGTGCCCCTCACTGCACCAGCAGCAGACACAATTTTCTACACTCTGGGTGTGTCTAGACTACAGGGTTTTTCAAAAAAGTTGCCTTTTTTTGAAAAAACTTCCCCTGCATCTAGACTGCTGCCGCGTTCTTTCTAAAGTAAATCGAAAGAACGCTGCAGTTTTTTTGACCGCGGAAAACTTCGTTTTACGAAGAAAAACGCCTTTTTTCGAAAGTACTCTTTCGAAAAAAGGCGCTATGTAATGCAAACTGTGCTTTTTTGAAAGAGAGCATCCAGACGGCTTGAGTGCTCTCCTTCAAAAAAACGGCTTACTTTTTTGAAAGTACTGGTTGTAGACTAGACGCTCTTTTTCAAAAGAGGCTTGCAGTCTAGACGTAGCCTCTGGGTCCTAGTGGCGGCCCCTCCCCACCACACACACACACACACACACAGTCTGGCACCTGAGGCAACCGCCTCAGTTTGCCTCACGGTAAGGCCAGCCCTGGCCATAAGGGAAATTAAGCAAAGGCAGTTAAGATGGTGCTATAGCTAGTTGTGCCACCATAAAGTTAGTAAATTGCCAGAGACCACCAGAGAATTGCATTCAAAGTTTCTTCCCTTTAGATTCCAAAGATAACCTTCCAGATGTGAAACTAACATTAAGATGATTCACTGCTTTCTTCCAAAGTCTGCAGGAAACAGACCTATTGCCTCTGCTGTTTACAGCTTTCTCAATAGCAGGAGAATGACAATGGATCAGAGTGTACCAACTGATCACTTAGTACCAATAAAAGGTAAGTAACAAACTATAGACGTTGCATCAATACAAGTTTTTATCTCATCCACTTTGTCTCTTTCATACTGGGACCAAACAGGGATACTATACTGCAAGAAAGATATCAGCATTCATTGCAGCTATTGGGAAACTTCTCAGCAACTAACTAAGGTAAGTCAGTTCATGCTATAATTTCTGGGAAAGCTGCAAGCAGCTGCATATTCAGGTATTGGAGCTATTCACAGAGGAGGATTCAAAATGGAAACTTAGAATAGCAGAAGAATAGTAGAAACACCACTATTCCAGTAGCCCAGGGGTGGGCAAGACGCAGCCAGTGGGCTGCATCTGGGCTGCCAAGCCACCGGATCCAGCCCACAGCCGCCTTCCCAAAACCTGTAGGCAAAGAGCAGTTCAGTCTCTGCTCTGGATGTTGGGGAAGGAGAAGGGAGGCTTTGCATGGTGCCCCATTCCCCAGCAAAATCTCTCAGCTCCCACTGGCAGAGCCACATGGTGCATCCAGCTCACAAGCCTGGGACTGCAACCGACAGGCAGGGAGCCTGCCTCAAGTTCCTCCTGCAAGGCTGCTGGCAGGGAGCTGCCTAGGTAAATGCCTCCCACCACTCAAACCCTCTGTAACCTTTTCCCCTTTCTCCCAGGTCACAACTCCCTCCCTTCCCCCTCCTATACCACTCCTCTAGACCACAATCCTCTCCAGCACTCATATGCTTCCAAGACCCTGCACCCCATTCTGCTGCCCTAGCTCACCACCCAAACTCTCTGCATCCCCTTTCTCCCAGGCAACAACTCCCTCCAAGATGCTGCACCCCCCTCTTAAAGTCCCTCCCCCGGACCAGAATCCTCTCCTGCACCCCTACCTCCTGAACCCTGCACTCCAAGCCCCTGTCCAACGTCATAATTTCCTCCTGCACCCAAACTCCCCCTCAGACTCCACAGTCCCTCCTGCACCCAAGTCCTCTATCCCAAGCTCCCTTCTGCACCAACCCTCCGTACCAGACCTTACACTCCTTCCACAGAAGTGCAGCCCTCGACCACTTGCCAAATCTTGGATTGGTCCTCCATGAAGATTATTGCCCTTTCCTGCAGTAGCCAGTGACAAAACTACATTTTCCAAAGGAAAAACTGTGCATGAAAAATGTCAGCCAGTTCTATTCAAGATCATCTAGCCTCACTTCCTGTTCATAATCATGCAATATTCCTGTGACAGCTATACAGAAAAGATTAGCGGAAACTTAGGTCATAGGGATATTTTTATCTTTTTTTGAAAAATGTTAATTGGCATCTACTTTAGCTTTCAGTTAAATTTCAACAGATGCTATGTATGCCACAAAATCCAGGTTGCTATAGAAAAATAGTTTACCATATGCAATAGATTTCTATTTATTTTCAGATCTCGCTCCAGATGTGTGCAGCTAGCAGACACAACGATTTTTTAAAAAAAGACACATTATGCCCTTACATTTGTTTTATCTAGGACCTCTTAAAATAGAGCATCTGGAAGAATCAGAATTTTGAAATGCAGACTTAAATTATAAATATTCTTTCCAAAGCATAATCCATTTCAACTGATAATAAATAAATCAAAGATATTTGTCTTTACATAATCTTACGAATGTACATTCTCATTTCTATGACAGATGAACATTTAGGATTAGTGTTCAGATATATATTCAATCATACTTCCAAGGAGGAGTATGGGGGAGTAGAAGAGAAATAAGCAGGATTTAAACCATGTGAGCAATAATTACATACAGGCAAGTTAAGTTAAATAGAGATCATATGCTAATAGTATTAGAAACCCCATTCCCAAAGGAATCCAGAGAAAAGAGCAAAGGAAACTTTATGGAAATCTGTTTTGTGAAATGCCTGAATTTGTCTAGAGTCTCTGGATTGTGAATAGTATTGGATTGTGAAAGCAAGTTTCTTTTCTTCACATAGGGTATGTCTATACTAGCCCCCTAGTTCAAACTAGGGACATTAATGAGGGTGACCAAAATTAAATCTTGCTAATATTTAAATCCCGCGCTTGATTAGCATATTCCCGGCCAGTCGTCATTTCAGAAACTGACTAGCCCGAAGTAACTACCTGCCTCTACACGCGGCAGAGAAGCGGGGTTCCGAGATAAACCCCTTAGTTTGAATTAACCGTTAAACCTCATTCCACGAGGAGTAACAGTTAATTCGAACAAAGGGGTTTATCTCGGAATCCTGCTTTTCTGCCACGTGTAGACGCGGGCAGTTACTTCGGGCTAGTCAGTTTCCAAAATGGCAACCGGCCAGGAATATGCTAATCAAGCACAGAATATTTAAATCCCATGCTTCATTAGCAATTTCGGTCGCCCTTATTAGCCTCCCTAGTTCGAACTAGGGGGTTAGTGTAGATGTACACATAGATATTAGGGCACCTACAAGAGGCACTGTACCTCTGAAATCATTACTGACAATGGTTAAGCTGCCTTGCAAGTAAAAAGACTTATATAATTATATCATTTTTAGCCCAGGAACACCTAGGAGACAGGACTCCATCATGCTAGGCACAGCAGAAACACAAAACAAAAAGGCAGTCCCTGCCCCCAGAAGACCTTGAGTTGTAAAGGCTACTTTATTATAAAGTGTAGTAAATAGAAGTGAGAAGGATAATTAGCTAATATGTATTACACTAGTTAATACAGGCAGTCCCCGACTTACGTCGGATCCGCACTTACGAACGGGGCTCTCTCGCCCCGGAGTTCACAGGCAGCGGGACCGCCCAGAGCGCAGCGGTCCCGCCACCTCGACCTCCGGGGCGAGAAAAGCTGCTCCGGGTGCCCCTGGTCTGCTGGGAACCGTCTCCAGCAGACCAGGGACACCTGGAGCAAAGCCGAGGAGGCGGAGGGGTCCCGCGCTTCTGAGGCTTTGCTCAGAGGCACCGGGAGCAAAGCCTCAGCGGCGGCGGGGTGCGCCCTCCCTCCCCCCAGCAGACCAGGCTTTTGTTGTGGACCCTGGGGTAGAGCAGCTGGGGTGCTGCCGGGTTGGTCCTGCAGGGACCTACCTGGCAGCCCAGCTGTTCTGTCCCAGGCTCGAGATTCAGCCGCTGTTGAAACTGATCAGTGGCTGATTCCAGGAAGCTGGGTGCAGAGCAATTCTGCCTCCAGCTTCCTGTAGTCAGCCCCTGGTCAGTTTCAGCAGCAGCGGCTGAATCTGGAGCCAGTTCCGACTTACATACAAATTCAACTTAAGAACAAACCTATAGTCCCTATCTTGTATGTAATCCGGGAACTGCCTGTATATGAATCGATAGCTCTATGTTAATACCAGACATTAAGGAATCAACACACTATCTTGAATGATTTCCCATGGGTAAAATTTTGAAAAAACGTGTAGGTGACTCAGTCATTTAGAAGCTTAAATCTCATTAAATATAAATGATACTTAGGCTCTGAAATTATTTAAACATTTATTCAAAACTTTATTAATAACCAAGAAACAACAGTTATTTTGATTCAGACTAATTTTGATATTCAGAACGTTCATAAACATTTGTCAGTGATGGAATAGATAATATTTAGTTCTGCCTATTACCAAAGTGTACACAGTAATAAAGAGAAGGTACAAGATGCTACAAAATGAAAACTCTGTTCCACAAAGATCTTACAATCTATACACTTGGGAACAATACAGGATATACAACATACAGCAGTGGCTTTCAACCAGGGGTCTATGTACTCCTGGGGGTATGCAGAGGTCTTCCACTCATCTAGATATTTGCCTAGTTTCACAACTACATGAAAGGCACTAGTGAATTTAGTAAAATTTCATACAATGTACTTTATACTGGTCTATAAGCTATACACTGAAATCTAAGTATAATACGGTATATTCCAATCAAATTTATTTTATAATTATATGAAAAATATTAGAATATAAGCAATTTTTCAGTAATAGTATAATACTTTGTATTTTTGTGTGTGATTTTTGTGAGCAAGCTTCCCGCAGCTCCCCTTGGCTGCAAATGGTGAACTAGAACCAATAGGAACTGCAAGGCTCTGTGGCCATGGTGCCGGTAAGTAAACAAACAGGAGTGGCCAGCTAGCAGGTTTTCAAAGTGGTTTCATGGACCACTTTGATAAATACTTTTTTAGCTTAATTCAGTAAATTATTGACTAGATTCCAATTCAGGGGGATAAGTGCCCTGATTACTATTTAATCAAATTCCTGCTGGTCACACTAACAATGGATCTGGATGCCCTGCGAGAACTTTGAACAACAAAATATGGAACTTTGCCTTTCTTGGCTATTGAACACAAGTGTCTGGGCCCTTTACTTATTGAGACAAATGCCCTCTTCCTGAGTCTGAGCAAATGCCTGGCAACTCATGTTGCAGTTTGACCCTTTCTAAAATATTCAATGAACCAATTCTCCAGTCTCTAATAAAGGAAAATTGTTATCAAAATGTAACCTCTACAAAGCTGTTTTTCCAGAAACATGATTCCAATGATCAGCTCTCAAAAGCAAGGTTACAATATTGGTCAAAAGCAACTTGTTGTGCTAAGCAACCTCTCAGCAATAAACATACAGGTTTTCTAGTTTTGCTCCTGAATGAATGTTGAACCACCCTCTTATTATGCCTGCACTCTTCACAGTATACTAAACATAGATTTTTGAATGAGTTATTCAAACTCTAGATTTTTGAACGAGTTATTCAGAGTTGATTGAACTCTAGTTTAACTACCACCTAGTATATTTGAACCTAGGACCTCTGCAGCTTAGTGTATGAACCTCTATAGCTTGAGCTATAAAGCCAGCTGGCTCTCAGTTTAGTCAGTAGAGTTCACTTGTTCTTATCTCTAGCTGTAAGTGGGCTAAGTGATACCACATGGTAAAGTGAACCACACTCGGTGCGTGGGTTTGCATCACCGCAAATGTAGGAAAGATTTTTTTTTAACATGCCAAGAGGAAAAAGTTTTCTAGTCTAACAAATAAAACATGTTAGAATTTCAGTTAAGACAAAGTTTAAAAGTTGTGGTACTTTGGTCACATTTATTCAAGTAATCATTAAACATATGGGGCTCGTCTACACTGGCCCCTTTTCCGGAAGGGGCATGTAAATTTCATGAGTTGTAGTAGGGAAATGCGCGGGGGATTTAAATATCCCCCGCGGCATTTAAATAAAAATGTCCGCCGCTTTTTTCCGGCTTTTAAAAAAGCCGGAAAAGAGCGTCTACACTGGCCCCGATCCTCCGGAAAAAGTGCCCTTTTCCGGAGGCTCTTATTCCTACTTATTCCTACACTGGCACTTTTTCCGGAGGATCGGGGCCAGTGTAGACGCTCTTTTCCGGCTTTTTTAAAAGCCGGAAAAAAGCGGCGGACATTTTTATTTAAATGCCGCGGGGGATATTTAAATCCCCCGCGCATTTCCCTACTACGACTCATGAAATTTACATGCCCCTTCCGGAAAAGGGGCCAGTGTAGACGTAGCCATGGGCTGTGTCTACACTGGGCCACTTATTCCGGAAAAGCAGCTGCTTCTCCGGAATAAGCTGCGAGCTGTCTACATTGGCCACTTGCTTGTCCGGAAAAGCAATGACAATCTACTGTAAAATTGTCAGTGTTTTTCCAGAAAAACTATGCTGCTCCCATTTGGGCAAAAGTCCTTTTCCGGAAAAACTGTTCCAGAAAAGAGCCAGTGTAGACATCACAGTAGTCTTTTCCGCAAAAAAGCCCCAATCACGAAAATGACGATCGGGGCTTTTTTCCGGAAAAGCGCGTCTACATTGGCCACGGACGCTTTTCCGGAAAAAGTGCTTTTTCGGAAAAGCATCCTGCCAATGTAGACGCGCTTTTTCCGGAAATACTTATAACGGAAAACTGTTCCGTTTTAAGCATTTCCGGAAAAGGGTGCCAAGTGTAGACGTAGCCATGCTGTTACGGATCACATAGATACATTATGTTTTACAGCTAAACAGAAGAATAAAATATGTTGGAAAACAGTATAAAACTAATTTTAAGATACCCCATATACTTTCTAAGAAGGAAGTTTGGCAACATGACTAATAAAAGGATTCTAGGTGCACCTATCTAGCTAATGCTAAATGAACAAATTATGAGCATGATCCCCATTAAAACTGCCCAATACTGTAAATATAACAGTGCATATATTGAACGATATTATTTTCCTCCCTTGTGCTAGACAGGCAGCAAACAGAATGTTATGCTTGGTATCCTTTTTAAGAAGAAGGAAAGGAATGTTGGAGTCAGAACATTCCGTAAAGTTTGGGGGAGTGGTAACTGGAAAGAGAAAAAGGAAAAACTAAAGAAAATACAATAACAGCTGCAGCAGAACCCCAAAGAAAAGGAGGGTAAGAGAAAAGTGCCATTAAGGTAAAATCGAGTAAAAGATAGCAAGGTATATCCCACTGTTTTTGAACACTAATTCACTATTTTTCCCCCTTTCTTCTTACTCCCGCCCCATCCCCTATTTATTTTGGAACTGGACTTTTAATACTCCATTCATCCGAAGAAGTGGGTTGTACCCACAAAAGCTCATGATACCATCTATGTGTCTTGTTAGTCTTTAAGGTGCTGCTAGACTATTTATTGTTAAAGTTTTTCCAGGTACAGATTAACTCACCTACCCCTCTGAAGCTCATTGGTTTTAGTTCAAGTTCCTTTTTGTAATGAAGGGGAACAGAAATAGGACACAACTTGTTCCGAACTCTTTTACTACTTAATCAGTTTACATATTGCTTATTATTCTAAAGTTTGAATTACAGTAGCACCAAAGATCAGGGGGCACATGCTGGGCATTTTACAAACTCATAAATCCCAACTCCAAAGAAGTGCCAGAGGCCAAAGCACACACTGCCAATGGCTTTATTTATAATCCAACCAGTTGGCTCTTGTTAATAGTAATAGATAGTTCCACAGCAAAAAGAAACAAAATCCAGCAGCAGGATAAGAGAATGGACCAAAAGAAAAAAAAACTCAAAACATTTGAGTCATTCTATTTTAGTTCATCCGGTGCTCATTGCACCATCTCTCTGGATTGTCCTGAATTTCTGTCCATGCTTACAGTAGCAAGTCCATAATATTTTTTTAAATCAAATTCTGAGAGGAACCAAATGATTAAGGCAAAAGGGACCAGCCATTTCATTTTTTTTTAAAAAAAAGGATAGAAAAAAATCTTCAGCAATCCTCCTGTTATTTTGTGCAGCAACTCTTCCAAATATATAAATCATTATAAATTTCTAACCTGAGCAATATATATTATAAAAAGTGGTTTTACAACTATATAGTTTTCCAGTAAGCAAAAGTTTTAACCCCCAATCCTTTAAAGAGTTTCATGCATTTATCTTTACTCACTGTTAATAGTCATTATCTTTATAGGTTGAGAATGCTGAAGAGTATTCACACTGAGGAAAGTTAAAGCATAAGCATATATATTTCCAGGGTCAAATCTATATTATTCAAAATATACAGCTACTAAAATATGGACTGATACACAGCTCATATATATTGACTGTGGAGCAACAGAATCCTTATCTTCCATCTTCACCAAAAATCTCAATATATAAACCCAAAGGCTACATCTACACTACACGTTTTTGCAGCAGAAAATATGCTAATGAGGCATAAGGATCTCTGCAAGGCATGAGGATCTTGCGCAAAAACCCCATTTTGCGCAAAAAGGAAACGTCCACACTGCTTCTTTTTGTGCAAAAACCCCTTGTTCAAAAAGAAACGACAGAAAATATGCTAATGATGTTGCGACTTATGCTAATGAGTCCCTCATTAGTGTATTTTCTTCCACAAAAACATGTAGATGTAGCCAGAATTTTGACAAATCCCCTTTAAAAAAAGGCATCAAAACTTTTGGGTGTGTTTTTTTTATTTCAAATTTCCATTCTGTTTCATGTAACCAGAGCTTGAGGAGTTTATGTCAGTATAATTTATATCACTCAGAGGAGGGAAGATGCTACCTCCTGAGCAATATAAGTTGCACTAACCTAAGTGCTGGTGGGACAGTCCTATATCAGCGGGAGACCTTTTCCCAGCAACACAACTATAACCACTGTACTCTCTTTAGTGTAGCCACAGCTTCAGGTCTCTTGTCACTTTCTAAATACATCTACCTCCTTCCCTGCATTTTATGTTTCCTCTACTCCCAAACTCACTCTCAGTACGAATTCTCTTCACAAACTAACACTTATTTTTCCCTTCAGATCTATCAATTCACAGAGAAAGCTTGAAAATTTTATTAAACACTAAACAGCCAGAAGACTAAACTTACTTGCTAAATATCAGTTAAAAAAAATACAGGACCATTGATCAGCAGCACCTCCCAAGTGAAATGCCAACATAAGCATCTTGGAAATGAAAAGATGCTAGGATACTTACTGTGCCATCCTTGCCTTACACTTACCTCTCATGTCAGCCTTGGCTTAACATCAAATTTAGACCCTCTGCTCTAAACAACTTTGTCCCTCTAATCCTCAAACTCACAGTCTCCTGATTACTCCAAGGCATTAGGGATCTCACAACACTACTCTGACCCCAGCCTCTTGGCTCCTGTGATTGGAGCAGGGAGGGCTGCTGCACCTCTGCTCCTGTATCCTTACTGAAGCATTCATTTTTTTAATCTACACAGTTAATAGCTCCATATTTGCTTCTGCTGTTCCTAACTTTCAAAAGCAGCAGATTGAAACTGACCTGACTCTAGTGAATCTCACTGTTTCCTTTGGCATTCCCAGTAGATGTAATGAAAATTGACATGACTGGTTGGTCACTTGTCATTCCACAGCCATTGGAAAAACCTGAGCTGTAGAAGAGACACCGAAGCCATCTGTCAGAAGACTTCAGAAGACAATTCTATATCAGACAATTGGATGCTTATTTTTGCAACCATCTGCTGAAGCTAATGGCGTTTACCAGGGACAGCTTCCTACTGAACCAGTGACTGGGTAAGAAAAATTTTCAAGCCCAATTATAAACTCTGAGTGAGATAACAAATTTGCTATGAAGATGAAGAGGCAGCCTTTTTAATTATATGATTAATATATCCTACTTCAATCAGTCCTATAATCTGTGACCTGCCAACTAATATATTATTAACTGTTATATATGACCAAAGTTTTAAAAACTTAAAAAACAACAGATAGTCTGGTAGCATTTTAAAGAGTACAAAACATGTAGATGGTATCACGAGCTTTCGTGGGCACAGCCCTCTTCTTCAGATGACCAGAGTGTTGGAGTGATACCATCTACATGTTTTATTAGTCTTTAAAGTGCTACCTATTTGTTGTTTAAGTTTTCCCTCGGATACCCCTCCCAAAGTTTTAAAAGCAGCCACAAGATACAAAACAGCTGCAACCTTGCTGATTCTTAAAATGCATGCAACTTTATCACTAACTAGAGTTATCCCTGCAAAGGCTAGGTCTACACCAGTGGTTCCCAACGGGGTGCCATGGCGCCCACCAGGCCATTTATGTGCACCCGCCGAACAATCTGGGCTGGCCCCGCCCCTCTGCGCGTGGCACATGCACGGTGCCGGCCCCAGGCACATGGCCCCTACCCCGGGGTAGCGGCACATGCTGGTGCCGGCCTTGGGTGCATTGGCAGCTCCTGCCCCGGGGTCGTGGCACATTCCGGTGCCAGCCCCGGGTGCCTGGTGCATGGGCGGCCCCCGCCCCTGGGCACACAGCACATGCACAGCTCCGCCCCCGGGCACCCAGCAGCCCCAAAAGGTTGGGGATCACTGGTCTACACTATAGCCTTTTTCCGATTGCTTTTCCGGAAGAGGTTTTTTCGAGGTATACAGGGCTCCCCGAGAGAGCATGTTTGCTCTTCTGCTTTTTTTGTGTGGAAGAGCAAACATGTTCCTTAGATGCAGTGGAGTTTTTCTGGGATACTTCTAGGCATATCCAAAGTGACTTTACATAAAGAGTAGCTTTATGTTTAATAGATCTGAACTTTAAGTGTATTACAAGCCATAGCCCTTTGCGCAGGAATTTTTTTCTACTTTAGTCCCCTGTTCACACTGTAGACCCAGCAAAGATAAATCTTTGAAACCCCAGTTTCTTAAATGGGATTGCTTGGGTATAGCAAAGAAAAAACTATAGGGAATAGAATAGGAAGACACAATCTGGCCTGTGAAATCTTTGCTACTGCTGATGATCAGCATAAACTAAGGCAAGATACATTATTATTTGCATTACAGAAGCAATCAAAAGCACTATGATGGGGCACACTTGTCCCACACTGGATGGGAATAGGGTAGCTTTACACTGTGGCTAAGTAACTACCCCCCTTCACCCTAAGGGTCATGCTTCAGGTATAAAAGAGAGTAGCTTGCCTCAGTTGGGGCTGACTGCCGGGGAGGAAGGATGTGTGCAACCCACTCCAACCATGCCGCAGCCCAGACAGATGCCAAGGTAACCCTAAAGGCCCTGCAGGTTCAGAGATGTGGGAGGAAGGGCAAGCCACAGAACCTAGGGGGAACAGGGATGTCCAGACTATGGTGAAGCAGACATGACAAAAGGCTTCTGTCCAAGAGAATCCTACGGCAGAGCAGTGAGTAAGCTGAAGCCTAGAGTTAACTGTGTGCTTCAGCTGGAGCCTTTCCCTGCTGTCTCAGAGGCCTGTGCTACAGCTTCTTACAGGGTCCTGAAGTGGGGTCCAGTGGAGAGGGAGGGCGGGCCCTGTTAGGGTCACAAAACCTTCCCCTGTGCCCAGCAGTGACCACTAGGCATTACTGTCACGTGACAAGGGGCAGATTTTCTGACTCTGGGCATTTAGCTTTGCTGCTTTGCAAAGAAGGGCATATTGACTGACACTGGCCCCTACACCCTGCAGTCCAGCTGACAAGGGCAAATTTATGGACTCTGTCCACTAGGACTATCACCCTGTTCATAAGGGCGAGTAAGAAATCAGATTGGGAGGGACATAGGTGTAAGCCCTATTCCTTAAGAGAGAGGGGTGCACTCACCCTGCACAGGCCCTAAATCATGGGAACAAAGTAGATGCTGTTGAAAAATGGAATGAGACCCTGACCCAAACAACTTATTATTCATTATTAGGATAAAGAGCAGCTAGGAGTAGGGAGGACAAAAGTAATACAGGTTGAACCTCTCTAGTCCAGCACCCTTGAGACGTGACCAGTATTGAATCAGAGAATTTGCCTAACCACAGGGGGTCAATATCGTCTAGCAGCATTACCAACATGTCCACTGCTTTATGGGCTCTTAGGAGATATTAGGGGTAAATTAGAGCTAAATAACAATACCAAACACTGCAGGCCAGGACTGGTGTCTGTAAACAAATGTTATGGGACCACAGGAAACTTGGCCACACCCGTTATGAGAGAACATCCAGCTAACTAAAATCATGCCAGACCACGGATGTTGCCAGACAAGAGAATGCCAGACTAGAAAGGTTGAACCTGTATCAGCAGTTCCCATGAGCACTCTACCCTGGTCATTATTTATTTGGAGATTTTAGGTATCAGGAAGAAGTGGTTCTTGAAGGATGAGAGACTATTAACTTTACAAGTTATTTTGGAAAGAGTAATTCATGGGCCAGGGATGTAATGGAAGTAGATTCAAGGAGCTGCAGATGAAGGACTAGAGCCAACCAGTAGTCACACAGAAGACTTGATCCTGTACTCTGATCCACTCAGATGAAGTGCTGTGTTTATGCAGAGCTCCACACACTTCAGTAAGACTGCACTATTGTTAAGAGTCTGCTTGTGTGAATCAAAGCCAGAATATGGATCTCCAAGGGAATGCAGAATGGCAATGTCAGTGAATGGAGAAACATGTTAAGAAATCAGGACTGCAACATACATATTTGCAGAAGGAAGATTTTTATTTCTGAGGGAAATATTTGTCTGGATTTTATTCAGGTCCATTTTGTTTTAATCCACCACTGGAAGTGATGTGAGAGCCAGAAAGAAAACAGTTCAGTTCTCTGGTTCCATGGTGAGGCAGTTATAAACTGAAAAAATGAGTCTGGAAATCAATGAGACACAATAAACAAGGAAATTCCATTTTGCCATTCTTAGTCACTATTCAGAGTAGAGCCATACATTAAGAGGAGAAAAAGGTAAGAAGATAAAGTCCTGCTAGTGAAAACATGCTAAGATTCTAGTAGCGGTGTTTGCAGGATTTTTATAGGTTTCTGTTCTAGCGAGAGTGAATGTATTTAAATTAAAGAATCTAATTAATACTTCGAAACAATCTAGCTATCATTGCCATTCACAAAAATGTATTTGCATTACCTTACACAAAATATGACATTGTCATAAAAATGATAGCTAAACAGAATAGAAAACGAATGTCAACACAGATTGACAGATGATTTATAGATTTGGCTGGAAAATTCCTACAGACTTCTATTGTCCTTACTTCTGTGGAATGCATTAGCTGGCTCAGTCTACTTCATAATGGTCCAGACCAAACTGTTTGTAACTTCACTAAACTTACATTCTTCAATGCACTTAAAAATACTAATTCCAAAAGAAAAATATAAACTGATGATTAACAAATGGAATATAATTTAAATGTATTTTATTTTGATGTTAAAAATAATCCATCGCTAAAGATGGAGGTTCAGAACATTGCTTCTGCCTGGGTGATGAGGTATCTCCACAAAAGCATAACATTTCTGCAAAAGAGTTTACCATACATACTATTACAAAATGGAAAAGAACTACAGACAGTAATAATTATGTAAACCATTGGGTGCTGAAATACTACCACAATAAATACCTCCAAAATGTATGCAATAAATAAATATTCATAATGTATATTTATGGGCTTAAAGGCAAAAATTACTACTTCTGATATATTCATAGCAAATGAAGTTACTGGTTGTGGTTACTAGATCAATTTTATCCCTTGTGCGAAGGGGTTCTTAAACAATTCCATACTGCAATAGTATCTTCTGGCCCACCTTCTCAATCACCACCACCAACTGTAGGAACTATAGAAATTGCTTTTATGGAAAAGTAATATTCAGAAAGTACCTGCTATATTTTAATTGTCTTTTAATGGTGATAAAGTAGGTGGAAAAAAGGATAGTTGTCACCATGTGAATAGTAAGATCTCAACAGACCACAAACGTCCACAAGGCATACTTTGAGAACAGTTCCTTAAACTGAGTTGAGAACATTTAAATGCTAACCTATTTTCTTTTTAATTTTTATTTTAGACTAGAATGCTTACTCAAATTTGAGAGACTAGAAGGTTTGATATTGAAGAGGTTAGACAACTATAAAGATGGTTTTGTTTATATATTTTCATCTTACAAATTAATGGTGAAAAGTGCTCCACCTTGTTCAGGTATAATCTATTTTGCTGTTGTAAGCCTCAATATCTTTGCCATGTGTCCAAACCTTTTCGACTTGCATCCCTGTTAGGATTCTTTTTAAAAAAAATCACAACACAAAACTACAGAAAGCTGTCTAAAGCTCAATGACCAATATAAAATGTGCTCTGTATATGTACTTAGTTCCAAATGCAAGAAACATTAACCACCCACTTCCTGTATTGTTCACTAAAACTTTTACAACTACTTCAGGACTGCTCAGATCCTGCCAAAAAGGTTCACATTGTGCCAGAGGGAATCAAAAATGAGACATTTAGAGTCTGAATACCAAAAGACTCAATGGGGCCTTTCTGAAAATAACTGAAATTCAAAAGTCAGTAAGTTACAGTAGGTCCTGCAGAAAATAGCCAGGGCCAGGCTCTACTCTCAGAGTTTTCTATAGTTGCATTTGTGTAAGCGAGGCCAGGAATTAGTTCCAGGAGTGTTGTTGGATCCCAAGAAACAGGTTCATGGGGCTAATCCATTACTCACAATAAATTTAAAAAAAAAAACTTTAAAAACAATAAAGAGCCTGGTAGTATTTTAAAGACTAACAAAACATGTAGATGGTAAAAGTTTTGGGAGGAAATAATAAAACTGATATTAAATCGATGTCAAAAAATTTTAGACCAAATTCTGTACTGGCTTTCACACCATAGAATCCCACTGAACCCTAATGCTGTCTGAACCCTAATGCTGCCAAGATTTATGCTACTCTACAAGTAGCAAAGGAGTCAATCCTATTGACATAAATAGGACCATTCACACTCAATCAAGTTAAGCATTTGCACAAATCTTTGTGAGATGGGGACCCTGGAGTGTATAATTCTGTATAGAATTTGGTCCCTGGTGTACTGTATGTCCACAAGAACAACAAGAAGTCCTGTGGCACCGTATAGACGAGCAGATGTATTGTAGCATAAGCTTTCGTGGGCAAAGACCCACTTCCTGAGATGCATGTGAACAGTATGTCCACAGTGCTGCTTAAAGTTGAGCCAAAAGTATAACATTCCCAAACGAGCCACTGTCATGTATGAAACATTCTGTACCGAGCCACTGCGAAGAGTCACAGTGAAAACATTTTAGGAATCAGATATACTTTAAAAAAACCGGCTATTATTAGACACACAATCTCCATGTTTCACAATTACTTTTTATTTAAGAACATCTACAAATTCACAAGAATTGGCGACAGCTCTAGTAGCTCTGCAGTTCAACAGCCCGATTCAGGAAAGCAACCAAAAAGTGCGTCCAACTGAAAACATCTAGGCTTGGGTGGAGTGCGACGAAACCTTTCCCATCAAGCCCAAGTCTCCTCTGGTGAAGCAACAGCTCCTTACACAGCTCTCTGCAGCTGCCTCCCAAAGCCGGTGCTGAATAAGTCATGAAAGGATCCAAGAAAGGGGAGGTGGAGCCCGCTGAGTGATCTCTCCCCCACTACCCCCTCCCCCCACACACACTCGTCCTACTGGCGACAGGCCTCGAGGGGGGAAGGCGAACAGCTGCGGGCCAAACTCAACAGTGCAGCGCCTCGGCGCGCTCAGCGACCCGCAGCGAGGCAAAAAGGGGGAGAGGAACTCGCCAGGCAGACACCCGGCGAGCACGAGTGACTGAGCCTAGCCCCAGCTGGCAGAGCCTGGGTGCGGGCTGCTCGCGCCCCATCCATCTCCGGAGTGCAGCCCAGTCACCGCCGCTCCCAATCCTACAGGCTGGAGACAAAGGGTTGCGGCGGCGGCGGCTGCACAGCTCCCTCCCCCCGCCCCACAAGTGCTCCGAAGCCCCCCTGCTGCCCGCTCCCGCGTGGCGGGTGGGAAGCTCCCGGCCTCCCCGGGTACTCACAGGATGGTGGTTTGGGGCGACACGGCGGGGACGCTTTCCAGCATCAGATGCATGCAGCGCACCGTGGTGCGGAAGCACAAGCAGCGGCTGGGGCACCACACGCTGCCCCGCGGCGGCGGCGACTGGGGCTGCGGGGAGGCGGCGAGGAAGAGCGCCCCGCTCCAGAGCAGGAGCACGAAGCCGAGCCCGGCCGCCGACGTGCAGCGGGCCATAGTGCGAGGGGCCGGCAGCAGGTCTCCGCTCTCAGCTGCGGCTGCTCTCGCTCCTGGACCTGGAGCCGGCGCAGGCGACTCCCTGCCCAGCGCAGGCTGGTGGGAGGAGGGGACGGCAGTGGGACCGCCCCACGGCGCGCTCTGGGCGTTTGGAGAGCTGGGCAGCCAGCCCCGCCACTGGCTCCCCGGCCCGAGCAGGGGCGCAAGGGGACCCCGAGCAGAGCGTTCCGCAGCTAGGCACCGCCCGGAGAGGGGGAAGCAGGGCGGCGGGGGGCGAGGGGGCGGAGAAACGCAGGGCTGACTCCCCTCACTCTGCTCGGGTTCTGAACCATCCCCAACCGCTCCTGGAGCGCAGAGCGACAGGTCCCTGCACCGGTCTGAACCTTCCTCCTGTCTTGGGGTGCAGAGCGTCAGGCCCCTAAACAGGTCTGACCCCCCCCCCTCCCCCAGGGGCACAGGACAGCAGGCCCCTGAACGGGTCTGAACCTCTCCTCCAGCCGGGGGGTGCAGAGTGACAGATCCTTGGATAGGTCTGAGCACCCCCTTCCTCCCAGCCACTCCTGTGCTGGAGCAGACAGCAACTGCCCTCCCCCCATCCACTCCTGGGACTCAGTCACAGGTTACCACACTGAAGGGACCACACATATCTAGGCAGTGCCTCCCCCAGCATAGACTAGAGATGTAAGGGACTGGTGGAGTGACTATTCAACTACTCCCTTCCTCCCTACCCACCCCCCTGCAGCCTGTGTATCAGAGGCAGCAAAGGGCGGGGACAGGGGAGAGTACTGGGGAAGCTGGCTTACCAGCTGGTTCCCCCAGCACCGTCTTTGCAGTGCGGGGGGAGGCAGACCCACAGCAATCCTGGATCCGACACGAGCTGCGAGCGTTCAGTCCCGGCTTGCACCAGCCCAAGAGCTAACCCTAATGCAACTCTGCACTTTAACTGTAGTAAGCCCAGTGGCTCTTACTATATTTAAGGAGATTAATAGAGATGTAGCTGTGTTAGCAGAGTCTCTAACTTTCAAGACCAGACTACACACTATCCATAAACCATCTCATTAGTTTTTTAAGTGCTGCATAGTCCTGTCTTTTGTTATATTTAAGGAGGAGAGCCACAACAATCCTAGAACCAGCGCAGGCCTGGAGTGTTCAGTCATGGCTTGCACTGGCCCTAGGAGCTAACCCCCTTGTGACTTTGCATAGTGGGCTCTTACTACATTTAAAATGCAGAGCCACACCAGTAATAGTCCCTTATCAACTAATTGAGTAATCCATGGAAATTCGATTAACTAAGTAACCATTACTTAATATCCAGCAACAGGCCCCAAATTATGCATTGTGGGAACTTCAGACATAAAATTTCAGATGAGACTAAGATGGGAGGAGCTTTTTGGAAGACAAGATTAGAATTCAAAGTAGCCTTGATAAATTGGAGAATTTGTCTGAAATCAACAAAATGGAATTCAATCAAAGACAATGCAAAGTACTATACGTAGGAAGGAAAGATCCATGCACAACTACAAAATGAAGAATAACTGGCTAAGCAATAGCACTGCAGTAAAGGATCTGGTGTTTGTAGTGAATCACACATTGAATATGAGTCGACAGTGTAATCCAGCTGTGAAAGAGAGACTGGTATAATTGCATTAACAGGAGCGATGTATGTAATACATGGGAGCCCAGGTTAAGGTAATGCACTGCTCCAGTAAGAGCCAGCTGGGGTATTCTGCTGCAGGTGTAAGCATGAGGCACAGTTTGCAGTGTGCTCTCCCAACTGGCACTGGCAACCCTGTGTGCCACAGTAAGTAGGCAGGCAGCCAGCTGAGGTAGGCAAGTTAAAGGGGCCATCTGAAGGGGAGATGGGCACGCTCCCAGATGGCTCCTGGTGCGTCCGCGCTTTTCCCCTCTCTCGCAGGAGGCCAGACAGTACATATGCAGACCCCCAAAAGAAGCCAGGGGAAAGAAGCAGTGCTTGGGTGTTCTCACGCCACCACTGCCCATTTGCCTGCTGCAACAGTGCCGTCACACAGCTTGTCCACAACTCCCTTGACAGAAAAGAGGAGCAACAGCCAGATAAGGTAACCCAGCCCCAGACAGCCCCTTGCCCTGAGCTTCTCTACACATACCCCAAACCCGATGCCCTGATGCCTACACCTCCTCCCCCCCCCCCCACACACACACTCACAGGCCCCTTTATTGACTCCTATACTTCCACTCACACAGAGGCCGCTGCCCTGACTCTTCCATCTCCCCTAACACAGGCCTCTCTCCTGACTCCTGTTTCCCCCCCCCCCCCCCACACACACACCCTTAGCCTCTTGCCCTGGGCTTCCCCACACACAGTTCCCTGCCTTGACTTCCAAACCCCCTATCCCAGCTCTCTGTCCTGAAACTCCCCCATACTCCCAACACACTGCCCTGACTCTTGTACTACTCACACACCCCTAACCCCCTGCCTCGAGCTCTCCACCCTCACACTTACAACAGTATCTATAAGGAATGTATCACAACCCCCACCCCCAAAAGCACCCACAATGAGCCCTCCAGGGGGGAATTATGATACATTACCTATAAGAAATTAAAGTTTTCACCCCCTCCATGGGAGATAATTATTCTGCTTTACTTGAAATTGATAAAGCCTCAACTAGAGAACTGAGTCCAGTTCTGAGCACCATACTTTAACAAAGATGTGGCTAAATTAACAAAAATCCAGAGAAGAGCAAAAAATATATATATATTTAAAAAAAACCCTAACTTGATATCCTGACTTTCAGAGTGTGTGCCTGATTTATGAGGAAAGGTTAAAACACTGGGGCTACGTCTAGACTGGCCCCTAATTCCGGAAAAGTCATGCAAAGCAGGTAAGTCAGAATAGGGAAATCCGCGGGGGATTTAAATATCCCCCGCGGATTTAAATAAACATGTCCGCCGCTTTTTTTCCAGCTTGGGGAAAAGCCGGAAAAAAGTGTCTAGACTGGCATGATCCTCCGGAATAAAGTCCTTTTCCGGAGGATCTCTTATTCCTACTTGAAAAGGGCTTTATTCCGGAGGATCGCGCCAGTCTAGACGCTTTTTTCCGGCTTTTCCCCAAGCCGGGAAAAAAGCGGCGGACATGTTTATTTAAATCCGCGGGGGATATTTAAATCCCCCGCGGATTTCCCTATTCTGACTTACCTGCTTTGCATGACTTTTCCGGAATTAGGGACCAGTCCAGACATAGCCTGGAAGTATTTAATCTTGATACATTTGAGTGAGGACCAATTAACAATCTTCAGGTATGTGAATGACTATTAGGGTACGTCTACACTGCAATACTATTTCAAAATAACTAGCACTATTCCAAAATAACAGTCCGCATCTACACAGCAGGCAGTGATTTTGAAATAGAGTCAATATACTGTCAAGCTGGAGGACTTCTTACTCCGACTCCTATAACCCTCATTGTAAAAGGAATAAGGGATTTTAGAGGAAGATTGTTCTATTTCGAAATAAGTGCTGCGTAGATTGTCCGTATTTCAAAGTAAGCTATTTCGAAATAAGACACTCAATTGACATAGTTCAATTTGTGTAGCTTATTTCAAGGTAAGCCCTGCAGTGTAGATGCACCCATTATTAGACAGCGATCCATGTTTCTCCATGTCCACTGAAGGTAGAATAAGACTTTTTCTACACTTGTAAAATTGTAAATGTAAAGCTCAGACATGGCAGCACTTTAATTCAGAAGTGTAGTTATAGCTGCAATGCTGGGAGACTGTTTACGTACAGCATTGGAAGGGCACTGTAAACTACCTTCACAAGGGAGGCAGCTAAGAGAGCTAGGAGCCTACAGTGGCTCTTTACAGTGCTGTAACTTGCAGCACTTGCAGGGAGGGTGTTTTTTCATACCCCCAAGGAAAAAAGTTATAGCACAGTAAAGAGGTAGTGTAGACAAGCCCTAAGAAATAATCAGTTTAATGTGCAACATGGGAGATTCAGGTTAGATCTTGTGAAAATCTTTCTAACTGTTAGGATAGTTAAAGTATTGGGATAGTTTACCAAGGGAGGTTGTGGAATCTTTCACTGGAAGTTTCTAAGAATAGGTTAGACAAATATCTGTTAGGAATAGTTAGGTATACTTTGTCCCACCTCACCATGTGGGTTGGGAAAGGATGAATTAGATGACATCTTGAGGTCTCTTCCAGCCCCTACATTTATGTGTCTCCTTAATGCAGCCCTGCTTTTAGGTGTATCCAATACTATCAAGTCTAATAAAGCACAGATAATAAGATTTCTAACATCTGCACAATCTTCTGTGAGCGGCCTTGCGTATTGAGTCTGGGGATGGACAGTGGGCCCCTGGAAACCAAGGAGATCAGGGCAGACAGATGGCCCTGGGGGAGGCAGGCAAAGACAGAAGGTTCCTGGCAGCTGAGGGGGCAATGGGCAGACAGAAGGCCCATGGCAGCTGGGGAGGGGGTTTGGGGAGACAAGGGCCCTATGAGGGGTGACAGAAAGCTCTGCTTGATGGGACCTCACACCCTGAGCCTCTCCTCCCCCCTCAACTCTCACTCTCTTCCCCCCACCGCCATCAAGGCTTTGCCATGACTCCTGCTTCTCCCACAACTCCATCCACCTGCTCTGTAGGGCCTGAGCAACACCTGGTAAGTTTTCTAGTCCTTTATTAGTGTAAATATTGCTGGTTCTGACACTGACTCACACTTTCACATTGGATAACTCACTTGTTCCATAGTTCTTATATATCACACACAGACACAAACTATTAAAGAGCTAAGAACAATTGGATGTACTACCATTATTCTGCTCACTAAATTTGAATTGTAAACAAGTTAATTTTTGACTACATCCAATTGCTCTGACTTTTCTTATGTCTGTACAGCAGATAGAGGAGTTTAGTCTTCACAGCAGCCCATCTTGCTCCTTTCAGGAGGACTAAATATATTTGATAAAACATCTAAAATGATAAGAGTAATTGAAAGTCAGTTGGTAATCTCCAATTAGTATAATTAATTTTGATTATAATCAGCAGATGTAAAAACATAAAATTAGGTGACCACCACAGATTATCTAATTTAACAACTTCACAACCAAATTCACTCTGTAAAACTGCTCTGACTCATTTACCTGACTAAAACAGTTGAAATACTGAGCTATGGAGTAGAAAATGGAATCATAATGAACCCATCTTTTTCTCAGTGAATGCAGACTATACCTTGAAAGGTAATGGTCTAATATGGTAAATTGATTTTTTTTTTTTTAATTGTGGCCCTTATAACACAAATGTTGAAAAACACTCAGTGCTAGGTAAGTTACCTGGGTAATTCCCTGTAATTTTACTTCTCTGAAGCCATTAGATTCCTGCTTTGTAGACTCACTCTCAGTTTCCTAAGGAAAGACTGAACAGAATTCCCCTACATTTCAAAGACTGTTGGCCTTCAGAGGCATAGGCCATTCAAGTTCATGTTGAGATCAACACCAATGCCCTCTAAAACATTCTATTTCAGTCCAATAATGAGTGGAAAACAGAAATTCTAAGTGTAAATTATTCCTTCGGCCTCTATTACATGATTAGATGAGACCAAACAGTGTTACCAACTCTGGCAAATTTTCAACTCTTTCAGAGGTCTTACTGCATTATTTACCAGTAGCTGAAAGCCCATTCTGTAGCATTGGTGTAATTAAGTCAAGTGTGTAAAAAGCCAAAAATGGCTAAGCACTTAAACATTGGACAATAACAGACTGCAAATGTCAGTGATGATTGAACCTGCTGATGGTCTAAACAAGCAGAGCTCTTTCCGTTGCTTCCCACAAGACATCACAATGATTTGGGGGATTATTGTGTGTGCAGATTGTATTGATTTGTGTCTAGGGGGATTGTGCTAGAAGAGCTGTGTGGATGGTAAATGAAGAGTGTGGTGCCATGAAGGGCTATGTGTATTTGGGGATATTGGGTATGCTAGTTGTGTGGAAGATTTTGAAAAGAATGCAGCAGGTGTGTCAAGAAATCTGTCATTTTGAGCAGTCTCCCTCCTATGAACAACTGGAAGACTTATCCAGCATTGCTTGGGTCCTTCAGGGCAGGGTCTTGAGGGTTTGGAGGGCAGATCAGGAGGCTATGGGCATGGCGATTCTGGACTCAGGGAGGGGGTTGAGGATGGGTTTAGCACAGAGGCCTGGGGATATGTGGGGATGCAATATTGAAGGTTGGGAGGCTTAGGTGAGGGTACCATTCAGCAGGGCTTTCTCTCCCTCCCTCCCGGCTGGCAAGTGTCTTCTGCCTTCCTCTCCAGCCTCCCATCCAGTAGTGGCCTTCTGTTCCCCCTATCCTCCCTGGCCAGAAGGGGCCTTCCCTCCCCTGGTGCTGCTGCGATCAGTGCCCAGAGTGGGAGGAGAGTTAGGGTTTGTGGTTGCGGGGCTACTTACTTGATTGGGTGGGAAGCAGGATGGCAAGACCCAGGCTAAAGTGATAAGGAGTCCCCATGTAAAAGAATAAATGGACACAAATCATATATTAGGAATGGCAATATACAAAAACCTGTAGGAGAACACTTCAATCTCCCTGGACACACAGTAGCAGATTTAAAGGTAGCCATCCTGCAGCAAAAAAACTTCAAAACCAGACTTCAAAGAGAAACTGCTGAGCTACAGTTCATCTGCAAATTTGACACCATCATTTTAGGATTAAACAAAGACTGTGAATGGCTAGCCAAGTACAAACCACAGGACTCCTTGTCACTTTTGCAGATCCAGACTAACACAGCTACCCCTCTGATACTTAAGCCTCAGGCTAGAGATGTAAGCCACTAGTTGACTAGTGACGCAACTAGTCACTTCCCCCTCTCCTCCTTTGCTGCCTCTATCAGGGGCTATGTCTACACTACAAAGTTTTTTTTCCAGAAAAACAGCTGTTTTTCTGAAAAAACTTCACTTACATCCACACTGCAATCGCGTTCTTTCAAAAAAAAAATCAAAAGAACAGGGTTTTTTCTGAAAATGGTAAACCTCTTTCTATGAGGAAGAAGCCTTTTTCCGAAAGAGCTCTTTCTGAAAAAGGCACGTTTGGACGGGGAAGAGAGAGTTCTTTCAAAAGAAAAGGAAAGGAAAAAGCACAGATGCCCTGGTGGCCACTCCATCCATAGTAATCACAACTTAAAGGTGAGATAGTGTCCATTCAGTATGGATGCTATCTTTCGAAAAAGCAGATTGCTTTTTTGATGCGCTTTGGCAGTTGTCTTTCAGAAAAAGTTCTCAGAAGATCTTTCAGAAAAGCTTCTTCTGAAAGAAGCCTGCAGTCTAGATGTAGCCAGAGAGAGTCAACAAAGGTGCGGGGGAGACAGGAGCCAGTGCTGGGGGGAGCCAGCTTAAAAGCCGATTCCCCCCAGTACCATCTCCGTGCGGGGATGGGAGGGAGGCAGGGGCGTAGCGGAGAACTTGCGGTGCTTCCGCCTTTGAAATGTAGCAAGATCAAGACGCTTGCTACATTTCAAAAGCAGAAGAACCATGGGGGGCACGGGGTAAGTGGGGGACTCAAGCAGTCCCCAGCTGGCCCCGTGCTCCCTGTTTTTGAAATGTACAAGAGCCATCCTCTCCCCCATACCTCCCGGGACTCTTTTATATTTCAAAAGCAGGGAGCACAAGGCCAGTGGGGGACTGCTTGAGTCCCCTCCTGGCCCCATGCTCCCCGCAGTGCTTCCATTTTTGAAGTGTAGAAAGAGCCGGCAAAATGAAACATTTCAAAGGTGGAGCATCCTTATCAACTAACCAAAGTCAATGCAAATTCCATCAACTATTCAATTAATTAATCTAAATTTAACATCCCTACCCCAGGCCTCTTGGTAGTATTGCTGCCCCCAGTGGTCAATTTGCAGTATTCATCTACCCTACACTCATTGTCTCCAGTGGCCACTCTCCGAATCGTGTCCTTCCTCTCTCTGCTCCCTCCCTTTCCATGCTATGAAAAACAGTCCCATTCCCAGCACTTCTTGTTTTCCTGGTACAACCAAATCCTGATGTTGCTTTAAGTTAGGCTAAGAGGAAACTGCTTACCAGATTTGTTGGTCCTAGCTCTTATCATTTAGGAGTAGTTCTTGAACAGACAGACTCACGGACAGACAAACAGATAGACTGCATCTTTCTAAAATATGTAGATAAATTACATCACTGGATGTAAATAAGTTGTAGCATAAGGATAGTGATTGGTTGTGTTACATCTGATATCACAATCATCTAGTACTTTTGCCATGATATAAGCTCTTGCTTTATTGTAGCTGTATATGACACAGAGGTAATTTAAGTCAAAAAGGGTAAAAAATGAACAGTAACAGGTTGAATCCTCAATGGGTTTCACAACTTTCTGAAGAAAAAGAGCTCTCACCCATGTTTGTAGCTCTTCCATAACTTCACACTGACTTAGCCTTAGAGAGATGACACACTGGCTTTCTGGACTTAAGAGTGGCTCTTGACATTTTATGCCACTGATTTGTACTATGATAGCACCTAGGAACTCTGCTGATGGCTCTGGACCACCATTGTGCTAGACACTGTACAATCATAACAGAAAGTCCCAACCTGTGACTCTTATGCCTGGATGGGCCACACTGAGAATGCCACACTTAGGGCAGACTGCAATAAATAGGACAGACAATCTATAAATCGGGTGGTTTATTCTATAATTAGATTCACCAAGCCAAAAGCAGAAAGCTTTTGTGGTACCACACTGGTTAATAAGAGGCAAAACGCATTCTCCTTTAGGTATTCCAACTCTTGGCTCCCATCTAGACAACCAAGGCTTTGTCCACACTTAAAAGTTTAAAGTGCAGCTGTGACAGCATTTGAAACTGAAAGTATAGCCATGGCACGCATGCTGGGAGAGCCCAGCATTCTATTAAACCACCTTCACAAGGAAAGTAGTTAACAGCACTGGGAACATGAGTCCCAGGAGGTAACCTGGTTCACACTGGTGCTTTACAGCATTATTACTTGTTGAGATTGGGCAGCTGCGGGGCAGGGGTGTGTTTTTGACATCCCTGAGCCAGAATGTTACAGCGCTATAAAGTGCCAGTGTAGTCTTAGCCCAACTTTAATATAGTGAGGGTTCACTAAAAACCTCTCCATATGTGAGGTTGACCAATCCCAAAGGACCAGACACTTATCTCAGGTCAATACAAATTTCAGGTTTTATACAAATATCACAGTCAGCCAATCCCTAATAATGGAATGTAATGGTTATTGTTAAATGGGAAAAGAAAAAAAGTTACAAATTGTTAAAAAAAATCACTGTACACAGAAATGAATTCCAGTATTCAGCTGTGATGAAATAAGTTGCTGGATTAAAAAGTTTGTCTGGAATCAATGCAACAGGTTAGATTCCAGAGGCATCATAAATGTAAAGTCCATTAGAGTCTTTCCATGCATTTTTCAGGCTATTCCAAATACAGTAAAACCTGAGTTATCTGGCATGCTTAGGGCATTCCGGTTATCTGTGTGTCCCATCAACCTAGGAAAAACCAATAGACAATGGATCCAAATCACTGGTTCATGTAGATGTAGAAGGTATAGTTACACAAGGTAAAGAAGCTCTCTGCAGCAACTTCTTTGTTGATGGTTTTCTTGATGCCATTAATCTTGAATGACCAAATCACTTAAGCACTCTCTGATGAGACGCTATGAAACTATTGGATCTCAGGCTACATCTGGGGAGGCACTCTGGAAGCTTCCATCAAGGTCTAGCAAAGTGGTGCACAACCTTTTTGGAGCTGCGACCCTCGCACCGCAGGGCCTGGCCCAGCTCCCGTCCGGCTGGATCAAAGTGCCACACTGCGCAGCCATGCCCAGCCTCCAGCCAGCAGAATCAAAGCGCTGCACAGCCGCACCACAACCCTGGCCGGCCGGACCAAAGCGCCATGACACCTAGGGGAGACATCCGCTAATACTACTGTTTTAGAAGATACCTGATGGCTTCTGAAAGGTTAACGGTTAGTAGATTGGTGAATTGTATTGGTCTAATAGGAAATTTGTCAGTTTCTAAAGTTTTCTGGATAGTTAAGTGCTGGATAGCACAGGTTTTACTGTATTTACTTAGAATATCTCTGTTCTACAGCTTATAGTTTCCCTGTTCAAAGTTTAAGCAAACTAGAGATGACAGGATCAGTTTATTACATTTATTCACATAAGGCAATTAGTTGGTCCTCTATTAGAACTGTAGGTAGGCTGAAGACAGTAAATAATATTATTCATTTCCTGAAGTATCTTTGTCTTTGATCTTAAGGTTAACTGGACACACTTGCATACAAAATAAAGCAATTAAGACATGAAAGGGAATTAGCATATGCAAGCTAATTTGGTCATACTGTTAAACTTCTAATAGCATATAAGTAAACACAGATAAATGACCTTAGCGGCTACTCTTTATTTGTTTACTATAAATAAATGAGTTGCTGTTTGCAAATCTAGTACATCTCTTTGAAATTCATAGACTCATAGAATACCTGAATGGAAGGGACCTCCAGAGGTCCCCTGCTCTCACAGCAGGACCAAGCACCATTTAGTTCATCCCCATAGATGTTTATCTAATCTGCTCTAAAATGTCTAAAATGGTGATAGAGGTTCCACAGCCTCCCTAGGCAATGTATTCCAGTGCTTAATCACCTGACAGGAAGTTTTTTCCATGTCCAACCCAAACCTCCCTTGCTGCAATTTAAGTCCATTGTTTTTTGTCCTAGCCTCAGAGGTTATGATTAAAGGTTAATAATTTTTGTTGCTCTTCTCTGAAACTTCTCCAGTTTCTCCATATCTTTTCCGAAACATGGGCTGTGTCCAGACTCAGGGTTTTTTTCGAAAAAAGTAGCCTTTTTTCGAAAAAACTTCACCTGCGTCTAGACTGCAGCCGCGTTCTTTCGAAATTAAATTGAAAGAACGCGGCTTTTCTTTCGACGGCGGTAAACCTCATTTCACGAGGAAGAACGCCTTTTTTCGAAAGTGCTCTTTCGAAAAAAGGCGTTCTTGAATGCCAACAGGGCTTTTTAAAAAGAGAGCATCCAGACTCACTCGCTGCTTTCAGTCTACACGCTCTTTTGAAAGAGGCTTGCAGTCTAGACATAGCCATGGAGCCCAGAACTGAACACAATTCTCCAGCTGAGACCTAATCAGTGCAGAGTAGAGCAAGAGAATTATTTCTTGGCTGCGTCTAGACTGGCAAGTTTTTCCACAAAAGCAACTGCTTTTGAGGAAAAACTTGCCAGCTGTCTACACTGGCCGCTTGAATTTCCGCAAAGCACTTTTTGCGGAAAAGCGTCCGTGCCAATCTAGATGCTCTTTTCCGCAAATGCTTTTAACAGAAAAAGTTTTCCATTAAAAGCATTTGCGGAAAATCATGCCAGTCTAGACGTAGCCTTTGTGTTTTGCATGCATGCCCGTCATATCCACAGGTAGAAGAACTTAATTGAAATATTCCCAAACTAGGACTCTCTTACAACCTGCAGTGTCACACTGTTGACTCATTCTTAGTTTGGTCCACTCTGACCCCTAGATTCCTTTCTGTAGTACTCCTTCTATAACAATAATGAAGTACATTGAATTACATCCCACCTCCTCACTCCCACTTAGCTTGCCTTTCTTTCTGTTTTCTTAAGACTTTTTCCACATACCCTCCCCCCCAGAAAATACTCAGCTTCCTCCCAAAATACTCATTTTCCTCCCAAAATATTAATAGAATGATTTATCTACACAAACACACCAGGATAAATTATGTTTAATTTAAAAAAAAGGGGGAGGATAGTATAATGTGCTATGGTCAATCTATAACGTTGTTTAAAATTGGCAGTTCTGTATTAAGAGATGTAGATTGTGTAAAGTCAATGTAATTGTAATGTCTTAAACTTAATGACCCAAAATATTTGTGGAAAAAAACCCAACCAAATCAAACAAGTGTGACAACTGGGAAATTGGTGAACTAATCCATTATAACCATGTGACTACATCTTCCCGAACTGAATATGTCAGTTCCAACTCTGTCTCATGGAATTACAAGTTGTCCTTGCAGTATTGCTGGTTCTTTCTGCTAGCAATCTCTTTACTTTTGACATATTCCACATCTGCTCATCTTTTCTTTTGTATACTATTCATCTATGGCCAGAATCAAATTCTCTAGCTCTTTTTTATTTGATCTTTCGCAGATACCCTTCAGGTATTCATTCCAATACTTTCTTTTTGAGCACTGTGGGACCCATAATTTTTGTCCCCCTAAAGGATTTATTCTCTATTACAGTAATTTTTAATACTCTTTAAATATTTACTCAAAATGGAACAGCTTTAACAGGAGAGGTGAGGGAGCCCCAAATTAGAATAATCTCATTGCTTAATGGCTTGAGTACTCACTTGAAAGATGGGAGACCCCTATTTAAATCTTTTCTCTCCTCAGGCAAAATGGAGGATTAAAATGTGGGTCTCCCACCTTCCAAGTGAATGTTCTAGCCACTGGGCTGAGCATGATAGCCACCGCCTCCAGTGCTACTTTGTGTGGAATAAGGCAGGTGCCTAACTCTGAGAGGAGAGGGGATTTAGAATAGAGGTGGGCAAATTCCGGCCCATGGACTGGATCTGGTCTTCTAGGTTAATCCTTGACAGACCCCTACCTCTGTGACATGCGCTACAGCAGGTATTGGATGATTGCAGTTCTTGTTGGCATGAATTGCCATTTGCAGCCAATGCGAGTGGCAGAAAATTGTGTACCAGTCCACACCACTTTCTGCCACTCGCATTGGCCGCGAATGGCAATCTGTGCCCAACAAGAACTGCACTCGTCCAATACCTGCAGAGGCAAACGTAAACATAATGTCAACAGCCCGCCAGGGTTGCCCATCCTTGCCCATCCATACTTCTCTTTACAGTAGCTTCAATTGGCTAGCTTAGAGAGCCCCACGCTGGCTTTTTTTGTCTTTCTCTCTTCATAGATTGATTCTAACATCAGAAGGAACCATTGTGATCATCTCCCATTACCTTCTGCATAATGCAAGCCATAAAACTTCCCTGACATAGTTCCTAGTTCACAAGATGTTTCCCTCAGTGTGCAGCCCTTATCTTTTAGGCACCTAGAAAATCACCAAAACAATATTGAGACTCACAAAGACTGTCAGGGGTTTTGGCCCTTACAATGATTGGCTTTGTAACCTTAGCATTCTTTTATCATAGTTTGAATGCAATAGAGTAACAAGCCTGGCAGTATGGCTTCGGATATCTTTAGTCTAATCCTACTCCCATTGAAATCAATAAGAATTTTGGCATAACTGCAGTAGAAACAAGATCAGATCCAACAACTTGTCTTCTAGAGGTCATTTTGGAGATGGAATAATAATGATAATAATAATATTGCTATAAGGATAGCTGTACAGTGCAGACGTATTTCAGGATATTGGAGGTATCCCAAAATAGCTACCCTGTGTCTTAATAAGCCGCCCATTATTTTGAAATATTTTTCGAAATAACGGGCATGCTATTTCGGCATCCTGGTACCCTTGTTCCACGAGATTTAAGAGATGTCTCAAAATAGTGTTATTTAAAAATTTGGTGCTGTGTAGACATGCCAAATTTCAAAACAAGCTATTTTGAAACAGGTTTGAAATAAGATACACAATTTGCACTATGCAATTTCTGTATCTTATTTCGAGTTTAAGGTGCTGTGTAGATGCACCCTAATTTGACTCCAGATCTGCTGGTATCTGAATTTGTTTTTGGTGTTGGGGAAATATATATATTATTTCATGAAAATTATAGTTTGCAATAAATTTTTATTGGCTTTTTCATTCTTTGCTAACTCTTCTATAATTCAAGAATGAGGGTTTTCATAGATAAAGATTTGCTAATATATATCAGCAAATCACATTTATCTAGGCATCTGATTTTCTTTTATAATTTGTATGTTAATAA
Source organism: Pelodiscus sinensis (assembly GCF_052426305.1). Classification (NCBI taxonomy): domain Eukaryota; kingdom Metazoa; phylum Chordata; order Testudines; family Trionychidae; genus Pelodiscus; species Pelodiscus sinensis. The sequence continues at coordinate 35,444,429 of NC_143054.1, read as the reverse complement.
AACAAGAAAATCTTCTTAACAGCAATGGTGTGAATACTGGTTATGCTAAACTTCTAGAGAAATTTAACTTCCAAGTATATGCAATTTAGGCTCTGAAATATATAGTTGGTGTTGCTCTTAAACCTCTTCCTATTCTGAGACAATTTCCAAGAAAAGGTTTATATAAAGTATTTCTGGGACATTTTTGTTGATTCTACTTATAGTCATGGGGATAAACCTTGTTATGGGTTGAGTTAAAAATCTCACTGAAATTGAAGGATGATTTCACGCCTATCAAATAAAATAACTGTAAGCATACTCCTACAAGTAAGCAAAAGGTTTGTGTGAACTCACCCAGGAGTTTTTGGTTGAGTGGTGTTTTCAGTGGAGGTGTATGTGCAAGTCTATAAGTGCAGTGTGACCATAGTAAAAGTGAGAAAGTAAAAGAGAGAGAGCACACTTGAGCCTGGTGCTGGCTATAGAGATTTGGGAGTTGTAAGTTATAAAACTGCTCCTTTTGTTCTTGCTCTTTCTGAATTCAGAAACATAGGATTTTGTGCATTGCTCATAAATAAACGAGATTTCATCAAAGAAAATATCAAATTCCATCAGTTTCTGCTTCCAGCTAGCAAATCTCCACAACTTTGAATGGCCACTCAGGTCAATATAAACTACCATTAATTTTGCCCACTCTTCTCTGTTTTTCTAACTGAAGTTTGGACATCAAAGTAGTGACATTTCTAAAGAACATTACTTCCTGAATGCTTTTTAGAATGCTTATATTGCAGTTTTACACCATTTAAAAAGATTTTTTCCTTTCTTAAAATTTCTGCTTACCTCCTGATTGTTGTCAAATACTGCCACTTGCTGGTTTTCTCTTAACAGTTTACAGAATTAAATTTGTCGTATTAATAAAACGTATTTGTTTAGGATTCATGACATTTTCATTCTGTATTTCCGTAAGACTTCAGATACATAGGACATAGATCGAATTTGGATCTGCTATAATTTGCCTCATGTCCCCATGGTCATCTTTGGATGGCAGTGTTTTGCATTCTTTTCTATCAGGTAGACATAGATTATTGACATCTAAGACCTTGGGAATTATAGATATTTCTCTTCAGGTGCCTGATCCTGCCCCAACTGAAGTCCATGTTAGCTTTCCTATTGACTTTGACAGAGAATCAAACCCAGATTACAGTTTATAACCAGATCAGATGATCAAAACCAATACTTATTAGGTACATCTCATAAAAAATAATGGTGGAAAGATGCATTAGAAAATAACCATTTACATTTATTATTTAATATAATAAATGTAAATGTTACATTGTGATCTTCCTAATACAAAATTCTAAAGGCTGAAACTCATATAAAGTCTGATCTTTTATCTACTGAAGACAAAAGCAAAGTTTCCTTTGACTTCAAAAGCATAAAATTGACCCTTAATCTCTACCACACATGCAAAGAGAGCAGGCAAGGTAACTTACAAGTCCGCTTAACTCCTAGAACCATTCAGGTCTTACTGATTGGTTTTTTAAATTCATGGTCATCAATTGGCAAGCCTTTATCCAAAATAGCCAGAGTGGCTATTTGAAATAGTGCACATTTCTGCAAGTTCAGGTCAGTCAGAGGCAGAATAATGATTTTCCTCTGACCATATATACATTCAGTATCCTATGACATCCATTGACCTAGGAGAGCTGACTCGGGACATTGTCTCTGCACACCCTAGAACTGGGAATGTGTCTGTACAATTGCTATGTGAGATTATCTGAAATTTAAGTGTCCATTTTAACCGGGGCCTCAGGGGAACCAACTGAGGTCACTTAGTTAGGACCATATATCAAAGAATCGGGAAGCCATTCCCAAAGCTGGTGGATATTCCAGTACTTAGATTTATTAAGCCAGCAGAAAACAGCATCTACAATATTTACTGGTTACCCAGATGCCCAAAACACAGTTCCCTTAAAGCAACCCAGCATAGGACTCCACCCAGACACCCAACTCAAATAAAGTATTAGCAGTCCCGACAGATCAGACACATTACCTCCTCGGTCAATTAATACAGTATTTCAGATCTTACCTCAAATACACATATCCAATTGTTATTAACTAAACTAAAATGTATTAGAAAAAGGTTAAAAGATCAATATATGTACAGCAAAGGTGTTGAGGGGCATGCTCCCTTCCGTCCCCCCCTCCCCCCCGGCAGTCGGGCAGTCTGCAGAATCAGGTTATTGTTGCCTTTTCCTGTGCCCATATGGCCCAAAGGCCTTGTTCAAAGTCACAAGCCCCTCTATTAGGGTATATACGGCTCAAGGGCTGGGTTCAAAACACAGTTCCCCCTATCGGGGTATATATGGCCTCACTGGCACAGTTCAAAACATAGTTTCCTCTACCAGAGTATAGATGGTCTCAACGGCCTGGTCCCAAAGCAAGCCTCCCAAAGGAATAGGGAGTTGGGTTGCGGTGGAGTGGGAAAGTAGGAGGACTCGGGCCCTCCCGCTACACTGGGTCCCAGCCCAGGGCCCTGTTTGTAGTGGTGGGGTCCACTGCCTACTTGGCGGGGATGCCTGCCAGAACACACTGAGCTCCCGGAGGACAGTCCTCCACCCAGGGCTACTTCCTACCGCTCCCGGTGCACTGTTCCATTCTCAGGAGCGTAGCTACTCGGTGGGTCAGTCCCGGCTGGCTGGTCTCCCTGGCCAGAGCTGCCGCTGAGGCTGCAGCTGGAGCTGCTGAGGCTGCTCTGGAACTCAGGCCTGAGCTCCTTCCCCTCTGGTAGTCAACCCTGACTGAGTGGCTCTCTGGTCTTTTATACCCTGGCTCCCCTGGGAGCATGCCCACCAGGGCCATGGGGGTGGGGCTTTTTTGGCCAGCTAAACCAGGGCAACTCCCTGCTGTTGCAAGGTAAGTATACCCCATCATATACCTTCCCCCTTAACTGGGTGGTTGGCCCCCACTCTGGTTCAGTCTTCTCCCTCTTTGCCTGAGAGAAAAAAATCCACATTTCTATGGGCCTTACTTGGCCAATGAGCTACGCTAAAATCATATGGCTCCAACAATAAGTACCACCGCATGATCCATGGGTTGATCTCCTTCATGCTGTTCAGCACCTGATGGCAGCTCTAAGGGGCACCGCATGGCCGGGCATGCGGTGTCCCTTACAGCTGCCATCAGATGCCCCCCATAGGTTGGTGCCCTGGGCAGCTGCTCGGCTAGCCCCCCCTTAATCCAGCCCTGCTTTTTAGTGGAGTGGGAGAAAGTGTATTTAAGAACCAGGCTGTCTGAAAGGTGAGTGTTAAACCCAGAGCAGTCAGGAAGCTGCACAACAGTTTCCAGCATTCATAGGGAGATAGAGATAGGTGACCTGCGCCTTGAGAGTGTGTGTAAAATCTTGTTCCTCTCTAGGAAGGCCACTTTCTCAATATTTTAAATAGCTGTCATTCTGCCTTTCCAAGTTTAATATATGACCATAATATAATAACATTCAACATTCCTGTGGTGGGAAGAACACCTCAGCAGTCCAGCACCCTGGCATTTAATTTCAAAAAGGGGAATTACACAAAAATGAGGAGGTTAGTTAAACAGAAATTAAAAGGCAGAGTGACTAGAGCCAAATCACCGGAAAGCTGCATGAAAACTTTTTAAAGACACCATAATAGATGCCCAACTTAAATGTATACCCCAAATTAAAAAACATAGCAAGAGACCTAAAAAAGAGTCACCATGGCATAACCACCATGTGAAAGTAGCAGTGAGGGACAAAAAGGTATCTTTTAAGAAGTGGAAGTCCAGTCCTAGTGAGATAAATAGAAAAGAACATAAACACTGTCAAATCAAGTGTAAAAATGTAATAAGAAAAGCAAAAAAAGATTTTGAGGAACAGCTAGCCAAAAACTCAAAAAGAAATAATAAAATGTTTTTTAAGTACATTAGAAGCAGGAAGCTGCTAAAAAACCTGTGGGTCCCCTAGATGATCAAGCTATAAAAGGAGCAATCAAGGACGATAAAGCCATTGCGGAGAAACTAAATGATTTCTTTGCTTCAGTCTTCACGGCTGAGGATGTTGGGGAGATTCCTGAATCTGCATTGTCCTTTTTGGGTGATGAATCTGAGGAACTGTCCCGGATTAAAGTGTCATTAGAGGAGGTTTTGGAACAAATAGAAAAACTTAATGTTAACAAATCTCCGGGACCGGATGGCATTCATCCAAGGGTTCTAAAAGAACTCAAATGGGAAATTGCTGAGCTATTATCCGTGGTTTGTAACCTATCCTTTAAATCGGCTTCCGTACCTAATGACTGGAAGGTAGCCAACGTGACACCAATATTTAAAAAGGGCTGTAGAAGCGATCCTGGCAATAACAGTCTAACTTCAGTACCGGGCAAATTAGTCGAATCAATAGTAAAGAATAAAATAGAGAAGCATGTAGAAGAACATAATTTGTTGGACAAAAATCAACGTGGTTTCTGTAAAGGGAAATCCTGTTTTACTAATCTGTTAGAGTTCTTTGAAGGGGTTAATAAACATGCGGACAAGGCGGATCCAGTAGATATAGTATACTTAGATTTTCAGAAAGCCTTTGACAAGGTCCCTCACCAAATTCTCTTGTGTAAATTACATGGTCATGGGATAAGAGGGAAGGTCCTTTCTTGGATTGAGAACTGGTTAAAAGACAGGAAACAAAGGGTAGGAATAAATGGTAAATTTTCAGATTGGAGAGGGGTAACTAATGGTGCACCCCAAGGGTCAGTCCTGGGACCAATCCTTTTCAACTTATTCATAAATGATCTGGAGAAAGGGGTAAGCAGTGAGGTAGTAAAGTTTACAGTGGCTACAAAACTATTTAGGATAGTCAAGACAGAAGCAGACTGTGAGGGACTCCAAGAAGATCTCAGCAAACTGAGTGATTGGGCAACAAAATGGCAAGTGAAATTTAATGTGGATAAGTGTAAAGTAATGCACATCGGGAAAAATAACCCCAACTATACATATAGTATGATGGGGGCTAATTTGGCTACGATAAATCAGGAAAGAGATCTTGGAGTTATCGTGGACAGTTCTCTGAAAACTTCCACGCAGTGTACAGCGGCGGTCAAAAAGGCAAATAGGATGCTATTAGGAATTATTAGGAAAGGGATAGAAAATAAGACCCAGAATATCTTACTGCCGCTGTATAAAACTATGGTACGCCCACATCTTGAATACTGTGTACAGATGTGGTCTCTTCACCTCAAAAAAGATATTTTGGCCTTGGAAAGGGTTCAGAAAAGGGCAACTAAAATGATTAGGGGTTTGGAACGGGTCCCATATGAGGAGAGGTTAAAGCGACTGGGACTTTTCAGTTTAGAAAAGAGGAGACTGAGGGGGGATATGATAGAGGTCTATAAAATCATGAGTGGTGTGGAGAGGGCTGATAAAGAAAAGTTATTTATAAGTTCCCTAAATAGAAGAACTAGAGGACACCAAATGAAATTAATGGGGATCAGGTTTAAAACTAATAAAAGAAAGTTCTTCTTCACACAGCGTGTAGTCAACCTGTGGAACTCCTTGCCAGAGGAGGCTGTGAAGGCTAGGACTATAATAGAGTTTAAAGAGAAACTAGATAATTTCATGGAGGTTAGGTCCATAAAAGGCTATTAGCCAGGGGATAAAATGGTGTCCTTAGCCTCTGTCTGTCAGAGGCTGGAGAGGGATGGCAGGAGACAAATCACTTGATCATTGTCTTCGGTCCAACCTCTCTGGGGCACCTGGTGCTGGCCACTGTCGGTAGACAGGATACTGGGCTAGATGGACCTTTTGTCTGACCCAGTACGGCCGTTCTTATGTTCTTAATATGGGTCTCTAGTGATAATTGCTCCGGTCTGTTAGATTTTTTAATCTGTTTCTGTCCAACAATGAACAGGAGTTTGCTGTTCCTCAAAAATATGGTAGGCTACTTTTTCAAAGCCACAAGTAACCTAAATCGCTACAAAACCTTTGCTAGGTTCTGTACAAATATGCAAAAATACAGCTCCTGCTCCAAAGAACAACTCAAGTCTATCACCTCAGCTAGGTGCCAGACAGTCTGGTTTGGGGGCTTGCTATCATACGTAAAGGAAACTAATATAACCTCTTACATTTGAAAGGCACCGCTGCTTTTAAAATAATGGGATTTAATATGGAAATGAATGTGTGTATCCCCCACCAAGTATTATTTAAAACTGAGATGGTTGCAGCTGCAATAGCTAAGCTCATATCAAATATTTTAGTGAAATCAAGTATCTCCAGTTTAAACCATATTTGCCATAACACTATAAAGTCTATCAGGTTTTTACTAATGCTATATTATTACTATTGCTAAATCACTGCAGCTAGAATCCACAGTAATTTGTATTGATTTTGTGTAGTTAAATTATAGAGGTAGATGTTGCTAGAAGAAAAATTGCTCCTACAGGGCATTTAAAGTTTTATACTAGCAAAAGAATATTCAGTAAATAAGAATGAAAATGAAAATATTGGTCCCTGATCCAACAGAAAGTATCAGCAACTTGGCAAGTTGTTCAGTCTTTGGCAAACCACAAATCCTTGCTCTGCAGCCAGCCAACATACTTAGAGGAAAAATTGGCCTGGCATGGGAAGTGAAAACAAAAAATCTCTGTGAAAGGGAGTTTCCTAGAAGAAACAGTGTTCAAATAAGGGAGCTTCTGATTTCCTACATACCATTTTCCCCTAGCATCAGCATAATGATAAAATTTGACTTAGTGGTTAAGTCTCCTCTCTACGTAGAGCAAGGATGTTTACCCTGAAATCAATCCAAGATATTATTTATGTTAAAGGAACACCTACAAGCTCCAAATAGGATTGGAACCTCATTGTCCTATCTGGTATACAGACAGAATAAGAAAGAGTCTCTGTCCTGGAAAATTAGTAATATAATAGACAAGACAGCCAAAGGACATATTATTATGCCCATTTATCAGATGGGAAACTGAGGCAATAGAGTTTCAGTGAATTCCCAAGGTCACAGAAAAAGCCTATGACAGCACTGAGAATTAAATCAGGTCTTCTGAATCTCTGTCAAATATTGTAAGACTTCCAATTTGTAAAACACCAGTACACCCTGAATAATGTTAATAATCAACTGTTATTCAGATTATAGTAAAATAATTTATAAAAAAAGATGCAATGCAAAAAGATAGGAAGCAAAGTGTAGGAATAAATGGTTAGTTTTCAGAGGTCTATACTGTAACCAGTATTATTAATCATATTCATAAATTATCTGGAAAAAGGGGAAAAGATTGAGGTGGTGAAACACAAAATTACTCAAGATAGTAATTAAGTCAAATCAGCCTGCAAAGAGTTGGAAAGGGATCTCACAAAACTGGGTGACTGGGCAACATAGTGGCAGATGACATTCAATGTTGATAAATGCAAAATAATGAATACTGGAAAACATAATCCCACTTATACAAATAAAATGTTGGGGTCTACATTAGTTATTACTACTCGAGAAAGAGATTTTGGAGACATTTTTGGTAGTTTTCTGAAAACATCCACTTGTGCAGCAGCAGTCAAATGAGAACAAAATATTAGGAATAATTAGGAAAGAGATATATAATAAAACAGAAAATCTGATATGGCCACTATATAAATCCATGGTACATCCACATCTTGAATACTCCTTGTAAACCTCAATGCACCATCTCAAAAAGATATATTGGAATTTTAAAAAAGGTTCAGAAAAGGGCATCAAGAATGATTAGTGATATGAAACAGCTTCCATATGAGGAGAGATTACTAAGTCTGGGACTTTTCATCTTGGAAAAGAGATGAATAAGGGGAGATAAGATAGAGGTCTATAAAGCCATGACTGGTGACACAAAAGTAAAGGAAATGCTATTTATTCCTCATAAGACGAGAACCAGGAGTCACCAAATTAAATTAATAGGTAGAAGGTTTAAACTCAGCAAAAAAGCAGTATTTCTTCACACAACACACAGTCAACTTGTGAAACTCATTTCCATAAGTTGTGAAGGCCAAGGCTATCACAGGGTTCAAAAAAAGAATTATATAATTTCATGGTTCCATCAGTTGCTATTAGATACGATGGGCAGGGTTGTAAAAAGAAAAAAAAGAAGAGGTTACTCCCTTTGTGCAGTAACTGCTGTTCTTCACAATGGGTGTTCCTGTGGGTGCACCACTGTAGGTGTCTCGGTGCCTTGCACTTATAATCAGAACTTTTTAGCAGCAGTACCCTGGGTGCTGATGTGCATACGCGGTGCTGCTTGTGCTATAGCGAGCATACCAATGCATGTGCATCGTCAACTATCCCTCAGTTCCTTCTCTGCCACAGAGAGATGTTAAAGCCCAGAAGCAGAGAGAAGAGAGGGTCATGGAGCGCCCATAGGGACACCCATCTCAAAGAACAGCAGTTACTGCACAGGGTGAGTAACTTCTTTTTTCTTCTTCAAGGAGTATCCCTCTGGGCTCTCCCCTCTATGTGACTGTGGAGCAGAGGCCTGAGAATTTGGAAGCAGGGACTTCAGACCTGTATTATGAGTGGCGGATAGAACCATCCCACCAAATTTAGTGCATTGAGAGGCATACCTATCTATGGCATAATGTTTTGTGAAGGTGTGTGTGAAAGCCCATATTGTCAATGGCTCTACAAATGTCAGTGATAGGAAAATTATGCAGGAAAGCAGTATGGTAACTATTAATTATCCATGTAGAGAGTCATTATTTGGAGATGGCTTGACCTTTGGAATGGTCTGCTATGGATAGAAACAGCCCAGAAGAATGTCTACATTGTTTTGTTCTTTCCAGGTAGAAGGCAATGGCATGACAAAAATCTAAGGAATGGAGACAAGTGGCATTGGCATTTCCTCTCAAACCCCAGAGCTAGCTGAAAAAATTGTGAAACTTTAAAAAAATATGATTTTTTGACCAAAATGAATATTTTTATGGATATTTTTCTTTTCAGTTGAAATGTACTGCTTTGTTTGTTTACTGTGTAAATTTCATCCTTTCTCTACCCTTTTCCTCACTTTTCCATTTACAAAAAGAAGGGACAGTAAAAAAAAAGAGAGGTTATGTCTACAGTACAGAGTATTTTTCGGAAAAACAGCCATTTTTCCAAAAAATCTTGACTTATGTCCACATTGCAATCGCATTCTTTTGGAGAAAAATCGAAAGAAAAGAGGGGTTTTTCTGACATTGGTAAATCACTTTCTACGAGGAAGAAGCCTTTTTCCAAAAGAGCTCTTTCAGAAAAAGGCATGTATAGATGGGGAAGAGGGAGTTCTTTTGAAAGAAGAGGAAAGAGGAAAAAGCACAGGTGCTCTGGTGGTCACTCCCTCCATAGTAATCACAGCTTAAATGTGAGATAGCATCCATTCAGTGTGGACGCTATCTTTCAAAAAAGCAGATCGCTTTTTTGATGCGCTTTGGCAGTGTGGACGCTCTCTTTCAGAAGAAGTTTTTTCAGAAGATCTCGTCCAGAAAAGCTTCTTCCAAAAGAAGTCTGCAGTCTAGACGTAGCCAAAGAGAAAGAAGGGGAACACTCCAATTTTTTAATTTTTGAAAAAAGAAGAAATGTTAATGTTTTTGTTTTAAAAAAAAATCTGTAAAAACCTTTACAATGAAATGAAAAGTTTTGTTTGAAATGTATTTAAGAGCAGGTTAGACAAACACTTGTCAGGGATAATCTAGATAATGCTTAATCCTGATAAGTTTTCTCATGAAAATTCCTATAGCAGAAAAACAATGCTAAATTTGAGAAGAAAACTATTCACTATGGGTGTGTCTAGACTACAGGTTTTTTTTTTAAAAAGTAGCCTTTTTTCAAAAAAACTTCCCCTGTGTCTAGACTATTGCTGCATTCTTTCGAAAGTAAATCGAAAGAAAGTGTTAGTTTTTTCAACTGTGGAAAACCTCATTTTACGAGGAATAACACCTTTTTTAAAAAGTGCTCTTTCGAAAAAAGGCGCTAGGTAACATAAACTGTGCTTTTTCAAAAGAGAGCATCCAGATTGCCTGGGTGCTCTCTTTCAAAAAAGCGGCTTGCTTTTTCGAAAGTACTGGTTGTAGTCTAGATGCTCTTTTTCGAAAGAGGCTTTTTCTAAAGTATCTTTTGAAAAATCCTCTTTCGAAAGGCTTGCAGTCTAGATGTAGCCTATGTCTACACAGAAGTGTTATTTCAGACTAACTGATGTTATTCCAAAATAACAAACAGCATGTTTACACTACAAGCCTTTATTTTGAAATAATGTCGAGGTGGAGGATTTCTTACTCTGACTCCTGTAACCCTCATTTCACGAGGAGAAAGGGATATCAAAGGAAGAGTGTTCTTTCTTCAACTCCCAGACGTAAGCTACACAATTGACGTAGCTGAAGTTGCATAGCTTATTTAGAATTTAGCCCTGCTGTGTAGACGTACCCTATTATTCATAATTTGCTCAGCTCTAAGTTGTGATATAGATAAGAAAGACGGCTATTTTTGAATTTGAGCAGTTTACCTTTGCTTTATGAAAATTGGCTTATGAATATAAATATGCATAACTCAAAGTTGCTTTAGACAAAATACTTTATGTAACCTATCAACTTTGATGTTGCAGTCTCCTGGATCTGTATATCCTCCGTTGGTGTATGTATCACTCTTGTATGTGAAATTAGAAATATAAAGTTTGAGTCTGTTTATAGTTTCAAATGTGCTAATTAGACCCATTACCAGTGCCCTGGAAACCTAACGATTGGGTGATCAACTCAATGATTTGTAAAGAGCCTTGTTTGTTCTGTAAGCCCAAGCAGTGGTTGGTGTTAGAAAGACATGGGACCATATCATCTGGTGCTGAAATCCATTTTCAACCTAGTATTTTTCCGGCGGGGGGGAGGTAAAGGGGGGGGGGGAGGAAGGGATGTAAAACAAAGGATTCCCATCCTGCAGGAGAGTCTATTTAAGCAATGTGAAGCAATCCCCTTTTGTCCAGCTGGCCTGAGAAACTACCTGATATACCCTAAAAGGATTCAAAGAACTTTAAAGAGGGCTGGAGACCTAAGTCAGAGTAAAAGAATTTGTTTCTGACTTGAAGATTATGTCCGAAACACAAACAGATGTTTAGGGTAAGAATTTGCTCGAGCCAATTAAGGCCGGCTGGCCAGTTAAGACTTCCCTTCAGTTAGTTCAATGCACACAAGGAACTGGGGTGAGAAGATGCTGTTTAGGGACTGGGAGGTACAAATGCTACCAGGTACCAGGAGGAAGGTGCTGCGGTAAGGATAAAGAAGGTTCTCGGAAGGGGCCATGGGAAAGTCTCTCAGGGAATCATAGTTATTATGCAGGTGGTTCAAGAGACATTACAGACATTTGCTATCCACAGGGTTCCTGGGCTGGAACCTGGAGAAGAGGCTGGTCCTGGGTTCCCTCCCCCGCATTCTCCCAACTTCCTACTTGCCACAGTAGAGCTGATCTGGACAGTGACACACACCAGAGGGGAAGGACTATTTTGGAAGAGTCTCGCCTGCCCCCAGGAGGGCAGGAGAGACTATGGGGCTTGGTCTCCTCTCTATCCCCTATGCTGGCCAATTATGAGAGTGGCTAAATAAACAGCAAGTTTATGCCTCTGGGGAAAGCGTCTAAACTGAAAGCTGCTGTGAGCTTCTGAAGGGAGCAGTTCATCTGAAAGCACAGCACCCACCAAAGCAGAGAAGGAGCTATGTCAAAGTATATATCCCAATATGTTTTTATGTATCCCGATTAATAACCAATGAACAATTCACACAGCTTAGTTCTGTTCAATTGTTTCTCATATGTTCACATTGGTACTTGACCAGAAGCATTTGTACTGTCTGAGCCACTGGAAGTTCTTAAATTTTGTAGTCAGTTACAAATATTTCTCCAGAATGGTGGCTACTCTTTTGGAATTCCTAATAATCCAGAAAAGAGTTAAGAAAAATGTAACAAAGCAAAAAAAAAAAAAAAAGGAACAGCAACTTGGGAATAAATAGCTCACTCAGAGAGAGGAATAAAACAAAGAGAGAGATTAAAGAAGTGACCTTGTACCTCTGATTACACATCATTCAACAACAAAATCTTTAGAATACAGTGGCTGCCTAAATATCTGAACAAAATTGAAGAGCTGACCAGTGATTGGATTTCATGTCACAGTGAGTGATGGAAGATGTGTGGAGTGAAACTGCCCCCATCGCTAGTGGTTTGTTGGAAAGGCTCAATGGGACTCTAGTCCATGCAGGGAATGTACACTAAGAAAAGGGCCAAAATTAGGAAGATTTCCTATTATATACTTACGAGAAGGTACCCCAACTATGCACAGGATTTTTCCCATTTGATTTTTTTATATGGGAGGAAAGTAAGGGGACCCTTGATCTAATTAAAAATACATGGGAGGGGAACACTGAGGTAATGGAAGAACTAATAACTGAATATGATTACAGGTTCAGAGAAGAAAAAAGACATGACGGAAATTGCCCAAGACAACCTCTGAGGGTACGTCTACACTACAGCGCTAGTTCGAACTAACTTAGTTCGAATTAGTTAATTCGAACTAAGCTAGTTCGAACTAACGCATCTAGAACTAAAAACTAGTTTGAACTAGCGTTTTGCTAGTTCGAACTAGTAAGTCCACATTGAGTGGACTCTGGACAGGGCTTAAGGATGGCCGGAAGCAGTGCCGGCAGGGCATAAAAGGAGGACTTAGAGCATGGAGATGCTGTCTCAGGCTAGCCGAGGGCTGCGCTTAAAGGGTCCCGACCCCCACCCCGGACACACAGTTCTAAGGGGTGCCCCGCTTGCAAAGAAGTTCTGGCTTGGAGTGCCCTGAGTGCCCACACTGGGCACATCACACCACTCGGCCATCAGCCCGGCTGCACTTGCCGCAGGCTGCCATCTGGGGAGAGGGAGTAATTGGGGGGCTGCAGGAGAGCTTCCACCCCCAGAAGCCCGCAGAGCCAGCCCAGTCCTCCCCATCGGGGGCTCGTACCCCATTCCTCCCTCACCTCCTTCCACTTACCCTTCCCTAGCCCCCCTTCTTATTGATGTACAAAATAAAGATAACGTTTCTTCCAACATTGACTCTGTCTTTATTGAACAAAACTGGGGGGGACTGGGAAAAGGAGGTGGGAGAGGGGAAGAGAAAGGCTGGGAGAGGGGAGGGCAACTAACATGATCAGGGGTTGGGAACAGGTCCCAGATGAAGAAAGGCTACAGAGACTGGGACTGTTCAGCTTAGAAAAGAGGAGACGGAGAGGGGACAGGATAGAGGTCTCTAAAAGAAGGGGTTGGGTGGAGAGGGTGCATTCAGAAAAGTTCTTCCTGAGTTCCCATAAAGAAGGACTAGAGGACACCAAAGGAAAGGAATGGGTAGCAGGCTTGAAACTAGTAAGAGAAAGTTGTTGTTCTTGACAAAGCAAATAGTTAACCTGTGGAACTCCTTGCTGCAGGAGGCTGTGAAGGCTACAACTAGAACAGAGTTTAAAGGGAAGTGAGATCAAGTCATGGAGGTTGGGGCCATGGAGTCCTATTAGCCAGAGGGTAGGAGTGGTGTCCCTGCCCAAAGTTTGTGGAAGGCTGGAGAGGGATGGCACGAGACAAATGGCTTGGTCATTGTCTTCGGTCCATCCCCTCCAGGGTCCCTAGGGTTGGCCGCTGTTGGCAGACAGGCTACTGGGCTAGATGGACCTTTGGTCTGACCCAGGACGGCCATTGTAAGCTCAGGGCTCAGTGTCAGGGGTCTCAGTGGACCCCCTTGATTTTCATGCACACCTGGTACTGGGTGGCCAGGCTGGCAGCTCTCCTGCCCTAGACGGCCACTTTCCTGTGCCTAGTGCGGAGATCGTGGACGAGGTCCACGATGTCCGCACTAGCCCAGGAAGGTGCCCGCCTCTTGCGGTCCAGGGCAAACTCCCGGGAGCCGCCAGCCTGGTCCCGGCAAGAGGGGGTGGGCTGGGGGGCATCGGGTGGGTGGCTCTGTGCCGTGCCAGGTGCAGGGTCTGCTAGCTGGGTGCTGGCAGGCTTGCACCTGGCACGGGCACCGTAGCCAGCCCGTGCCCCTTTAAGGGGTCCGGGGCCGGGAGGGGGGCATAGAGTTTCCCTGGTGTTGGCCAGAGTGGCCACCAGGGAAACCTGGGGAGGGCTAGCCTCCCACTAGTTCGAACTAAAGGGCTACACAGCCCTTAGTTCGAACTAGCTAGTTCGAACTAGGCGTTAGTCCTCGTAAAATGAGGTTTACCTAGTTCGAACTAAGCGCTCCGCTAGTTCGATTCAAATTCGAACTAGCGGAGTGCTAGTGTAGCACCTATTAAAGTTAGTTCGAACTAACGTCCGTTAGTTCGAACTAACTTTGTAGTGTAGACATACCCTGAGATAGTCAAGCCAAACAAAAAATATGGCATGACAGAAATACAGAATTTAAATAGGAGATTTGGTGATGTTGCTAAGGCCAGTGAAAAAAACTACAAGATTCAGACTCTTGGAAGGGACCCTCTGAGATGGCAGAAGTGGCAAATAAGGACACATAGCAAGTTAAAAAGCCCCACAATTATGCTGTCCTACAGACTGTATGCTTAAACCTTATAACAGCAGAGGTACTGTAGTGAATATCATTTGTTTTGTGGAAGGGGAAGCTGAAACACATCCACTCATTGATTTGATGGCTAAAAGCCGAGATGGTTCAACTTTGGAAAGCACTGGGATTTGCAAAGAGCTAGCACCAGTCAAAGGGTGTGTGTGCTATAGAGAGGTGTTTAAAAAGAAGACATAAGAATATTAAGAACTTCCATACTGGGTCCATTTAGGCCTGTATCCTGTCTGCCAACAGTGGCCAATGCCAGATGCCCCAGAGTGGGTGAACAGAACAGAGAATCATCACGTGATCCCTCTCCTGTCATCCATTTCCAGCCTCTGTCAAACAGGGCTAGGGACACCATTCCTACCCAACCTGACTAATAGCCATTGATGGACCTAACCTCCATGAAGCCAGGAAGAACACACTTGCTAACCCATAAAAACCTCACAAAAATGAGACAACCACTCTCTCCCAGGTACATTGGCAAGGTGCATGAGCAAATGCATATAGAAATACACAAGATGTTGGGCCTGGAAGTGATTAAGGAATCTGGCCACTCTTTGACATCCTCTGTGGTCCCCAAAAAGGACAACACTGTAAGATTTTGTTTTGATTATAGAAAACTTAATGCTTTTACAGTAACAGATGTGTACTCAATGCCAAGAATTGATTATATGCTGGCTATACTAAGCCAAGCCAAATATGTCTTTACTTTTGATTTAACTTGAGGTTATTGGCAGATTTCTCTGGAGAAGGATGAACAGAAAAAAACTGGTTTTTATCACTAATGTAGAGTTCTGTGAATTCACAGTGTTACTTTTTGGTAAGTGCTGGTACAACCTTCCAGAGACTGGTCAACAAAGTGTCAACATTTTTCAAGAGCATACATAGAGGAAATATCAGTTTTCAGGAACCATAAGATGACTATAAAGAGCACTGTCAAAGCTCGAAGAGGTTGGTCTAATCATAAAACCCTCTAAAGTGCAGAATAAGAATAGCCAAAGTCCTTTATCAAGGACATTGAGTTGTATGGAGGCAAATATCTCCTGACCCTCTTAAAGTGGAAGCCACTATCATGTATCACATACTAAGAGACAGGTCCAATATTTTATAGGCCTAGCAAACTATTACAGAAGATTTGTGTGGGGTTCAATGACATTGCATCCCCTATCATAGTCTTATGTAAAAAACACTAACCCAATAAGGTGGGTTGATAAAAAATGTCACTAGGTTTTGATAAGCTAAAGGCATTCTTGTCTCGAAAGCCTGTGGTAGCCAGCCCTGACTTTGATAAAACATTTGAACTGTGAACGGCTATATCTGTCATTGGCTTGGGTGTCGTACTGATATAAACAGGCATAACAAAAACCACCCAATTGCCTTCTTGAATAAAAAGCTGCCACCCTCTCAATAAAATTACACTGTCATAGAAAAGGAGTTCAGCACCATCATGTGGGCAGTCATGCAACTTTCATAGGAAGTTCAAGAGTTTAACAGACCATTCACCCTTAGTATGGCTAAACAGAACTAAGGGCATGAATTCCAAATTCAGATTGGAGCCTGATCCTTCAAGAATTTGACATAGAATCATAGAACTGGAAGAGACCTCAAGAGGTCATCTAGTCCAGTCCCTTGCCCTCACGGCAGGACCAAGCACCATCTAGGTCAGGGGTGGGCAATAATTTTTGATGGCGGGCCACTCCAAGAATTTGGAAAGTGGTTGTGGGCCACACACTTCCATTATATTAATGAAGGAGATGTGGAGTCTGGGATGGAGGTTGGGTGCAGAAGGGAGTGTGGGATAAGGGAATTGAATGCAGGAGGGAGAATGGGATCTGAGAGGGAATTTGGGTGAAGGAGGCAGTTGTGACCTAGGGCAGAGGACTGGGGTGCAGGGTTCTGGGATGTGACCTAGGGTAGGAGGAGGTTGTGATCTTGGACAGGAGACTGGGGTGCCAGATCTAGCAGGGGATATCGGTGCAAGGGGGGGGGGCAAAGGGTTTGTATATGTGGACTAGTGGGGCAGGAGTCGGTGGGGGGAAGAGGATTGGGAAAGGGAGGGGTTGGGGTGCCAGAGGCAGCCGCTGGCCAGGAGACTTACCAGCCAGGAGCCAAACCAGCTTGCCTGCCTGCCGAGCTAAAGCCTTGCAGAGCTTAAAATGTTTCTTCCTGCCCAGCCACGTGCTTGAGTGAGTAACTGAGCAGGAGGGTGTCAATTTACAAGGCCAAAGGATGAACAGGATTATGGGATTTGCTTCAACACAGAGTCGATTAGGGATAATGTACTTTATTAAACTTACTATTCCACTGCTACTACAATTTACAGGGTACACTTTAGCGAGCAAAAGCACTACAGGCTCTTTGGAATGCTTAAGTCCCGTCTACCACGGGAAGTCCCTATCCTGGAATGCCTCACACCAGGGCCGCAGCAGACGTGGCTCCAGCTGGGGGAATCCAGGGAACCTTTGAGGCTGGAAGTCCCTGGTGAGACTCAGCTAGGGGCAGGACTCTCAATGATATTATACTTTAGCTGTTTACTGAGTGTGCGCAAGTTGGCCCAATGCCACTTTTAACATTCCCACGGGACTGAGAACTGAAGTCATGTTATTTATCCCATACTTGGCTCCCAGCTAACAAGAATGGAGAGTTAACAGCCGATGAAGGCCATCTGATAAAGAACACTTGGGCTGCATCTAGACTGGCAAGTTTTTCCGCAAAAATGGCAGCTTTTGTGGAAAAACTTGCCAGCTGGCTACACTGGCCGCTTGAATTTGCACAAGAACACTGACGATCTAATGTAAGATTGTCAGTGTTCTTACGCAAATACTATACTGCTCCCATTCGGGAAAAAGCCCTCTTGCACAAATGTATTTGCGCAAGAGGGTCAGTGTAGACAGCTAAAAACTGTTTTGCGCAAAAAAGCCCCAATGGCGAAAATGGCGATCGGGGCTTTCTTGCGCAAAACCATGTCTAGATTGGCACAGACACTTTTCCGCAAAAAGTGCTTTTGTGCAAAAGCGTCCGTGCCAATCTAGACACTCTTTTCCGCAAATGCTTTTAATGGAAAAACTTTTCCGTTAAGAGCATTTGCGGAAAATCATGCCAGTCTAGACGCAGCCTCTGTGTTTACGCTGGCAGGGTACAACGCTGTGCTAGACTGTGTACTGCAAGCATGGAAGTTTCCACTGCTGCTCTCTGAGGCCTAAAGGCAGGCCCGCCAGCGTGTCATATGACAGAGGGGAGGAGTGTTGTGCTTCTTGGCTGCCTGTTATTTGAACAGGCAGATTTCATGGCCAGTTTCTGGCCAGAAACAAGCCAATGGGATTGTGCCGGGGGAAGGAGCGGTGTCTGAATCTTCTCCCCTCCCCTCGGGGCTCATAAAGTGTCCCGCAGCCACATTTCTAAGCAGCGTGTGGGGCAAGCAGGGGAGCCTGCCTGGGCCTCCCCACTGCTACTGCAGGCCAGATCCAGTGGTTTGGTGGGCTGGATGCGGCCCACAGGCTATATTTTACCCAGACCTGATCTAGATCATCCCTGATAGATGTCTATCCAACCTGTTCTTAAATATCTCCAGTGATGGAGATTCCACAACCTCCCTAGATAATTTATTCCAGTGTTTAACCATCCTGACAGCTATGAAGTTTTCTCTAATGTCCAATCTAAACCTTCCTTTAAGTCCATTGCTTCTTGTTCTATCATCAGAGGCCAAGATTTTTCTCCCTCCTCCTTGTAACACCCTTTCAGATACCTGAAAACTGCTATCATGTCCCCTCTCAGTCTTCTCTTTTCTAAACTAATAAGCCCAGTTCTTTCAGTCTTCTCTCACAGGTCATGTTTTCTAGACCTTTAGTCATTTTTGTTGCTTTTCCCTGGATCTTCTCCAATTTCTCCACATCTTTCTTGAAATGTGGTGCCCAGAACTGGACACAATACTCAGCACAGAGTAGAGCAGAAGAATTAATTCTTGTATCTGGCGAGAAGTACACATAAAGGGAAAAGAGCATATGGTAGTGGATGCCTTCTCCAGGAAAAAAAGACCTTGGTCCCACTGCTTCCATATTAGTCAGTGACTAATGCTCCTGCAGGAAACTAAGGTGGAGGCATGATACTCAGTACTCGAAACCATCAACCAGGAACCACAATATTTACCATGGTGATATGATTATGATACATTTTGTACAAAAAGTGTCTTTTAAGGTATCATTCTAAAAGTCTTGGTCTGCTGAACGACAGCATCTTGTTGGATTGTATGGTAAGTTTTGCTAAGTGTGTGTCACTGAAATATGTTGTGAATTAGGAAACACCCACCACCAGCCTTTTAGGTAGAACAATAGAGAAGCTGGATACAGATGATGGAATCCACATGACAGAGGATTACCCCACGAATAGCATACAATAGAAACCTCTCAGAGATCACATGTAGACTAAGGATTCTTGAAGTTCTTGGGGAATCTGCCCAGAGTACAAAAGCTGGCACACATCCACTTTCCTTTGCAGAAGTGGTGGATTGGCTAATAAACTGAGACTTGTCAGGTATCTTACCAAAACAATATGGCAAGGGCGGAATTTTGTGAGGGTGGGGGGGGGGGGAGTGGGAAGCAGCTATAAGCTCCGGCTTGCTTTTCATCCCAATCCCTGGATGATAAGAGAGTGAGGGGAAAGTGTTTGCATTCCATTTGCTTTTCATCCCGTTCCCCGGATGCTTAGGAAGTTAGGAGAAAGTACTTGCATTCCGTGCATGCTTCTCACACTTCCTTAACATCCGGGGAACGGAATGAAAAGCAAGCTGCATCCTGGCGCCCATTGTTGTTGCTCCCCCCTATCCTCGCAAAATTCTGTCCTTGCATTATGGTATATCTCTGGGGCGCCAGGCTGGGGAG